>NC_056523.1:84787621-85108698 GCF_019175285.1 Sceloporus undulatus | reverse complement strand
ATAATAATAATAATAATAATAATAATAATAATAATAATAATAATAATAATAATAATAATAATAATATGCAGAATGGCTCTGCTGCCTTTGAGAATATAAGGCATCACTCATGAAAGAGCAGTTTAAACAGATGTGCAGCTGAATGTTAACTTAAGGGTTTATTTGATGATCTTCCAGCTGAATTTATGCTTGTGAAAAAAGCATGGGTAGCCTCTTGCATTAGAATCACATGCAGAAATCTTTACACAGTTGTGTTTCAAGCAGCCATGCAAGTAGTCATTTACATGTGTGAATATAATGACAGCTGTTAAATTTGTTGCAAAGGGATATTCTACTGTGATGCTAATACCATCAGATTGGTCAGAACATTGCCCACCTGGTAGATATTTGATACCTCAACTTTCCATTACACTCCACAAACCCATTGTATTGTTCTGTGACATCTGTGGCAGGACCTTGGATACAGGCCATCTATGTGAAACTTGTTGGATGATACTCTTCAAGTATATATCAAGACCAAAACTGAGAAAAATGCTTTTTTGGACTACAGTTCCCAGAATCTTTAGTCAACATGCTGGCTGGGGATTGTAGGAGTTCTAGTAAAAAAAGTAACCCATCCAAGCTCTGAAGATAATGACTCAATACAGTATATCAGTGGTCACAGGAGAATATCTATTACAGGAAGTAATCACTCTTACAGACAGTCTAGTTCCAATGTAAGCTGCTGAAGAAATGGCAGTGTTCATTGAGTGTATAGTTATTTAATTTTCTAAGTTGACAATGGGTCTAAAATAAGGGTAAGAATCATGTGGTCCTCCTGATGTTATCAGACTGCAATTTTCAGCAGCCAGTGGTGAAGAATGCTGAGAGTTACTGTCCTGTGAGGGTAACACAATTCTCACCCTTGTCTAATAGTATCAGCAGGAGGTTTTATACACTAGCATGGATGTTTGTTTTTCACTAATCATACCTATATTTTATTTCATATTGGCAAAGTCTATTGAAATCCTAACCTGGCTAGTACCACAAAATATGAGAAGGTCTTCTTATATAAATTATTTAACAATTTTTGTGTGTTTAATCCCATTTCTAATATCTCCAGTACCATCCCAATTGTCAAAACATGAGATATTTCTTCCTGTTGTCCTCACTTACTAACAATTACTTTCTCATTCAGTTTCCAAACAGGGCAGCATGGCCCCCTGCAGCTCTCTCCTTCCCTGGAGAAGAGATTTTGGACATTAACTGATTGCACGACTGTGTTCCTATGTTCCTGCACTTTCATGTCCTTTCCTTTCTTCTCCCTTATTCATTCTACCCTTGTACTGAGATACAATTAATTGTATTTTTCTTGTGTGGCCTTTTTAACTCTGTACAGTAGACTAAATTATATGTGGCAGGCTGGGCTAGCACAGCCAAGTCATTGATCATACCTGATATCCTGCTGATTCCTTTGGGGGAAACTGAACACTGAAAGGGTAAGAGTGAAGTATTGGGATTGTGGGACTTCTGGAAATATAATTGGATATTGTTATTGTCAGCATACTTAACAGAAATGCACCAAGTAGAACTAGTTCAGATTCCAAAAACATGACAACAAGCTCCCCTCCAATGTTCCCATCTTCATATGGCTAGTGATACAAAACCAGAAATTATGAATTATGAAGCACTTAACATGGCAGATAGCCAATGTGAGTGTCGTTGACTGAACTGGTGAATAACTTGTAACTGTGGAAGGAAAAGGAATATGAATGGCTAGATGGAGTTGTCACACAAAACTGTTGGCTTTGGGTGATGCTTAAATGCACAAACCATGTTTTTAAATCAACTAATAGTCCAAAATCAGATATTGGCGATTAATTGACAAACCATAGAAAAGAAAATGTTCCTCACCCATTTTTAGTCCTATTCATGCCTTCTTTTTATGATAGATACTAAAGACTAATCTTCATTTCCATTAGCATTTACTTTCCAGGTTGCAGTTTAGTCTGCTTCCTATGACATTACTGTTAGCCAAGTTTCCTCATGATTGCAAGGTAAGTACATTATAGGTATATAGAGATGGTATAAAAGTTAAGGATATCATAGGGATGTCCATAGTAAATGACTGCTGTATAGCATCATATCAGCTGGGCCTGTCCCCACCAGCACAGTTCAGTAACTGGGTGCAATAACAAGTGAAAGCACCCTTGTAGAACACCATTTTTGTAGAATGACTGAAGTGTTTGAAGTAGTAACTTGTTTCATTATGATGAGTATAAAGCTAAAGGTACTGGTTTTCTGTCCAGGTGGACATGCACTCAGAGCAGCATCAGTCCCCAGTACAACATCTGTGAACAAATGGTACAGATCCGAGATGACCATATCCGCTTTATCTCTGAACTTGCTCGCTACAGCAACAGTGAGGTAAGCATTCATGGAAAGAAAAGCAGGCTGTTCCTGGTACAGTGCACAAAATGAAAGGAACTTTTGGATGTGGACTTTAGGGAAGGAGTCAGGTTGATCATGAAATTAATAGCATTAGAGTGCTGATAATCTGCTCAGAATAATTTTGCATGTAATTACTGCTGCTGCTGTAAACCATACTTGGTTCAGCCAATTTTGCTTAGTATGAATGGCAACAGTTATTCAAGTACTTGGGCACAAACTGATCATTACCTGTATTGCTGTGATCTTTTTAGATGTATATACCTGAGTTTCAACCTGGGACTTCCTGCATTCAAAGCAATGTACCTCTCTCTGTTCTTCTATGCCATGGACCTCTCATGAGCATCTCCTTTTGCCAACCTTGTTTATTTCTGTTTTTCATTCCACCACTTCCACTATTTGCATTGTAGAGATTTACCCAGCATCTTATTTTTAATCATTTTAGGCATACTTCCAGTACAATGAATGTAAGCTAAATGGTAATGATCAAGAATATTTTGCAAGCACCATTTTTGCTGCCACAATTGTGTGAAAGAGTAGTTTTTCTTCTTTTTCTTCTAATTTAACCTTGACAATTATGTTCAAGAGGTACATTTTGGGTTCTGCTCATTCCCTGAAATTAAATATCTTTTTCATCTCTAAATGTATATTCTTCCAAAATATTTTAACTTTTTCACACTTGCACCAACAGTGTAAATACATCCCAACCTCTTTCTGACATTTCCAGCAGGTGTTTTTCTTGTTTTATCTATTTTTGATAGTTTAGATGGAGTTAAATACCATCTATGTTGGGATTTATAGACATTTTCTCTTAAATCCATATTTAAAGATTGTTTTATTCTCCTTTTCCAAATTCTCTCCCATTAATCTAATTGTGTAGGTTGATTTAGCTCTCTTGCCCATTTTATCATAAATTCCTTAATTGTTTCTTCTTCTAACTCAAATTTAATTATTAACTTGTAAGTGAAGCATGTTATTAATGAGATAGAAAAGAAACATGTATCCCAAAGGGAATTGTGTATAACTATATCCCTTAAATTTATTTCACAGCATACTTGTAAAGCTTCAGTAGATCTACAGGATCTTTGTGCAAGTGTGCACCTTGATTGTGGACCAGTGATTCACAAACTTTGGTCTTCCAGATGACTTTCATTTCAGCTCCCAGAATGTCTTACTGGGCCCAAACCCCAGTTTAAGTGCAAACTATATGGAAGACATACAGCCAATTCAGCACTTAACCCATGGTATACCTTCCTTAATTTTTTTTTTTTAAAGTCATGTCTCCACAGTGACAGCAGGCATCTTGATGTGTTGCTGGCCCCTGCTGGTGCAAGTCACTACCTCTGAGGTCAGAACAAGGCTTCCTGCTGTGTAATCGATGCTGGATGCCTCATTCTGACCTCAGAGGGAGTTACCCATGGTGCCAGCAATGGGCAGAACAGCAGGACATGCATGTGAAGAGCTGTTCAGCATCACTCTTGAGTGTCCCATATAATGGAGCGATGTTGGGCTAGCTTTGAGCCTGGAATACTTTGAGCTACTCCAGGAGTATTCTGGCCCATGCATAAACCACCTTGGTCTGAAAATGGAAGATGACAAGAACTGTGGAAAAGAAGACAGGGATCAGAGCTTGCACACCTATACCCTATCCTTCCATGAATATAGGTGCGGGGAGGGAGGCTACAGAAATCAAATACTTGTCTCAAACACTTGGGGCATCATTCAGTCAACCATTTGTATAGTAATTTGTACCATGCTTTTTAAAACTTAAAAGCCAGTTGTTAGTCAGTGGTCTTATGTCAGTGAAGAATGTGTCTCCATGGTGCTTCTTAATATCAGCCACAGATGTACAACATTTGTCCAAAATAATGTTCCAAAAATAATTCAAACACTTTTGCTTTTTATTGTGTTTTCCTAAGCTTAACAAAATAGAAGAGCTTCTAAAGGGACTGCTGAAGATCCTTGTGCTTTTCCCCACCATTTCCCAGCAGTGTGGAAGCTGGATTGCTGAAAAGATTTTTGATCCTGTGTAGATTTTTAAGCACAGATGTGTTAATCAAGATTTAATCGATTAAAAAACCCTGCATATCTATGTATTCTGTCTCCATCCAGTAAGATCCTGTCTGTCACTATTATAAGATCCTATCTGAACTCAGAAGCAAACTAGTGTTGGGCCTGATTAATACTATGTTGTAGGCTATATTCAGAGGAAGGCAATAGCAGACCACCTCTGAATAAATCATACAAACCCCCCCCCCTATAAATCAGAGCTATTTTGAAAGCAATAATAAATAATAATAAAATTTTTATTTATATGCCGCCCTTCCTCCGATCAGGGCGGCTCACAACATAATTAAAATTCAAACAATTCCAATAAAAACATATTTAAAAACAAACCAACAGTAAAGCCCCAAAGCCCAACCTCTTGGCCACGAAAGAGAGGAGGGAGGCCCACAGGATATTTACTCGGGGAATGCCTGTTGGAATAGGAAGGTTTTGAGGTCCTTCCTAAATTGGGCCAGGGTGGTGGACGAGCGGAGCTCTGTGGGCAGCGCATTCCAAAGGGCTGGGGCAGCTATGGAGAACGACCTCCGAGTAGTGGAGGCCAACCTAGCCCTAGGCACCTTCAGTAGCTGCTGCCCAGACGTTCTGAGAGTGCGAGGCGGAATGTATGGGGAGAGGCGGTCCTTTAGGTATCCTGGGCCCAAGCCATTTAGGGCTTTATAGGTAATTACCAACACCTTATATTGAGCTCGGAAGCGAATGGGCAGCCAATGAAGATCTTTTAAAACTGGTGTTATATGGCTGGTCCTGGACGCACCAGTGACCAGCCGGGCTGCCATATTTTGCACTATTTGCAGCTTCCGAGTTTGGTATAAGGGTTGCCCCATGTAGAGTACGTTGCAGAAATCCAGTCTCGAAGTTACCAGAGCATGTACAACAGTTTCTAGGTCCCTCTGGGCCAGGTATGGGCGCAGCTGGCGAATCAGCCTAAGCTGATAACAAGTGCTCTTGACCGTCGCATTCACCTGAGCAGTCAGGTGAAGCGACGAGTCAAGAAGCACCCCCAGACTGCGCACGGAGTCCTTCACAGGGAGCGTGACCCCGTTCAGGACAGGTGGAACCACCGCCATTCCTGGACCAGGGGAACCTATCACTAGTACCTCCGTTTTCTCTGGATTCAATTTGAGTCGGTTTTCCCTCATCCAGCCCATTACTGACTCCAGACAGGCCACGAGAGGAGAGACGCCATCCCCAGTCACTGCATCAGTCGGAGACATAGAGAAAATAATTTGGGTGTCATCAGCGTACTGATAACCCCGCGCCCCATGTCTCCGGATGATCTCTCCCAGTGGTTTCATGTAAATGTTAAATAGCATGGGAGACAGAATGGCCCCTTGAGGGACCCCAGTTTTAAGGGGCCTCTCATCAGAGCACACGTCTCCCAGCTGCACCATCTGGGACCTCCCCGAGAGGTAGGAACGGAACCACTGGAGCACAGTGCCCCCGATTCCCACCTCTGCGAGGCGCCCCAGAAGGATACCATGGTCTATGGTATCGAAAGCCGCTGAGATGTCCAAGAGCACCAACAGGGACACGCTTCCCCTGTCGATGCCCAGACGGAGATCATCGACCAAGGCGACCATGGCCGTCTCAATAACAACAACAAATCCATATGCTTCATAGTCAAGTCTTCAGTTGGGAAACCTAGTTCACCCTTTACTTTGTGTCTGTATTATCTCCATAATGTGTAGGTTTTTTGTTCTTACATACACAATAATTAATTCTTTCTTGCTCTTTATTTTTAAAGATCTTGTCTGAAACAGGAAATTAAGTTTGGGGAGTAATGTCATTTTGACAATTATACTCTCTGCATCTTATCTTAACTATGTCTCAGCTTTTCTGATATCCCTTCATTGGCTTCTTTCTTTTCAGTGTGGTCAGTTTGTTACCTATTGACATTTTCTTGCTGAGATATGAATCTTTGTGGCAACAGTTGCATTTAATAAAAAATACAGTTGTGAGAGAACTTAAGCAAATGCAATACTGTTTGCTTCAAAGGAATAGCTGTTTGTATTGCTTTTCCAGGTTGTGACTGGCTCCGGCTTGGACAGCCAGAAATCAGATGAAGAATACAGAGAGCTTTTTGACCTGGCTTTACGGGGGCTTCAGCTTTTGTCCAAGTGGAGTGCACATGTTATGGAAGTGGTAGGTATAGGGATTGACCATAGCCATTGTCATAGATTTGTTTTGATTGACACCAGGCATAATGGCTTGCCATAAATAAAGACTACTTGATTGTTTGTTTATAATCCACATTTCTCCCAAAAGTCCAGCTGATTCTTTTGTTAAGAAATACATGTATAAGACAGAAGTTCTGTGTATAGTGGAAGATTATGTGATCTTTAAATGATTGAAACAGTTTTCTCAAATAACAAGAGTCAGTGGCTAGATTGTTTCTGGTTTTTGTTTTCTTTGCATAGTATTCTTGGAAACTGGTCCATCCCACTGATAAGTTTTGTAACAAAGATTGTCCAGGCACTGCTGAGGAATATGAGAGAGCCACGCGGTATAATTATACCAGTGAGGAAAAATTTGCTTTTGTTGAGGTGAGTGATTATATTGGCTTTTTCTGTTCAAAATAACATTTATTTTAAAAATGTTTGAAGTATCAGTTTGGGAAAACTAAGACTACCCCTTTTTTGTTACTATTTTCCAAAGGGAAGTGATATACTGATAGTGCAAATAAAAGTGCAATTGTCTGAAACACAGTCTGGGTAACCAGCCAAAGGCTGATTGCTACACAGCTGATAGCCTGCAGCTAATGAGGAGTAGCTTATAGTTCAGCACTTACGTTACTTTAGTAAATACAAGCCTTAAGTCTCAAACAGAGTGGAGCAATGTCCAAGTCAGGTAAATGGCATCCAAATTCAACAAACCCAGTCCAGGCAAGGTGCATGGCATCTGGGATCAACAACACAGTCCAGATCAAGCACAGAGTTCAAGAATATCTGTAGGTCAGATAATCTCTGACAATTCATGGAGGGCAGGACTGGGAATGTATAGCTCAGCAGCTCAATGCAGCTGCTACTTAATTAATTGCTGCTTTCTATAAATCCTCTGAAACTGTCTTAAGCCTGCTCAGTGTTGTTTCTAATCAGTAAATATAGGTAGGAGTAAGTGGTTTTCTATATCTGAATCGGCAGGACTGTTTGCCAAAGCTGGTACTGCACTCTAGTGTGTATCTGATAAGTGTGGCTTTGAAACCTCTTCTTGCTCTGGTTCAGCAGCAGGTTCCAGAATGTCCTCTGCTTCAGTCTCTGAATCAAAGGCCATGTTTACTGAGCCCTGGCAGCGCAGTGGTTAAATGCCTGTACTGCAACACTCACTCACAAACCATAAGGTTGCGAGTTCAATTCCAGCCAGGGGGCTCAAGTTCAACTCAGGCTTGCATCCTTCTGAGGTCACTAAAATGAGCACCCAGATTGTTGGGGGCAATTAGCTTACATTTTGTAAATCACTTAGGGAGTGCTTAAGTGTACTGATATAGAAATTGCTATTTTTTTTTTTTTTTTTTTTGGAATCAGGTCATGACAACAATATTATCTCTGGAGCTAACAGAATACAGAGCAGAAGATTTTTTTATAATTCCATCCAAATCCCAGGGAAACAAGGATCATCACTACTCATGATGTCTAAATGTAACCTCTGGGCTCAAGAGATTTGTTCACCTGAAAATACTTTAGCTACTGTAAACAGGACCAATGGAAGGCTGGCCTTTAATTTTGTTTTGTTTGTTTGTTTGTTTGTTTTGTTTGTTTTTTATTTATATACCGCTATTCCAAAGATCATAGTGGTGAACAGCAAGTAAGCTAATTAGCAAGTAAGCTAATGTCCTGTTTGTGGCATGCCCAATGGCATTTAGTTGCCCATCATGGAAAATAGGATGTTGGACGAGATTGGAGTAGGCAGTTGTGACCTTTCAGACATTGTTTACTGAGGGCTAGAACAGACCGGCACAATAAGCCGGCTTCCCGGTGGCATGGGCATGGTGTATGCATGATGAATGCCTTGACGCTGCCCCGAAGCCAGCATTACGTTGCTCCACTGCCCACATGTGGGCAGCTTTTTGGCACTCCAGTGGTGTGGAATTTAGATGCCACATGATGCAGGAGCTCTGAAAAGATGAGGCAGAAAAAACAGTGTTTTTCCAGTTTTGCCACTTCTTTTTGTGCCAGAAAAAAGCTGGATCAAGGCCACAGCATGTGGTTGCTGCAGTCCTGATCTGGCAATCAAAGGGGTGGCTTCAAGCTGCCCCTTTAGGGCCATCTGTTTCATCACCCTTACACCTTATAATCAGCTGTAGCCAACACAGGCAATGGTAGGAAATTTTGCAGTCCTACAACATCCATGAGGCCACAGTTATCCACTCCTACATTATACATGCCTTTAGTCTGATTCATCAGGGCTGTTATATTCTTGTGTTATCCTATTAGTGCTTTGATTAGGGCAGCAACACAATGTTCTCTTTCTCCAATTTTACCAAACCTTGTGTGTATTTGCACATATTCTAACATCATGGAATATGTTTACCTAACAATATTGAAATGGCTAAACAATTTGGGCTTACATTTTTCTCCCACAATAGAATACAGTGTTTTTGGCAAGGCCTAACAAATAATATTGACAGGCAACTTTAAAACAAACAAACTACATGAGAGGAAAGTGTGTACTTTATTTACCTTAGGAGGGAATACCTAATAACTATTCCCATTCCATTTTGAATTCTTCAGGTGATTGCGATGATAAAAGGTCTTCAAGTGCTAATGGGTCGCATGGAGAGTGTCTTCAATCAGGCCATCAGGAACACAATCTATGCTGCTCTTCAAGATTTTGCTCAGGTGACACTAAGAGAGCCACTGAGGCAAGCTGTAAGGAAAAAGAAGAATGTCCTCATCAGGTGAGACTAGCCTTCAAGCAAAACCTCCCAGTGTGTTCTACACATCCCCCCCCCCACACACACACAAAAAGTCCTAAATCAGGTTTTCTCTGCATTCTTCATGCTGTAATGTCTTCATTTTATACATTTGCACTCAAATGCTCCGCATCATTGGTTTGTGCCCTGGGGATTTATATGAAGTTCCAGAGTCACATTTTGCCTACCTCTGTTGTGTAAGGTCTTTCCTTTTTTCCTTTTTCATTTTTCACTTATACAAATAAATTAAAATTAAAAAACACAATTCCAAACTATTAAAAATGTAATCTAGAAACACAATCTTGAAACTAAAAAAGCCAAGCACACAACTAGTAACAATCCCATCTCCAGCAGTTAGATAACAGCTGAACAACAACATCTTCAGCCATTGGACTTATAACAATCCCCATCTCCAGCAGCTGGGCAAAGATAGATAGACAGATAGATAGATAGATAGATAGATAGATAGATAGATAGATAGATAGATAGATAGATATTTTTTAAAAAGGTTTTTAGCCTCATATGCTTATGACTGTCCAGAAGAAACATGGACCCGTTTATCTGATTTCCCCCCCCCCTCCCCTGTAAGACCTGGCTCCACAGCCAAAATGACATGTCTGTGAAGTTATAATGCAGAATTATAGCTCATCCAAAGGGCACATTCTTTGCATACAGAAAATCCCTAGTTCAGTCCTTGGCACTGGCAGGCCCAAGCAAGCAGAAGTGCTCACCCTGGCTTTTCAGGACAAACATCCCCCTGCTTGGATCATAAGTGCCCTTGTGCTCTGGCACCTCCAGCTAAAAAGATACTAGGGCTGGAAGCACCATACATGTAAACTCTGGATCACTGCTGAAATAACAGTGATAGGCTAGATGAGGCAATGGTTTGCTGCCCCAGTTTATGGTACATTCATACCTTCACAGTTTGTATAATTTAGTACTCATAAAGTAAATATTCAGGAGATACTGAGGTAAATGGATCATGAGTTCTGAACCAGTGGCTATTTCACTCATTGGGCCCATACAGACAGGCCAAAATAAAACTGCTTCAGGAGGAATGCTATTTAAATAATGCATGTGTCCTAAGAGGCTGGAAGCCACGCCAAAGCCATGCTACAGTCCTAAAGACTGGAGTGCAGCTTTGGTGCAGCTTCTGGCCTCTTATGATGTGTATGTCATTTAAACAGCATACCTCCAAAGAGACCTGAAGCAGCTTTATTTTGGCCTGTCTGTATGGGCCCATAGTCACAAAGAAGTATGGTGTGTGAGTGCGTGGGTGGGTGTGTTTCCGTCAACTTATGGCAAGTCCTTGAATTTCATAGGTTTTTCTTAGGCAAGGAATACTCAGAGGTGGTTTTGCCTGGTCCTTTGTCTGAAATTATGTTTGTGCAAGTGTCTCACGATCAATGTGCAGCTTATTGTATACAAATCTGTTACTTTTTATCTTCTGAATCAACTAGAGCATTGATATAAAAGAGTGCATATGGAAGTATCTCCACATGTGCAATATTTTAAATATTTTTAATATGTATGTATGACCTCTTCTGTCAGGGAATTTAGAGCAACTTACATATGGCTTCCATGTCTTTTTCCCTTTATGAGATCATTCTCTGGTCAATTATCTATGCTTCTCCTCAGATATGTTTCCTTGAGGGTTTTGGAAAAAAACTGAAAAGCAGTTTAACTTACTATTTTCTCTTCAGTGTATTTATTCTCTTCTTTTACATTAATTATTGGAAAGCGATTTATATAGTGCTATCATTTGCATTTTGAGTATACCTTTTGCAGTTTCGGCTGTGAATTCAACATAGGGAGGGGAGCCAGAGCAGAAAACACACCACAGAGATTCTTTTGGAAATATCAAGGCTACAACTTTATTTACAACAGCTGGTACTTTTGATTTGGCTCCAGGTCAGATAGCCTGCCTGTTATGGATGAATGCACCTCCAACTGCATCTTCTGGAAGAGGAACCAAAATGAAAGTTACAAAGTCCACATGGGTGGACAGCAGCTGTGTGGTTCCTGATCACCTGGTGATAGGGCATGCCCTTCTGCCCCCAAATGGACCATACTGCCCCACCCACAATGCCCCTTAACAGGACCCCATTAAAGGGCAAGGCACTGGCACCCGGTTTCCAGCAGCTACCTGGATCCAGACTTCATATTATCTTGGGTGTAACCTTGGCTCCTGCTTGTCCAGTAATGATAGATAACTTTCAATTTGTGCAGCCTGATGATGAGGACAGGATCCTTTGAGAGGGGAGAGCCACCGCATGTATATTAGATCTTTGCCCTTCCTGGCTTAAACAGGCCAAAGGAAGATTGGTGGAGTGGGTAAGGGATTAATGCCTCTCTACAGCAAGGCAGGGTTCCAACATGCCTAAAAGAGGCTGTGGTAAAATCTCTTTTGAAAAAAAACTACCCTGGACTAGATAATTACAGGCCAGTCTCCAATCTGCCATTTTTGGGCAAGATGCTGGAGCATGTGGTGGCTTCCCAACTCCAGGCATTTCTGGATGAGATGGGTTATCTAGATCCATGTCAATCTGATTTTATGCCTGGTTATGGGACAGAAACAGCTTTGGTCACCTTGGCAGATAAACTACGCAGAGAACTGGACAGAGGGTGTGTGTCCCTGTTGCTTTTGCCAGACCTCTCAGTGGCTTTCGATATCATCGACCATGATATCCTCTGAGTCGCCTCTCTGTCAATGATTGTGGTGAGTTCAATTCCCAGATCAGCCATGGGAACCCACTGGATGACCTTAGGCAAATCACAAGCTCTCAGCCTCAGGGCAATGGCAAGCCTCCTCCTAACAAATCTTACCAAGAAAACTCTATGATAGGGTTGATTTAGAGTTGCTATAAGTCAGAAATGACTTGAAGGCACACAACAAAAATAAACATTGTCACCGTATTGTTTCCCTGAAAAATGGCATCATTTACTCATTTTGTTGGGTAAAAGGGTACATTATATTTGGGCTTAAAGTTTTTGTTTGTTTGCCTGTTTGTTTGGGGGGGGGGGGAGTTAACGTGACATAAATTTATTGGTTCTAATATGGGAGTAGGTCAAACTGCAGAAGTAGTGACAATGCTGATTTAATCCAGTTAGTGTCTTGAATGCCTATTCAATTCCAATTTCATTGCTTTTTTTAGTGTCCTTCAGGCAATTAGAAAGACAATCTGTGACTGGGAAGGAGGGCGTGAGCCTCCAAATGACCCTTGCCTGAGAGGAGAAAAAGACCCTAAAGGTGGTTTTGATATCAAGGTTCCACGGAGAGCTGTAGGACCTTCAAGCACACAGGTATGCATTTCTTTCCTTGCTTGGAACATAGATTTGTTGCCTGTGTAAACATTTAAACAGCTCTGCTTTATTTTAATCTCTTTCACACCAGTATTATTGTAATTCATGCACTAGTTGCCAAAAAGACAAACAATTGGGTCCTAGAGCAGATCAAGCCAGAAATCTCCCTGGAAGCCAAGATGACAAAACTGAGGCTGACATACTTTGGGCACATCATAAGAAGGCACAACCTGTTGGGGAAAAAACCCAACAATGCCAGGAAAGGTGAAGGAGGAAGAGAGGAAGGCTGCATGTTAAATGGATGGACTCCATTGAGGAGGTCACGGGTATGAGTTTACAGGAACTAAGCAGAACAGTGGAAAACATGGAATCTTGAAGATGTCTCATCCACTGGGTCACCATGAGTCAGGATCGACTCGAGAGTGGTTAACAAGAATGAAGTTGTCCACAAAGAGCCTCCTTCCTCCTACCAAAGAAATGATCAGTGCTGATAACACAGCCACTTAAAATAAGTTGCAGATTGCAAAATGTCTCATTCTTCTAACATTCTCATTAGCATCTTTCAGGAAAACCTTTTGTTTTAAAACTATCTTTTGAGTATTGTTGAATATTCTTTCTATCCCCACTTTAGATGAAGTGAAAATTCTAAATCTGATTGATAGTCCCAACTGAAATAGACTCAAAGAGTCAATAGTATTTTTCTGTAAATCCCATTGTTTCAATTAGTCAATTCTAGTTCGAACTCTTGGATTTGCTTGCAGAGAATGATGCTTTTGTAAAGGCTATAGTAACAACAATTAATGTCTCCTTACAGCTTTACATGGTGAGAACTATGCTGGAATCCCTCATTGCAGATAAGAGTGGCTCAAAGAAGACTCTCAGGAGCAGCCTGGATGGGCCCATAGTGCTGGCCATTGAAGAGTTCCACAAGCAGTCTTTTTTCTTCACTCACCTTCTCAATATAAGTGGTAAGTTGTAATATAGGCAATTCTCATATATGCACACATTTGATCTGATTCATAAGAATAGCTGAATCTTGCCCATAGTTTATTTTTAGGTCTAGATTTTTTAAATCTGGCTTATTTTTAAATCAGGAGTAATTGTTAGTATGGGTGTTCTAACTAGTTGTTGAATAAACTGTCATCATAGTATTGTAAGAAATGCATCCATAAATATTTTACAGATAAATCTGTATAGCATTTTGTATATTCTGTTTTTTTCTTAATCTTGATACTTTTTATTTCTGTTTAGCAGTTTTTAATTATGATTTTTAACAAGTTCAAACTGAAAAATGGCCAATATGTGAAATATACTTTTTCATTAGCATTAAACCTTTGTTGTTCATGATTGTGGGGAAATGCTGTGTGTTTTCAGAAGCCCTCCAGCAGTGCTGTGATCTGTCCCAGCTTTGGTTCCGAGAATTTTTTTTGGAGTTGACCATGGGTCGTCGAATTCAGTTTCCTATTGAGATGTCTATGCCTTGGATTCTAACAGATCACATCCTGGAAACCAAAGAACCTTCTATGATGGAGTAAGAGCTTAAAGATTATTTTTTATTTGTATAAATAAACAGATCATTTTCAAATACTATACATCATGATCCTGCCTTTCGTAGATAGTGGCCCTGATAATTGTCAGTTTGCCATTCTGTGCCACTACAGACTCCCATTTGCAAGACTTTGGGATTTCCACTTTTCTTGGTAGGGGTAAGAAAGAATGTCTGCACATAGAATTGGAGTGTCCAGACACCTCATCAGGAGAATGGTCAGCTGCCATGAAATTTTGGTGGCTAGTGGGATATTGGGGATTTTATATATACAATCTGCCATCCATATCCACAGATTCTTCATCCATGTATTCAACCATCCATGATTTGCACACACACCCCAAAAAAAATCCCCAAAGCAAACCTTGATTTTGCCAGGTTATATAAGGGACATCATTTTACTACGCCACTATAAATAATGGGATTTGATCATCCACAGATTGTGGTATCCATGGGGTTTTGGGGTAGTGTCCTGGAACCAACCCCCAGGGGATACCAAGGGTCTACTGTATTTCTAGTGTTGTGTTTTATTGTCTTTGTCTCTGACTTTATATGTTTGATGTTCCTCCCTTTGGTGGAATGGGCGTTAGCAATAATCTTTTTTGTATAAACTCCCCCCCACAAAAAAAATGCTGGGAGAAATCATTTGTTGTTGCTGTTGTCTGCCTTCAAGTCATTTCTGACTTATGATGACTCTGTGGTGAACCAATCACAGGTTTTCTCAGCGTGAGAGTGTTTGGCTTGCCTAATGTCACCCAGTGGACTTCCATGGCTGAGCAGGAATTCAAACTCTTGTCCCCAGAGTCGTAGTCCAAGACTCAGACCACTGTGCCATACTGATTTCTAAACATTACCATGTGTAAAACCTCTTACATTCTCACCTAGTGGGAAAAAAGGTATTTATTCTTGCTTTTGAGAATGATATAAGTGAAGATTTGTATCCCTTGTTCTCACCCATACACAAATGCTTTTAAGTACCTGAAAGTGACTGCTTCCACTTTAAAACAGAGAGCCCAGGACACATGCCTAATGGGCTTAAGCATGCCCAACTTTGTAATGAATTTAGGCCATAGTAGAGATGCTTCATTTGTATTGTCTTTTAATATTGTAATTATTAATTGGTAACAGATTTTTAATTATAGTGGCCTAGGGTTTATTTAGAGAGCCAGTGTGGTATAGTAGTTTGAGAGACCAGGAAACTCTGAAGACCATGCTTTGATTCCCCGCCTGGCCATGGAAATTTAGTTAATTACTTTGGAGAAGTCACATGCTCTCAGCCCCAGAAAACCCTTAGGGTCACCATAATTTGGAAATAAAAATGTGAAGGCATGCAACAAGGATTACAACAACAACAAAGGTTGATTCATGAGTGAAGGTCAAGTTTATACATGATATTTTTAAAATAAATTTTAAAAAGTGCAAAAGCAGAGTTGCCCACTCTACTTGAACGTTATGTTAGCATTCATGGATTTCTTTCTTTGCAGGTATGTGCTGTATCCATTGGATCTCTACAATGATAGCGCTTACTATGCTTTAACCAAGTTTAAAAAGCAATTTCTCTATGATGAAATTGAAGCAGAAGTGAGTTTCTTTCCCCCCTTTCACTAAAAATTTGTTTTAGGAATTTCATAAAAAGCTTATCCTCAGTTATGCATGTTTGTTTAACTCATTTTTTGTTCTTCTACCAGGTGAACTTGTGTTTCGATCAGTTTGTGTACAAACTGGCAGACCAGATCTTTGCTTACTATAAAGCAATGGCTGGCAGGTATGAGATTTCTGTTGATTTTTGGTCCCTATGTCAAAACATGTTTTTTTTTAGTCAAGCTCAGGACTATGTTGCATCAGGTGTTGTGTATTTCTGTAAGAATTGATTAGTTCTTTATCTGATGATAAATCAAAGCAGACAGTGCTAAAGAAAGACAGGAAGACACTGATATCAGATTCACACACATCTTAGAAAAGTGTTGTTGTTGTTGTTTAGGTTTGTTTGTTTTGAAATACAACTCCCTGAATCCCCCAGTGAGCAGATCAATGCTATCCAGAGCACTCTGGGAATGGTTGTCCAGAGAAATAACTTTTCTAAACTCCGTGTTGACACTCATTGCAGGAATCTGTAGCCATCTTTATGCATATGTCTCAGAATGACAGTATTGCATATTAATCTCACATAAAATTATAATGATTTCTCCATGTGTAAGGGAAAGTATAGAAAGGGATGGTGGAATAGGTTTTTAGAATGTGATTTTAAAGCCTATTTATGAGTTCAGAGGTTCAGGTAGTGCTTACTATTGGATAACAACTACCTTTTTAGCCACTAAAGATATTCTTCAAACTTGGTCAAAAGCATATTTTACACCAAGCAAGCCAGACTGCTATATTGTCAAAATCAGGTTCTGGCTTTGAAATAGCATATTTTTTCAGGCACTAAGTCCACATAGGGCCCGTACATGGCTTTGGCACAGCTTCTGGACTCTTAGGACGTATGCATCATTTAAACAGCATACCTCCAAAGTGACCCGAAGCAGCTTTATTTTGGCCTGTCTGTATGGGACCATAGTTAATGTGGTAATTCATATTGCAAGACGAGATGAATTTTATACCTCATCCGTATTTTCTACTTTTTCCCCCCAGGAATTCCTTTTAGTATCTAAACGAATTACCTCCACACATCTCCAGTGATGCAACATCTCAGACTTTAGCACTTACAAATTCATTCCTGTTCTCTAGACTCTATGGTTAGCATTGCAGGGAGGAGATGGGGAGTAAGGATATAGGATCTTCTAGTTTGTTTTAGAAACCAATCACAAGGCTTGATGAGTAAAAGCAAGAATTACCAACATACTGAAATCCAGGAAACTACTGGGCTTTCTCTTCTTCATCCTGTGTACCTTTATATCATAAAGCAGGCACTTCAGTTGGTGCTGGTGCAGGTCTGTATCTTTGTGCAGTTCCTGTGCAAATTTGAGAAGGCTAAATTGAAGGAATATGGATAGGGCTAGGAGTACATATGTAAAATGCCCAGTTTTTCCAGTAGACCTATACCCAGACAATTTTTGAAGGACTTGGTCATGAAGATCAATGTTAGCTTTAGACTAATAGCCTAAACTGTAATGCTTTGGCTACAGTGAGAAGGATGGAATGACATTTTTTTAATGAATGGAGTAAGGCAGAAAGCTCTAAAAACAGAGAGTAGTGGAATCCATTTCTTCACTAATAGTCACTGTTCTGAATGCCTTGAGTAGTCCTAGGCACAGTAGACTCATTGAATCACCTCATGACTGAGGAGTCGATATTGAAGTAAATCCCATTGATTCAATGGGTCTTCTTTAGTTGAGATTAATAGTTGAGCATAAGTCCACTATGTGCCATTACATTTTCCAGCCTGGATCCCTCTAGTTCAGACATCTTCCTTTTCCAGGACATTTCCTATATTTGAGCCTTCTGTCCAGGCCCCCTTGCAGGCACTGCACTACTAGCAAGCTGAAATACAGCTTATTTAGTCAACCTTCCATACCCACAGATACTTTATCTACATATGCAATCAGCCACGGTTTGAAAATATTCCAAAAAATATATATTTTTATATAAAGGATACCATTTTACTGTGCCATTGTATTTAATGGGACTTGAGCATCCATGGATTTTGGTATCCAAGGGGGGGGGTGTCCTTGAACCAAACCCCAGCAGATACCAAGCGCCCACTATTACTCCATTTTTCTATGCAGTTCTGGGTTCGGGGTTGCCTGTGACAGATGTTTTTATTCAGGGAGGCCTCTGAATTTTAATTATGAAGCAGTATTATGTGTGTCAAGTGGTGTGCTATATTTTAAATCTTTTACTGGAAATTATTTTGAATATGTTTTAAGTATTTTAAACTGTTTTTAATCATGTTTTTAAAAGTAATATTGCTTTTCTTTTTTTGGCTTTTGTAAACTAATGTCTTAGCTTCATCTTTTAAAAACCCACCTCAAATCTCATCTTGGGAAAAAAGTGTGATATAAATTCGATTAATTAATTAATCAATTGTGTTTGAGGAATTTTCTGCATGGTGTGGGGCAAAATTACCCACAAATTGTGCTGAAATTTGTTTGTTTTTAAATGGGGGGAAGCTTTGGGAGACTTTGGGTTTCAGAGGTGTCAAGGGATGGGGGTCAAGGGACTGCATGTGGCCTGCAGGCTGCAGTATCCCCAGCTCTGCTCTAGATGTTTTGGACTGTAGCTCCCAGATAAGTTCAGTGACCTTGTCCAATGATCAGGAATGATGGTAATTGTAGCGGAACATTAGAGATTAGCCTACCAGCTTTTATTCCTGTTCTAGGTGCGGGATGTAAATGTACAGGAATGGGTTCTATAACATAGCACTATCACTGGGCAGTACTCATCCCGTGCCCAACCTGGGTTCTCCTGGATCTTTTAAAGAATGGGATTTCCCTATGCTTTAAACGGTCTGGGAGAAGCCTGCACCTAGCATGGAAATAAAAGCCAGTGTGCTAATATCAATTGTCTGGATCTATCCAAGTCACGGAATACTGGCCTGTTGCATAGATTTCCTTTTAGGTGAAATCCAATTAATGTTAATTGAGCTAGTGAGGATGTAATCAAGTAAAAATATTGACAAGCATTTTCCAATTGCAGTGTCTTATTGGATAAACGATTCCGGGCTGAATGTAAAAATTATGGAGTGATTATCCCTTACCCGCCATCCAACCGATACGAAACATTGCTCAAACAGAGGCATGTCCAGGTATGACACAGTCAGTCAGAACATGATTTCCAGTCTTTTCTTTGGCCCTGGAAGCAATGGTGGCTTCACACATCCATTTTGTATGTGGAAGTATGCAGGTGTACATGGCACTGTGAGTGTGCATGGCATTCTGCATCATGCAAAAGGGTAAATAGATGCACATGTTTATAATTTCTTATAGCACATCTAGATTTCTGTGGTTGCTTCATTTGTGCTCTTACATATGGTGTGAAGTATATAGTCTGTACCCTTGGTGAAGTAAAGGGCAGTAGACATGTGACCAGGAATAGTGGGCATATCTCATGAGCTGTTCTCACATTCATGTTCTCTTCAGTTCTGCTCATGGCATGCTTTTCTCTTCCTTCTGCCCAAACCATGCCACTTATTTTCATATGGTCCAGTGAGCAGCGCCTTACAACCACTGGGTCTCCACAGTATGCCTACAACTGCACACATTGCACATCACTGTAGCAATATTTCAGCATGCACTATTCTGCAAGCATGGATCTGCCCCTTTCTGTAAACTGAATAGGCTGAAATCCTTATCTCCATTTCAGGAAAGATAAACTAACCAATGTATCAGGTTAGTCTGTTTTGTTCTTTCTCTACCTTTTTGTCCTAGATTTTCCCCCACTTTTTAATCATCTCATTTGCTTCTTCTCCTCACAGCTGCTAGGAAGGTCAATTGACCTAAACAGACTTATCACCCAACGTATCTCAGCTGCGATGTACAAATCATTAGACCAGGCTATTAGTCGCTTTGAGAGTGAGGATCTGACATCCATTGTGGTAAGCACTGTCCTGATGAAAGGGAACAGAATGTGGAGAATGCCTTCTTATTGCAGAGATGTTTCATTTCCAGTACATTTCTGACTGCCAGTATTTTCTGTCATCTCCAGCCAAACTGTTTGTTAAGCCGTACAATTATTAATGTGCTCATTTGTTGTAGATTGTGTGCTTCTCATGTATGTATTGCAGCCAACAATTACAAGAGTGTATTGACAATCCTGTGTGCAGCTGTTGATTCTTGGTTATTGTCCACATTTCACACTCTTATTTCCAGATTGGGGAGGAATCACCAACATTTCTTTGGGATAGTTGGCAGACTTCACATTCAAGACCTTTTAAATATCGATAATATTTCTTAGTCTTCTTATTTTTAAGGAGGAGGCATAATTATACACCACAGAATGAGAATTTTCAGATAGTTCAATCAGATAGTTCAGTTGCTAGAAAATTGTAGTTAGATATCAGGCCAGTGGTCAAGAGACAGAGCAGTAAAAGTATTGCCTGCAGCTTCACAGCCACCCATAGCTTGCCTTGTGAAGTCAGTGTTCTTAGGAAAGGAACCTTGTCTCAATCTGAGGTTTCCCCTTCTCCTCCAGTTTGCAGTTTGGGTGTTATAATAATAAGGACTGTAAGTATTACTTAGGTGAGTTGTGCAAGCAATATAAATTATTCTGTATTGTGCTAATATAAGGGATGTGGTGGCTTAGTGGTTAAGATACCAATTCTGACAATCAGAAGTTTGGAAGTTTGGCAGTTCGAGGCCCAAGTGCCACAGGATGGAGTGAGCATGCAAATAGATAAATAGGTACCACTATGGTGGGAAGGTAACAGAGTTCCGTGCGGTCATACTGGCCACATGACCATCCAAATCATCTTCGGACAGTGCTGGCTCTTCCGATGCTCAAAGCCGAAGGGCTTAGTAATGGAGTTGAGCACTGCCCCCTACAGTTGGTTACGACTAGACATTCATGTCAAGGGGAAACCTTTACCTTTACAGTTGTCCCTTTGTATCTGTGTGGGATCTGTTCCGGACACCACCACCCCCCCCCCCCATGGATACCAAAATCCATGGATGCTCAGGTCCCATTGACCCCAATGGCTGTGCATGCATGTAGTCACAGCACCATTGGGGATAATGGGACAAGTCTTGGGCTTAGCTTTCTCCTGTCATTTTCAGGAGTTTGAAAATCTCCTGAGAGGGTGTAACTTGCCCAAGGTCACCCAGGAGTTTCCATGGCTGATCAGGAATCCAAACCTTGGTCTCCAGAGTTTTAGTCCGATGCTCAAACCACTACACCATACTGGCTCTGTAAAGGTTAAACTATTGGTATTCAAATGGTAATGGAATAACTCCCTCCCCATCTTTATATACCACCCAGCTTGACTTTACGGTGAAAGATGTAGAAGTTGTACATGCCTGACTGTATGTGAGATAATTCACTTCTGGAACTTGATCATGCATGATATCATTTTGTTTCTGCTTTCTCTTGGTACAGGAGCTTGAGTGGCTTTTGGAGATAAACCGCCTGACACATAGACTGCTGTGCAAGCACATGACTTTGGACAGTTTTGATGCCATGTTTCGAGAGGCCAATCACAATGTCTCAGCTCCTTATGGGCGCATCACACTGCATGTCTTCTGGGAACTGAATTTTGACTTCTTACCTAATTACTGCTACAATGGGTCTACTAACAGGTAAGGAAATGTCACAATACAGTGCTTTGCTGCTCTCTTTGATTACTAGATTTGAGTCACTGATGCTACACACTTTATTCTTCCTGACCAAAACAAAGTTGAATTACTTAATTTGATGCAGCAGAAAATTACAGTTACAACAATTTAAGACATATTCTTTGAATTAGCCAAGGATGTGGCATCCTTCATTTTAGATCAGAAATTTATTTCTAAGTAAAATACAGCTGGCAAGACTGGATGTCATGAGATGGTGTGACTTATTGAGTGGCTGAGGAGGAGGCTTTTTGCATGCACTTTAGGGATACTGGAAGTGTGTATGTAGGGATGTGATAGATTTTATAAATAGTCATAATGATCTGTAGTATTGTATTACAAAGAACATAGGGAAGAAACCATGAATAAAATACATAGGCCTGTTACAGACTGCCAAAATAAAGCTGCTTTGGGTCTCTTTGGAGGTATGCTGTTTAAATGATGCATGGGTCCTAAGAGTCCGGAGGTCGCACCAAAGCCACACTCCATTCCTAAGCACCAGAGTGCAGCTTTTGGTGCAGCTTCCGAATTCTTAGGATGCATGCATCATTTAAATAGCATACCTCCAAAGTGACCCAAAGCAGCTTTATTTTGGCAGTCTGTAACAGGCCATAGTCTTTTTAAAGGTTGTTTTTTTCAAGATCCATATACCTATTTTTGGATAACATTTGTCAGAATGAAACCTGAAACAATTATAACAATCTGAACAATGGATAGATACAGTCAATATGGCAAGCAATAATAAAATATGTAACCATTCAACATTCTTGGAGATAAATACATTTGAAAAAAATTGTTTCTCATTGAAAATCAGTTTTTTAAACAAAAGGAATGAATTAAGTCTGTACATAAAGCAAAAGCCCAAGGTTTTGATTTAGAAGACTGGACACAGCTGTTTCAAAATAAACTTATACATCCATTTTCCTCTCATTTTTACAAACACCAGATTTGTACGGACAGCAATTCCATTTACCCAAGAACCCCAGAGAGATAAACCAGCCAACGTCCAGCCCTACTATCTTTATGGCTCCAAGGTTAGTCAAGAAAAGAATTTCCTATTCAATCTGGAGAGAGTTTGTTTAGGAAAGTAAAATGTATGGTGGGATCTCGCACATCACAAAGTATATGGATTGAAAAGAATCAAAAGAAAGAAGTATATATTTAGCAGGAGGGATTTTGTTCAGTAACCTAAATATAATGTGATGTTTGCAGTAGCACAAGAATGTTCATTCCATGTCCCTTGCAGCCCTCTCTGAAACATCAAAAACATGTTCTGGGAAGTTTTACAACTCTCCCATGCAGATTTCCAGGAGGCAGGAGATGCCACTGAGAGGGGATGGGGGGTTGTCTATTCCACCTGTGCTCACAGTAGTTAACTTCTATGAATGCAGAATTATAATCTACGAAACAACCTTGTTAATTTTCCACTATGAGGAGCTGGCCAATCCAACTCTTAGTAAAATTCCTTTACTAAAAATGTATTCATTTCTAATAAAAGAACGTTTTTACTCATTCAGAGGGGAGGGGATTGTTTGTTAGCCCAATTATCAATTTCTGTGCATTTGTGAAAAGTGATAGATGGATTTTCTATAGATGCTCTCTTTGTTGTGGTTGCACAGAGCCCTGAGAGGAAATGTATGTATTTAGTTTTGGAAATGTCTCACTGAATTTATTGTAGCAAATAAGTGTGCACAGGGCAATCTGAGATGCCAGCTGCAAATTCCCATTATGCAGGTTTGATTTAAATCAGGTGTGATTTAAAATCTTCTGTTGATAATAATTGTCCTTGATAAATTTGTTGATCTGAATTCTGTTCTGCCTCTGCCAGAGAAGAAAAGTGGTTGAAATGTGGCTTCCAAAAATCAGTTTTTCTTTTTAAAAAAATTATTTTGATCGTAATACTGAATGCAGTCAGATGTGCCTGTCTGTAAATCAGTCCTTAATGTATGGAGAAAGCTGAAGGCAAGGTAGCTAATATTCCTGTTTTACCATTCTGTACTTTCCTAACGTGTCTAATTCGTCTTAGTGAAAGAGTGTGAACTCTTCATCCTATCCCATATCCCAAATGACTTGGATGCAAATTGATCTGTTTCTTTTAAAAATGGTCCTTGAAATGGTTTTTCAGATGTTTTGAGAAGGGAAATAACAATTTACGCATGCAGTAAGTGAAATAACCAGGAGACTGGAAATCTGTTAAAATTTTATTCCAAATAAAATGTCACAACAAAGCAATTGCATTACACATTTCACTGACATTAATATACCTCAGTGTAGAATGAGTTTTCACAAATGATGCTCATTTGGGCAGTTTATATATTACTTGTACCAGAAAATACTGTAGCCAGGTTGCTTTGAGCTCCTCAGGCCAGTTAATTACTATGAATTTTATATGTTTTTACTTTATCTTAACTCTTCCATTCTTTTGTCATTTTTGCCATTTTATGGTTTTCACCTTTTTAAAATCACTATACTGCTTCAGCTCTGGTCCCTTTGTTTTTATTACTTTAAATACCACATCATGGTTTATTGTTTTTTGCCAACTATTCAGCCTCTGTAGACAGCTTGTATAGTATACATTTGGCTTCACAAATGGTTCTAATTAGTGTTTAATTCCTAATTTTCTTAGTTTAAATGCTCATGTCTCATTAAATAGTTGTTAACAGCCAACAGTGTCTTTTTGTGGCTGAACAAATAATACAGTGTATATTAACCTGTCTGTTATCTCAGTTCTCTTTTCCCATTATTGGTGTCCTTCTCTTTGAAAATAAATCAAAACTTTGGACTAGTCTGCCGGTTACCCATTCACCATATAAAAATTACCATATCCCTGATCCAGTGAAACCATGGTTTTTTCACACACTTCCATCTTCCACCACTCCTGCCATACTCTTATGTGGTCAGCTTTGGTAACTATTCCTTGTTTTCTTTCACTGGTATCTTAACTGTGGTTTAAGAACACTTTTCAAACCAGGATTGCAACCACACTCAGGTGCTTCATGGTCTACCCCATCCTGATGCTTGTTTCTTGAACAGATGCTTTAATATGCATATACATAATATAGAGTACAGTGCGCCCATGTCATATGCGGGCGCATTATACGCTGCTTTCAGCATACACTGAAAGCAGTACTGGAAGAAACAATGGTGTGTGTGCCCATGGTGTGCGCGCTGTCGCCACACTGTGCCACCACAAGCATGAGCCCCATTACTTGTAATGGGGCTTGAGCATACGTGCTATTTCTTTTACGCAGGAGGTCCGGAATGGATCTCCCGTGTAAAAGAAGGGCGCACTGTATAAGTCACATGTTTACTTCATTTACTTATTAAAATTTTTATACCCTTCCCTATATCCAAAGATCTCAGGGTGACTTACAATAAAATCAGTTTAATACAATAAATAATAACAATAATTGTAAAAGATTTAAAATATAACAGTTTATCAATTGAAAACCTGAAAATGTATGTGTTGTCTATATGTGTATCTTCATTGGGCATCCAGGGCTGCTTGCTTCAGTTTCTCAGTTACTGTAGTACAATGACTTTTTTGTTATCAGTGCTTTTCTGCAGAAAATGAGTCTCTTTGTGAGACAAGAATTCCTAAATAGCAAGTGTGCCCCATGGGAACCTCCAACAGTTCTTGGTTCATTTTGCTTTTCAGAGATATGTTAGAGGTGCTAGTTTGTCACATTGATTCCCTCACTGGGTAGCATAATGTTTTATCCATTCAGATGTCCAGCCGGAGGCAAGAGCAAAGGAATATAAAGCAAACTAGCAAAAGACTATGTATAATCTGTGCAGAAATGACAGATTGTTGCTTTGAGTCCATGATAGGGCAGGATGATTTTCTCAGGTGTGGAACTAGAACCAGAACCAGAACCACAATCTAATTATTATTCCATTGACTTCTGATTAAACTTGTTCCTGTTCCAGGGTTGTTTTATTTGCAAGGAAGAGTTATTTGCCAGAGTTTTGCTTTGCATTTTGAAATAGGGTGTCATATTTATTCTTCAGGACTACAAAATAAACACATATATCTATTAACAGATGGATTATTCTTATCTGTGTTACAGCTTATTAATAAAGATTAATTCAGTCAACAATAGAGATCTACCATAGCTCACCCACTGTGCTTATTCACAGCCATCCTAGCTTTTATGTTCATTAAATGTAGCTTAACTTTTTTGTGTGAATTCTCTTCACAATGTTAATTTCCAGTGGGTTTTTTTATAAATATAAAATATAAATATAAAATATAAAATATAAATTATTTTGTGCAAAGGGCATATGCAAAAGACATATACAAAGTAACAGACAGACAAAACAACAAAAAAAAAACTAATACTACATCATTCACAACTTTATCATTTAACCCACACATTCTCCCCCTACCCCTATGATCAAGTTTCCAGTGTTGTTAATGACATATATAGATTCAACAGACATCAGGCCTATTTTGTGTTAGTAAACAATCAGAATTCTGTGCTCATTTTTCATTATTCCCAAAGTGTCATGCTTCTTTTTTACTCTGGGCTGCCTCTGTGTTCCCAGTATTACTTAATTCTAATCCTACATGCCTAAAAGCTTTGTTTTGCACAATATTCTACAACAGAAGTTGATGATGCTTGCATAGACAACTTTCATTGTTGTGTGTGTTGTAATCTCCATCATTACTGTCTCTGTTAATGAACTCACAACTGCAAATTGAAATTATTTTTGCTCTTATTTTGAAGCAGTGATGGAGAGCCTCTGGCCCTCAAGATAAATCCATCCCACCACTTCTCCATGAGCTATTCCTTCTTTGGAGCAGGGAATGGAAATCCTCAAAGTTATTTCAAATCATTGGTCAGAGATAACCACAGGCTTTTCCCAGTTCATTGCTTTCCTCATAGTCTTTTTCAGCAGGGAAAAGCACAGGGAGAAATGAAGTCACATTATGGCTGAGCTCTTCTTTAGGACACACAGTTTGATGATAGCTCCCTGTCTCATCCTCAGTCACCCCACCCGGTGATAATTTATTGGCTGTTGTTTGCACCCAGTAACTTTTTTGTTCCTGTTTACTTCCCCAGCCACTCAACATTGCCTATAGCCACATCTATAGTTCATATCGGAACTTTGTGGGGCCTCCTCATTTCAAGACAATCTGCCGCCTCCTTGGGTACCAGGGGATCGCTGTGGTGATGGAAGAACTGCTCAAGATTGTCAAGAGCCTGGTAATGGTGAAATTTGAACTTGAGTGGTGAAGCTCAGGCCAGGAAGTCAAACAACTCTGGTTGGGACATATTTATTTGGAAACTATGCATGTAGAACAGTGGTTCCTAAACTTTGGTTCCCCAGGTGTTTTGGACTTCAACTCCCAGAAGCCCCAGCCAGCTTAATCAACAGTCAGGAATTTTGGGAGCAGAAGTCCAAAGCATCTAGTGGATGAGAGTTTGGGAATCACTGATATAGAACATGATTTTAGAACATGCAAGCAGAATATGATTTTAGAAGAGTTAGAAGAGTATGTTTTTTGCTTAAAAGAGCAAAAATTTAAAATTCTCTGTTCTGGGCTAATATTACAGGAGATCAAAATTCAGAACCACAAAACTGAAGATATAAGAGCTTCCTATTTTATTTTCCATAAACATTTACATCATTTTATACCAATTTAACTGATGTGGCTTTCCTCAAAGGAGTTAGATAAGTGTGTGTGTGTGTGTGTGTGTGTGTGTGTGTGTTGCTATGGATCCTGGAAATTCCATTAGAGAAACCCTTCACAAAATTACAGTACAAACGAAGTCTGACACTCTGTAGCTTGCAAGATCAGGTGGGATCTGGTGTCTTTAGGGTATTTATGCCTATTGCCATTGATGGAAATCATTTTGCTGAGCACATGTGTTAGAGTGAACTCTTCATTTATTTACTGTAAAAAAAAAATGCAAAGCAGCCCCTTTCCTTTATTGAAATTGTGCACAAGCTCTCATGCAAAACTTTCAGTAGAACTAGTGTGTTGAATGCTAAACTCATCTTCTTAAACAGAAGTTGAATACACAACCATTTTTGAAAATACATTTTCATTTGTGAACATCTGTGGTATGGAGTAGGCTTTGCTTTTTAGGTTCTTTTTAAAATATAAATCTAGTTGGAAGTACCCACACATTTGCCTGCAATTAAAGTATTTTTTACTATATTATTTGCTGAATTTCCATACTAGGTTTTAGTCTAAAAGTTCTTAGATGGCTCACAACAGAAAAGTAGATCAGAAAGTGAAAATGGGCACTTCCAGAGATCTGTGTACATTTCCATCAAATCACCAGTGGAAGCCATTTGTTTTCATCTGGAAAGTATTTCCTAATGAGCTTTAGAAGCTTCTGAGAACTCACAAGTTGCCATATAGCTTCTGATCACCTACAAGGGACATCACAGCTACAAGCTAAAGCTCCCAGGGTGCTCAGCTTTAGAAACATTAAGAAGCAATGAGAAGTCCAGATATTATTTTAAAGGCCAGCATGATGGTAGGAAGCTTTGGGCTGAAGATAAAGATGAGGAGTGACAACATCTGTCAGCACTTCCACAGTTAGTATGCAATCAGGAACAGGACTCTTTGTATGTTCTTTCCACTTAGGAAAGGGAAGATCAAAGTCACTGTTAACCAAACATTTTTGCTGACTCCCAGAGTTGCCCAAAAATTGTGTATTCAGAGCTGGCCACATTTTAAAACTAAAGAAATTTTCAACTTTAAGGCTGTCTTTAAATCTGACTTTTATCTTCCACTGCTTCTGATAGTTGCAAGGGACCATCCTTCAGTATGTGAAAACCTTGATAGAGGTGATGCCGAAGATCTGCCGCCTGCCAAGACATGAGTATGGATCTCCAGGTTGGTAATCTGACTTACGTATAAATGTTAATTCTTTATTATTTATGGTATTTACATTGTACCTCTTCTATGTGGTACTTATGATGTATTACTTCTCCATCTTCAAAAATTGGGGGGGGGGGAACAATTATCACCCAATCAGCCTGACATCAATACCAGGAAAGATAAAGGAATGTTGGGATCACTAAAAACCAACATGTTTTTTTCTTTTTTAAAAAAATAATAATAAGTATAAACCTGGCAAACATATATGTGATATAACAATATATTGTATCAATAAAAGAAAACAAAAAACAAAAGAAAACATTTTAAAAATTCATCCATTCTCTTCAAATAATACCTTTCTAACTTTCCTTCCTAAGCTATCTATGCTTGGTGTTTATACATGTTATTTGTACTATTCCTTACTTACTTTTGAATACCTTTTGATTCTGTCTAAAATATTCAGATCAGTCCTAACTTCTAATGGATCTACAACAGTTTCTCTTATTTAATCCTAAAAACCAATAATTGGCATTTCTCCCCACATGTTATTTACATATTCCATTACCCATTCCCAGCTATTTACAAATTTTCCTAGGCTTTCATATTTCGTGAGACATGTCTGTGGAAACCATGGCCTATGAGGAGCAGCTTAGGGAGCAAGGTATGTTTAGCATGGAGAAGAGAAAGTTAGGAGGTGACATGATAGCCAATTGTCAATATTTGAAAGGATGTCATATTCAGGATGGAACAAACTTGCTTTCTGCTGCTCCAGAAACCAGGACATGGTGCAATGGATTCAAACTACAGGAAAAGAAACTCCAGCTAAACCTTAGGAAGAACTTTCTGATGGTAAGAGCTGTTTGACAGTGGAATATGCTGCCTCAGAGGGTAGCATAGTCTCCTTCTTTGGGGGGGTTTTAAACAGAGGTTGGACGGCCATCTATTGGGAGTGTTTTATGTCTTCCTGTATGTTAGGAGTTTGGACTCAAAGGCCCTTGTGGTCTCTTCCTGCTCAGTGATTCTATAAGCTTGCATTATCCTGCCTCAAAGGGATTTAAGCAAAGAGGGTGTGGCTTACCTAAAACCATCCAGTGAACTTCGCAGCTGAACAGGGATTTGAATGTGAACCCAGTTGTTTCAGCTCCATGTTCTGTCTGCTGTACCATGCTCCCACTGTTATTTAATGTTATTTTTAATCCTGACTTCCTCATAGTAGTACACTGCACCCGTGTTATGCGTGGATTCCAGCATACGCTGGAAGCCATGCTGGAAGGAAGGGAAGTGCACGCTGGAAGAAAACTACAGCGTGCACTCCCGTGGCATGCACCCTGCGCACGGCCGCCGTATACACAAGCCCCATTCATTTGATGGGGCTTGAGCATCTGGGTTTTTCCTTATGCAGGGGGGGGGGTCCGGAACGGATCTCCCACGTAAGGGAAGGGACGACTGTATATGGGCCCTTTCCCACTTGCAGTTTAAAACGATTCCCAATTGCCCCTCACTCTATGTTGGAAATCGATTCCAAAAAGTCCCTCGTTCCTACTATAAAGCAGATCTTTTCTTACACTTTTTTTTTTTTTTGCATGGTTGTCATCCCCACTAATTGTGCTGCTTCAAATCAGCTCTGAATGAGGAGGAACCTGGGGACAGAGGGAGAAGGAGCCAGCTGGGGACAGAAGGAGGAAACTGAGGGAGATGGAGGAAGTGGGGGACAGAAGGAGGAAACTGGGGAACAGAGGAGGAGGAGGAAGCTGGGAACAGAAGGAGGAAACGGGGGATGGAGGGATAAACCGATGAACGAAGCAGGAACATAAAGGGGGGACAATTGGTTTTTTTAAAAGTAAAATTGATAGAATATTCAATTGATCAATCAACTATTTGATCAATCAATCAAATATTCTATCAATTGTACTTTTTTAAAAATGCACCAGCACAGTACAAAGGCAGCGCTTAGAGGGGGGGAAATGGTGATCTGCCAAAAACTGAGGAGGGATGGTAAACACCCCTCTACCATTAATCCCTCCCCTCCAGAATGATGCAATTCTGATCTGTCATTCCTACTTGTTGAATACGTTCCAGAATTGATTCTTCTCAAAAGAACTTCTTTCAAACTACTGTCTGGAAAAACCGGGTTTTTTGTCTTTGCTTTGCTTTATCACAACAGGAATCGATCACATTGTGACAGGAAACAGTTTCAAATGGGAATGAGGGTCATTTACACCGATCGGCAATGCGCTCTATTTCATGGCAGGAACGTGCCCTATATCTCTTCCCCACCTCTAACAGAATGTATAAACCTCTGATCTGAGTACATAGAATCATGTGGCAACTACCTGTGTTTTCAGTTTAATGCTTTAACACAAAATGTCATACGTGGAGGAATTTCCTAACTAGGAAGCAAGCCCATGCAGACATCACATCAGAAACCAGGCCTATAGCCTGGTTATTCCTCAGGAAACTTGTGTGGCCTGGTGCCTAATCAGGGCACCAGTGTGCGCAGTGGGTAAAAATGAGTGTGTGCGTTTTTTTAAAGAAAAAAGAACCTACCAGATTTTTAAAATTTAAACTACATATTTTATTTACATCAATTTCTAAAATTTAAATCAGATTTCAAATTTTTGTTTAAACAATGAATAAAAAACAAGAGCATCAATCAAATGTATCACCATCACTACTCAATATACAGCTTCTAATTGTAGGCTATGAATATTTTTGTTTAATAATTGTTTTAACAGCAGGTTGCAGAGGTAGGCAATAATTTGATCAGTCCTGTTCTGCATGTGGTGTACATTAAGTGCACACACTTTCTCTCACTCTCTTGCCCTTGCCTTTCTCCCAATGCAGGGAAAGTCAATGAACAAAATTAATCTGAATAATAAGGAGGAGTCTGGATTTAAAGCCAAGAGATCCCATTTTTAATTAATTAAATATTAATCTGAAAACAATTCAGACTAATTGCTTTGTTTGAACCAACTTTTAATGGAGCCCAGATCTGTGAATATGTATAATGTTTCTATTAAGCCAGTGGTACTCAAACATTTTACCCCCCCCCCTTTTTTTTTACATCTACATGTGAATGTTGCTTCCCCCCACTCAACATAGTATGTGAATAAAAATATTTTGTTTATTTAGTGTGTGCATTTTCATTCACACATTCATATATAAATTCATATTTTAATATTTTATAAGGAAATAACATTGTTCAAATTAGAACAGTTTTATTTATGTAAATTCAGTATTTACCTCAATGCATGTGTAAATTTTATACATAAAAAGCGTGGGAAAAGGAGGAGAAGGAAAGATCAGGTCCTCCAATCTTGTGTCCCTCTTGAACAACTCTCATGCCTCCCCCAGGGGGAGATTTTGTCACACCATTTGAGAACCACTCTATGAAGTGATAATGTATTACTACTAACAAGTGATGATTGAACAGAACCCCCTTACTCAAGACTTCAATTGTGGTTGAAATCATTAAAAAAGGGTCCCTTTGAAGAAGTGGTTTATATCATTATTTAAATCAATTTGATTTGAAACTAGTCAACACTGCCACTGTGACCTCAGTAGACTGGGTTAACTGAAAAGTAGCCAGGAGGAGTCAGTGCCACAGTACACAGAACTAATCTTGGGGGGGTAGCAACACTGTAGAAATAATGCAGTTTGATACCGCTTTAAGTGATACAGCACCATCCTGTGGAATCCTGGGATTGGTAGTTTTACAAGGTCTTTAGCCTTCTCTGCCAAAGAGTGCTGGTGCTTCACAAAACTACAGATCGCAGGATTCTGGAGAAAGGTTAAAGGATTAAGTTAAAGTGGTGTCAAACTGCATTATTTCTACAGTGTAGAGGCACCCTTGGTAACTTCTGGGAGGCAATGGTGAAGGCAAAAGAAAGGACTTCTGCATCTCACCATTCTCACCACTAGGAGGCAAAGTGCTGGTGTGAGCAGCAACAGAACTCTTAATTTGTAGAATAGGCAGCTTGAAGTGGCCAAATTGCACTGAAAAAAACAGGCCTGCCACTGCTGCCACAACTCCTTATTGTCTCAGTAGTGGCTGCCTTTAGGAGCAGGGACATGACCAAATTTGCAGATGACACCAAATTAGGAGGAATATCTAATACCCCAGAGGACAGGATCAAAATTCAAAATGACCTGAACAGACTAGAAAGCTGGGCCAAAGCTAACAAAATGAATTTCAACACGGAGAAATGTAAGGTACTGCACTTAAGGCAGAAAAATGAAATGCACAGATATAGGATGGGTGACACCTGGCTGAACAAGACTACAAGTGAAAGGGATCTAGGAGTCCAAGTAGACCACAAATTGAACATAAGTCAACAGTGCGACGTGGCAGCTAACAAGACCAATGCAATTTTAGGCTGCATCAATAGAAATATAGGCCCGTTCCGCACGGGCCTTTGCGCCGCCCCTGTCACGTGCTAGGGGTTGGCCGAGGACCTAGCATCCATACCAGCCTCACCCCTAGCACGTGACGGGGGCGTAAAAATGGTGGCACCCTATACGCACGGGCGCGGCCATTTTTACATGCCGGATGCTTAGCGTCCACACGTCCCCCTTGCCTTGCGACATCACGAGTGCGCCATTTGCGCACTCATGTGTCGCAAGCATGGCGCGAAAAGAAGCCGCTTTTTGCAGCTTCTTTTTCCACCACCAGGAAGCCTCCCCATTTGGAGGCTGCAGCTTCCTGGTGTCGGAAATGGAGTCGGCGGCAGACCGCCCGTTCTGGGCAGTCTGTAACGCACCATAGTGTCTAGATCAAGGGAAGTAATAGTGACACTCTATTCTGCTTTGGTCAGGCTCCACCTGGAATACTGTGTCCAGTTCTCAGCACCACAATTTAAAAAGGATGTTGAGAAACTGGAGCGTGTCCAAAGGAGGGCGACTAAAATGGTGAAGGGTCTGGAAACCATGTCCTGTGAGGAACGACTTAGGGAGCTGGGGATGTTTAGCCTGGAGAAGAGAAGGTTAAGAGGTGATATGATAGCCCTGTTTAAATACCTGAAGGGATGTCATATTGAGGAGGGAGCAAGCTTGTTTTTTGCTGCTCCAGAGACTAGGACCCGGAGCAATGGGTGCAAGCTGCAGGAAAAGAGATTCCACCTCAACATTAGGAGGAACATCTTGACAGTAAGGGCTGTTCGACAGTGGAACACACTTCCTAGGAGTGTAGTGGAGTTTCCTTCCTTAGAGGTGTTTAAGCAGAGGCTGGATGGCCATCTGTCGGGGATACTTTGATTTAGATTTCCTGCATGGCAGGGGGTTGGGCTCAGTGGCCCTTGTGGTCTCTTCCAATTTTGTGATTCTATGACCCTGCTTCACCCATACGTTTCTCTCATTTCTTGTGAGGACTAACGCACAAGGCAGTTGATGACAGCATTCACAAAATACTCCCTAATGCACTAATTCTTGCTCTTGAAAGAGATAGCTGTGGTTGTCTATTTCAATATAAAAGGGAAATGGGAAAGGAATCTAATGACACCTTAAAACTAACTGATTTAATATGGTACTTTTGTGGATTTCAATCTGCCTCCTCAGATGTTTTCCAAAGTGCATTTGAAGAAGTGGATTGAAATCTACTCAAGTTGATGCTAAAATATATCATTTATTCTTAAAGATACAACTAGATTCCTTCCTTCCACATCCTCCTTGCTTTTTATATTTGCTGTCTTTTCATAATATTTTCTCTTTCGACAATCCTTTGGAAAGTAGTTTTTAGTAACTATTTTCTTAAACTAATCTGTTTAACAATAGGTATTCATTGGTGGAAACCTTGCATTAATAAAGCAGTCTGTGCATAACAATTATAGGTAACAGTCTGAAGCCAGAATTCTGTTGGAGACACACACCCCTTATGTGTGTGGTCGTCCTTTATCAGGCACTGCGAGGGTTCATAATATTCTGTCTGCAGTGCCCAAAGCTCTCCCTGACTTACTGTAAGGCTCCTGAAAAATACCCTCATGACCATTGCATGCTTCATGGTGAGCAGGAAGGATCAGAGAAGCTTCTGGCTACATCCCCATGGACAGACACAAAATAATGAAATCATCACTGAGATCCACTGGGGTCCTCCAGGGTCTCCACCCTGCTGTCATCATTGTCCAACCCTGCCTGTTTGCCACAATGCACAGAATGGGGTGGCTTCGACAGTTTACAGTACATCAGTGGAGAGGGCTTATGGCTCATGCAGGATAGGTCTTCATGCAGGTATATATACTACTCTGGGGGAGATGTTGAACTGAGGCCTACCTTTAACTAAAGGTTATTTCCCTTTTGTGTTTTCTTGCTGCATTTATTGTACTTGAACGTTGATTTGAACTGCTTTTTAAATGTTGGTTTTAGTATTGGTTTTTAATTGTTCATTTGAGTTTTATGATTGCATAAACTGCTTTGTTGCCAACCTAGCAGTTCAAAGCATGTAAAAGTGCAAGTAGATAAATAGGTACCACTTTGGTGGGAAGGTAACAGCATTCTGTGCAGTCATGTTGGCCAACTTGACCCACAGAGTAGTCTCTGACAACACTGGCTCTTCGATTTACCATAGTAATGGAGATTAGCACCATCCCCTACAGTCGGACACAAGTTGATACCTATTTATATGCTTACCTTTAAACTGTCTTATATAGGCCCATTCAAGCAGAATAGAAAATGATGATGAATAAATAAATGTTCTCCATAGCCATTTAGATTTGAGAATTGCGTGGATGCAGGATATTTGAAAGAGCTGTTCATTGGGGTCACACTGCTCCTCATATTTTCACAAAATACAGTTGGTGGTAAAGTTTGGCTTTAGTTACTGCTGGTAATTTAGTTAATGGTTCGCCTTCCTAGCATTAATATTGTTTGGAGTCAGAACAGCTTTCATCCATTGCCTCCTCCCAATTAGCCCACCTCTTCCTCCTAATCTTTCTTAGTAATTAGAAATTAGTAATTAGTAATTACTAAGAAATATTCTGTGCAATTGTATACTTCGTAAGTATTGCTGGCTATGTGTGTGCTACCCTTCCAAATGTGGAATATATCTTATAAAACTACATAGAATATTATTAAATATAGATAGTTAATCTCTTTTACTAAGATATATTCTACATACATTTTTGTGTGCAGACTTTACAATCAGTATATGCTTGCCTTGTCAGTCACCAGCAGTCACTAAAGCCAAACTTTGACTGCCATCAACAGTAAGCAGCAGTGTGACCCCAGTGAAGAGCACTTTTAAATATCTTGCATTTTACAAACTTTTTATAAATAATATAGACTGTTTCCAACAATGTGTATTTATTTGAAAGAAGACACTTGATTGGCAGGTGTACATAAAAAAATAATATTTTTTAATGAGGGAAATATATATGGTCAACATTTTATTCATCGTTGTGAAAGAAAATATGCAATAATCCATTTTGTTTTATTTTTCCATTTTTAAAAAAAAGACATCAGGGGAGAAAAGTGGGGGAATAGAGGAGGGGTGTAGAATTTTTCCATTTTCTTTGTTAAGAATAATGGACTTAAGAGAAATGGATAGATTGACCATAATATTAAAAGATAAAAAAGCAAAGACTAATAACTGGAAGATGTTAGATGACTTCTTGAAAAATTATTGGACTCTACAAAAATAGATGACAGATATAATATGATCATATAGGATTTACAAAGAAAGGGAGAGTAATAATAGAGTAAATAAATAAGACAATCAGAATATCAGTATCGATTTTCAAAGAAAGATGTTTGTAAATTATGCAAGGATGAATTAAGATACAGCAATCTCAATGCAAATACTGGGAACGACTTAGGAAAAGATGTAACTAGAAAATATTTTATTTCAAATATGTACGATTTCTATGTATGTTTGTTAAAGTTTTTAAAACTAATAAAAATCATTAAAAAATTATTATCTGGCAAATGAAGTTGTCATTTGGCAAATGAGCTGGTGAATAAAATAAAAAAGGCAAGGGAATCCCATTAATAATTCCAGAACCCCATCATTCCTCTTTAGCTATGGAAGTATTTGTTATACTGGAGTAATAAAAGCCCAATAGTACAATGATTAATCATAGTTGCTCTCTCTCTCTCTTTTTCTTTCTTCTCTCTCAAGGAATCCTGGAGTTTTTCCATCACCAACTGAAGGACATAATTGAGTATGCAGAGCTAAAGACAGATGTGTTCCAGAGCTTGAGGGAAGTGGGTAATGCCATTCTTTTCTGCCTTCTCATAGAGCAGGCCCTGGTGAGTTAAAATGGATTATTTTGAAAATTGGCTGGCTTTAGAAATATTTTAAATATAAACTAACAAGGAAGTGAATGAGCTATCCCAGTTCAATAAAGTGTGGTTAATGTAATTATTACTTATTGAGGCTGTTACCATTTAAATATATATGATGAAGATGATTCAGTGTAAGATGCAAAGCAGTGTAAATGAGAATGGAATTGTATTAATATGAAGATAAGGTGTATTGTGGGTCAGCTTTTGAATCTGGTTATGGAAGAAATTATGACAGATCAGCATTATGAGGTTCATTCAGATACAGAGATGTGTTACATATGTACAGTGGAAAGCTATAATGGCACAGAGCAGTTTAGGACTCTATTAATATGGAATGGGATGGATATTCACTTTGTATTAAGCCAATCCTAAAAAGCCCATGTATGCTTGTGATTTCACCCCCCGCCCCCCCGGACAGTCTCTAGCTTTCCCACATCAGTTGTGACACCAATACTCACATTATTGCAGATTTGCATGTTGCATGACACTGGTGTTATACTCCACAAAACAAACAAACAGTGCCTAATTTCCCAAGATTTCTCCTCCGGACCAAACTAAGAATGTAACAAGCTTCTATCTGCATATCTCTCCAAGCTTGTTTAAGTCCTCCTGTTGTTTTCATTAGTGTGAAGAATATCTCTGCCTAAGCTTCTTGAAAGTATTGTATCTCTCTTGAATACTGATCTTTTTCTGCTGTGGTTACATCGGTCCTTTCTGAGCTATGTAGTATCAGCTCTGTGCTTGAGTGTGCACAATACCTTCTTTTCCATGTTACTGGATACATAATCTATTTAGTTGCTTCCCATAATAATGACACACCCTAAGTATATTAGGAAACCAAGATTATCTTGCCATAGGAGAAGAATCCAATTAACAACATGGCAGTAAGCGTAGTGAGTCATATGTGGGAGGGAAGATATATTGGGTAGGATAATATGTAGAAACTGTTGCATGTATAACAAGATTATCTCATCTTTCTCCCTTTCTCTTACTCTCTTTGAGCTCTTTAATTATTTGATTTTGCATGTAAAATAATTGTTTCCTTTGGACGTTCTGGCAGCCCTAAAGTTATGCAGAACTTAGTGTGATGTAATTTGGGTTGCTGAGTATGGTTATACCACAACTTATTTATTTTTCTCCTTTGAGATTCTCCTTTGAAGCCTAGCTCCTGCTTGTGATTCAAAAGGAAACATTTTGGCATGAGTACATTTTTCTTAAATTCAGTTTTCCAAAACAGCCACTGGGTCTGTGGTTCAGAGCATTACTTGTTTTAGCAGTACAGGTTAACTCCTGGCAGAATGGCCTTTGACTGAATTCTGAATTCATGATTTCCTGAACATCGTAATGTAACTTCACTTCTATAATGATTTTGAAAACACTTCTGTTTTCAGGTACAAACTAATCTATATATGCACTAATCAATTAACTTAATTAGGTGCTTTGAGTACACAAGAGAGTGTAGACAGTTGTCCTGTTATCATGTGATATACAAGATATATGTGCACAAGGAAGGCTTCCTCATTATCTCCTATGAAAAGAGAAAGAACTCGTGGGATATTCACAGTTATTTCAATTGTAGCTGTGATTAAATGCCTTCTGCTACTATGTGAGACATTCTAAAGGGAAGATAGGGCAAATGTCCCAGTTCTGCCTGGGGTCTCTTTAAAGCTGGAAGGACATAGATCCCATTATATAGTTCTCAAATTGTAAAACAGTTCAGTGGAAGTTGAAACACACCCATTTTCTAAGATGTTCATAAAGACACTTTTTGTAAGCAGCCAAGTCTTGGGTCAGGGGCAGTGTGTGTGTGTGTGTGTGTACTTTTCACACCATAAGGCATGGCTGGAGGCTGGAGAATTGATCACAGCATTCCAAATGTGTCCTCACACAAAGATATAGAGACAGCTCCTTTGTGCAGCATCTTGCCTCCTTGCATGCAGCCTGCGGCCATCATAGTTTACTTTGTTGCTGCACCACCTTGTAAACTCATGCAGAATTTGCTGCCAACCATTACTCAAAACTCCTCAAGCATTATTGCTTCCCAGGTCTTGCCTCTTTGTGTGTCTGCAGTTTGGGTTAACTGGATATCTGTATGTGTTTTCAAGTTGCTTCTCATTCTCTGGTTCTTTGCTTGGCCTCTTCCAGCTCAATCCTAAGTATGGTTACTTGGAAAGAAGATTCTACTGAGATCAGTGAGGCTTTCCTCCCAAAAAAGCATGCTAAGGATTGGTACTCTTTAGTCCTCTCTCCTCACCAGCATTTATGGGCCTTCTTCTCTGCAAGCATCAAGAATAAAATGCCTTATGTAGAATGACACAAAATGAAACAAAAATAAGATATTATGTAAGATTTTTTTGTTCATATGCATGCGTTACAGAGTCTCTCCCAAGAGACAGAGTTGTGTAAACCTAGTTGTCAGACTGCAATTTACATTTACAAGATTTGTTTCCTTCCAAGTGAGGATTAAACAACATGGCATAACACATAGAGTGCATATGTAAGACCCCTTTCTTTTTTAAAAAAATCTTCAAGTAAGCACGCATAGCCCTGTTATAGAGTGCAACAGTGTGGGAGAATTAAACCTTCCCTTTCCACCAGTTTTTAGTTCAGAACCCCCAGTGGAGGTTTATCAGGCCCCTGCAGAGTGGGCAGAGGCAAACCTTTGAAATGAAATACAGCTGAGGGAAGATTGAAGCCTCTGCTGCCTGAACAATGAGTTTCCATCTTGACATGGGCTACACGTCTTTATTTACTTGAAGGAGGTAGGAAAGAAAGCAATCCTGAATTTCATGCTACATATTTAAGTAGCATGTAGTTTTGCCCAAAGTATGTTTACCATCGGGGTGCCAAGCAGATATTAAAATCTCTTAGTTGTGTGCATTCTGTTGATTCAGATACAAACCAGGCGCATGTCCCCACCAGACTCAGTTTTCTGTGAGTCTTAGAAGCAGCTTTTCCAAAATTTGTGTAGGTAGAAGGAGCTATGAAAGTACCCTGTAAATTTCAGCCACTTTTGCAGTAGCTGGGGCTTCCAAAAAAGATCACAAAAAGTATGAGAAACTGTTCTGCTCATCATGCAGTATAGTGTCCCTGATTTGGATTCTTTTTCCTGGCTTTACACTGGGAAAGTCAGAACCTCATTCAAATATATTAGAATGTTTTGATCAGATATGTGAGGGATATTGTCTACGTTTACGCCTGTATTTTCAACCAGAAAACTGGTATATGGCTTTTAAGGAAATATCTTTTGAGTAATGAATCAAACCCAGAGCTTGGAAATATTTTTTTGGGGAACAGAATTCCTTAGGGATTGCCCATGATGGCTAGAGGATTCTGGGAGTTATAATCATAGTCCATGTTTGCTCCAACCTGCCTTTTAGCTAAGGGGTGGGGGGGCAGATCTACAAATTTACATTCCAGATTTGCACGCCTGTTAACTGCAAATGTACTTCAATAGACAGAGGCTTAACAATGAGCATGTAGGAAAGAAATGAAACTAAACAAATTATAATTGCTTATAAACTGATTGCATTACACATGCAATAATGTGGCAAGATGGTTTATAACTGCTAGACAGACTGTTAGATTCCTATGTGTGTGTTGTTCCAGCCAAGCCTTCAGGTTAAATCTGAAACTGCTTAGCGCAGTCACTTCAGCAAGAATCACTGTGGGCAATAATGTTTTTGTCCCACCTCCCACATTTGGGTATCAATTTTTTAATACTCCCCAAAATGGCCAGTACCACCCCACAGGTTCCTGAGGGGAAATGCTACTGGCCATTTCTGCAGTTTGGGAAACGTCAAGCAATCCTTTGACCTGTTTCAGGCCTTATTTCCAAACAGGAAGTGACTGAATGATGGGGGAGGACAAGCCAGGCCAAAAAAGAGGCCCAGGTCCAAAGGTTCCCCCAACACCACAAAATGATCAGTAGAAAATAAAATGGGACATTATGGGAATTGTCACTTTCTTCTGGCCTGCCATAGGTCAGGAATGCCTCAGCAAATAAATGTACTAAAATGTGGGATCTGTATAAGATTTCCATAGGTTGGTTGTGTGTTTGTTCCATTAAAAGCATCCATGATAGGTGTGTGTCATTTGGATTTGACCTCTAGCATTGGGGCAGGAGGGGTTAACCTGGCAGCTATATTGTCATTTCACAATGAAAGTTTGGGGAGTTAAAAAATGAATCGGGAAAACAATTCAAGAGAATGATCAAGTTCTTTCCCCAGTAACTGCAGGCCCTACCCATAACTACCATCTTGTTTGCTTTTTTTTTTAAAAGACCATGGGAAACTTGTCTACAGGACTTCCCGTGCCTTATCTAGTTTGGCGTTAGGCTCTGCAGGATTTGAGATAGTGCCCAGTGGGGGTCATTAAATAAGGCCTGGTACACACTGGCGGTGAAATGCCTCCCCTCCTTAGTGCACATCATTGTTGCAGCGACCAAACCGCGGGACAGTGATGCACAGCAAAAAAGAAGCTGCCTAGAGCAGCTTCTTTTTTGCGGTGATGCAATAGGAAGGGGCACCGCCATGACACCACTTCCTGCCAGCAATGTTTGGTCACTGTACGGCAGCATCATCATCATGGCAGCCCCCATGTGGACAGGAGGCCACCACGATGCCAGCATCCGTACAGACTAGGGTTCCAGAGCATGCGATTGCTGTGTGCTCTGGAGCCCTAGAATCGTTGGCTCCATGCTGCTTCCTGCCCGTGTGTACCAGTCCTTACAGAAATTTACTTGCCTTGCTTAGCAGAGCTCTTAATTCCTTCAGTAAGACCTGATGATTCATAGAGGCCCACTTTCCACCTGTGTCTCTAAGAATTTATACATGTTTGTGAGTTTTACTGAAGTATCATACTGAATTGCCTTGACTGCCCTTTCACTTTCTACCTGAGAGTGATATTGGAAGGAGAAAACTTCTTTTGGATTCCAGGCAGACCACATTAGAATCTGGAAGGGCTGAGCTGCTTTCCACTGAAATTGGTAACTGATCCTCATCTTAAGAAAGACTGTTGGAGAGTCCCATATCCGACTCCAGGCATGTTGGAATGGAATTGGGAGATGAGACTTGCTAGACAAGTGGACAGTTTCTTCATGCTGAGTTATTACATTGACTTGTATGTAGGGTTATACGTGGCAACCACAAATAAACAGCTGTAACAATCGAATTGCACTAGTGCAGACATCCACATCATCCTTTGTAGCATTGTGCATAGAGAATAGAAGACACTTAAGTTAGCAGAGAGCAACTCTTGTTTGGAATCATGCTTGAGCACTACACCATTCAGTACTCCCAGTTTGGATGGCCACTTAGACAGAGTATTCAGCCTTGCCTTATATTCTCTTAACTAGATGAAGCAAGGAAGTAATTAAGTGATGTCAAGAAGCAAAGAAGCTGCTAAACTCCACAGAAAACAAAATAATCTTGTATAGGAATGTATATACTTATTTTTCAATGCACGAGGCAATAATAGGATTTCTTTCAGTTTTGTCATCCCTGAGGTTAAGCTATATTTGAATAAGCCCTTTTGAGGAATATGCCCTTCCCCACCCTACAAACACCTGAACAACCAGTCCCATAGGGGATTTTTAACACCTTCTATTTTTCTTCCTCCTGCCTCAGTCCCAAGAAGAAGTGTGTGATTTGCTGCATGCTGCTCCTTTCCAAAATATTTTGCCCAGGGTCTACATCAAAGGTAAGGAGTGAAGAGATGGACAGATGTCAGTCATTTTCCCAAAGATGTGTAACACCTTTAAAGTTGCAGTGAGATATTTGCAGTCAGTAAATTTCAAAGAACCTTAGGACTAGTCATCTGTTCAGTGACTTCCATTTTCCAGTGGCCTCACATGAAAGGGAGTGTTTTACAATCCTAGCAGCAAAACAGAGAAGGCTGCTTTTTAAAACAATATCCTAACAGTCCCTTCACAGTACATTACCTTATTCCTGCTCTGTCACACTGGTCCCAGATAATGGTTGGGAGATGACTCTGAAATGCTGGATTTTTTTTTCCTTTTTGCTTTCTCATTTCACTGTTTGCTGCTCGCTTAACAGAAGGAGAACGCTTGGAGGTACGCATGAAGCGTCTCGAAGCCAAATATGCCCCACTTCACCTGGTTCCCTTAATAGAGAGACTGGGAACACCTCAGGTAAGGATGACATTGAATCCCACCTTGAGTGCGTGACCCAAAACATCAGTTCAGGACATACACACATGCGCACAGCAACTTGTTCCTGAGCCGCAGCAAATCTTTCCCATTTGTTCCCTGTTTTCAGTTCCACACTGTGATGTTGTTTTTCCCCCCACATATACTTCATGGTTATCAAAGAAAATCAGATTATCTGAACTGAAGTTCTGTGACTTGGATGTATAGGAGTGTCCATAGATGTTGCTCACTAGCTAATTAACGCAAAGTTAAAAAGGAGTCAGTTTGTAATTGTCCTGATCCTCTTACTGGAGTATTTGAGCTGGATTTTTACCCACAAAAGTTGAGCCAAGCACTGGTTCACCTAAGCAGGCATTCTCATTTCACGGGTGCTACATTGTCACAGATATGACAGCCTTAATTAAAATTCTCTCTCTTATTTCAATAATCTTGAGGAATGAGATCCAGATTATCTGCTACATTGGAAATTTTTCCACCCCATTATAGACCTCCTCCTCATTTATCACATGAATTATGGTGATTAAATTGTCTGTTTCTCTGCCCCCATCGTTATAATGTAGCCCAGGTTTAATATGTCCAAAGGTGTATTTCTTTCTTTTGCACAGTCTATTTGAAAACCGTTCAAAGACTCTTACTGGTATGCTTCATACACAACTCTGAGTGAGGATTTAGCACTACATGGGCAAGTCTCCACAAATAAAGCTTTGGGTTCCTCTGCTCCTTTCTTCTCTCATCTACCATGTAGCCAGAAGGAGGAGAAAGACAGGATTCATTTTCTGTGATTCCTGGCTTATTGTCCACTTGGAATTGTGTATTTTAAAAAAAACTGTATTTTATCTTTCTGAGCAATTCAGGATTTGATTAGAAATTGGTGAGAATGTGTTTTGAAACTTGATTCTTGGTTTGTATGTAATGGCAAGCCAATACTGTACTGAAACCTGGTTTAGTCTTCCTCGCAGCAGCCTAGGATGAGGAGAGAGGAAGGGTAATTGTACAAGACAGAGGCTTTGCTTGGGTTTCCATGGATGTGGCACTAAATTATATTTTGGGGTTATCTACAAATGTGGCACAAAACCTAGGCTTATTTCCTAGTGTACATTCAACAGACTGTTGCTACCAGTTCTCTCTCTTTAATAAGAGAGCTTTTCTTAATCACTGATGCTTTCAAACTCACATTGATTGTTCGTTATTCATATATAATAGGTTTCAGTCATAATTTTAAAGTATATATATCTAAAATATGTATCTATATGAACCTAAACAACATCTTGTGAAATGACCCTGAGTAATCTGGGGTCGATAAGGACTTTTCTCCTGGCCAAATTGGCAGCAATCATAGGAGAGTTCCCTCCTGCTGTTCCCTTTACAGCCTGCAGCTTGACTTACTTGCATGAATGCTCTGTGCCCTGCAATGCCCTTTCTTCAACACATCTGCTCCCTGTTTACAGTTTACAAAGTCTTGGATAGATGTTTTTGGCCTTGCATCAGGCAACAGAATTAGATGATCTTTAGTTTCTTTACAAGTCTGTGATTTGTAAACCAGTGGGATGTTGGCCCCATTCAAAGAAAAGATGCCAGTGCTATATATCTTTTTAGAAAGTGTTCTCTTATGAGTGGGAGCCCTCCAATTATTGTTCCACATCATGAGTTTCAATATAAAGAAAACACAAGATAGAATAATTTTATAATAACTTATAATGATAATTAATTGAAACTGCAGATTATCAGCTGCATTTTAAGCCTCTTGGCTTTTAAGCCTTTTGATTTGAAGGAAACTGCTGACATAACTACAATGCAGATTTGAGGCCATACTTGAGAGGAGCACATTAGAATGTGTATAACAGAGTCTGGGAAAGTTACAATTTTGGACTACAGTTTCCAAAATGCCCTAACCAGCAAGGGATTTGGGAAACTATGATCCAACCAAATAACATTTTCAAGGTCTGATTCATCTCTCCTTTACAAAGCATGTATGTTTAAATGCATGTTTGGGGAATGCACATGTGCCTTTATTTAAGCATCATTCTGCAAGTCTTTTCAGAATATAATGTTGTCCTCAGCATCTTAATTTTTAAAAATATACCTTCAGTGTTCAAGTTTATGTATGATTCTGAAATTAGATTAACATACCTCTAAAATGCCACTAACAAAGTGATTTTTTTTCTGTGTGCTGTTGAATTAATAAATCTTTCAGCCAGATCCTAACCTCGATTACTTGGAAGAAGTCCTGTTGAGTTCAGTAAAAATGGAGGTTTTGCCAGCGTTTTTAGGACTGCTACTATAGTCTTTAAATATGTTAGTCGATGGGGCAAACATTTCATATAGAAGAATAAAATACACCTATACATCTTGTACAGGAATGAAACTGTTAAGTTTCTTGATTCCTGTCAGATTGTTTTTACATCTTTTGGCTCATTTCAGATTTTATTCATTGGCTGAAAAGTGCTCAAAGTGGAGGAGAGGATTATAATATGCTTGTTTAAACATGTTTCTCTCTTCCAATTCAACAAGCTTGTGATTGTATTTGTTTGTGTGCTTATATGTTTTCATGTATGCAATGCTTAACTCTCAATCATCCACATTCTTGGGTGTGCTAGCATTTCCAACTATTCCGTAATCATTTATCATTGTTAAAGGAGGTTAGGTAGCAGACTAATGAGCCAGGAAAGTTTGAGCCTTCCTATCATTCCCATTGCTTTCAGTGTGAGACATTCAGGCATATGCTTAATTTTCAAACTGAAGTTAATGACAGATGTGAATATTTAGCCTAGAGGCAGACTCAACATGATGGAGGAGCTCTGTGCTCAGGATCTCCAATGTTGTACATTTTTACTAATTATCCACCTTACATTGCTGTATTGAAGACTGAGGAACCGGTACTGGTGTGAGAGTGAATTTAATTTCTTTATAATTCTCCGAGGCAATTTACCCCAGTCCTGCCTTTCTTAAGCTGCAACTGTGTCTCTGTTTCCTGCTACAGAGATAACAGCAGCTGGGCTAAAGCTAACAAAATGAATTTCAACACGGAGAAATGTAAGGTACTGCACTTCGGGTGGAAAAATGAAATGCACAGATATATATATATGGGTGACACCTGGCTGAACAAGACTACATGTGAAAGGGATCTAGGAGTCCAAGTAGACCACAAATTGAACATAAGTCAACAGTTTCCTGCTACAGAGATAACAGCAACTTTGTGGTGGGGATGATTTGTATTCACACACAACTTTCCACAGTGCCTTATCCATGATTTTCAAAGCAGCTGCATGAAGCTGTGAGTAAACTGAGAGCAACAAAACTACAAGAGATTCTGACAACACGTCACTTTTATGAGCTCTGCATTTGATAAGGAAGATACTTATTTCCATCACTGGTTTTATAATTAATGTATTAATTTATTGGACTTGTTTGCAAGCTCAGAGTGGCTTGCATGGAACTTCCCTTTTGGTGTTTATCAACTATAGTAATGCATCCAGAATTCTTCACCATTTACTAGGAGCATTTGGTCAGCCAGGACAGCTTCTTAGCTTTTTATTCCTCTGCATTTTTACCAAAGAGGGAGGCAGAGGAACAATGACAACATAATTCCTCTGCCTCTCTCTCCTGCAGAGACTACAGAGGAACAAGAAGCAGTCCCTACAACCCATTCATCTCTCCACTCTCCCTCCATTGCTATTTAATGGCCCTAGCAGCATCCCCACAAGTTATGGCTGCTGCCAGCAGAGGACAAGTCATGGAGATACGTATGTGGAGCAGTAGGTAAACATTACAGACACTAAAACACAGGATAATACGACACATGGTTACTTGAATTGAGCAAATTATGTCCTGATAATTTTTACTAGATTTTATAGGTATTTGGACATAAAAAAACACTGTACACTTCTTCAGATCCTGATTCTACTAAAAGGCTCTAAGTGACAGAAGGAGTGTTCAAGTGTTCCCTGCTTCCACTTGGACAACAACTAACATTTTCAGTATTGACCTGTGGACAAAGAACAAGAAGAGGGACTGTAATTTGAAAGCCTTCTGGATACCACAGAATCCCACAGAAAATTATATACCAACCTAGACCTGATTTCCATTTTAGATTCAACCAGAGTAGTCAAGTTGAATCAACAGGATTTGTCTGTGGTTTGGTCCCACTATTCAGCAGTTGATTCTGCTCTAGTTAAGACTATCCAATATATATAAACATATATATGAAACTCACAGTTCCTGTTTGATGACCCAGATTGTTACTAGACCTGTCCTGTAATAAACATGTTAGTTGATTATTCGTCTGCTTTTTAGTCACTTTGATTAACTGACTATTTGAATCATATGCATGGAAAACTGGGTAGCCATTACTGAATACACTAAGGCAACATGCTACTGAATAAATGAAAGGTACAAAAGGAATTTTCTTTATCTGTGCCTACTACAGTAATATACCAGAATGGCTTTTTAAAAGCACAGCTTTCAGTTTCAGATGCACTGATTAAAAGTTGTTCTCACTGATTGAACAAAGCTTTAAGTGATTAACCTGTAAAATAAAGTGCAGTGCAGTTTTTACTAACCTGGTGTCTGGAAATGGAATATGTAAAAGAACAAAACTTCCTATTAGGGAAGTGATCAATGGAAAGTAGTTAGAAAGGAAAAGATCACATTTGTAATATTTTTCTATAAGGGGCTTCCCATCTGCCCACCATTTCTGTTTGACATTTACACTTATCTCAGGGAATCTGCATCCTCTGGTGCAATTTCCCTTCAACAGCCACTCAGTTTGATGTGTGAAGCAGGAACCACACTCAAAAAATACCATCAGTGCTGTTTTCTCTCTTAGCTCTCAGGCATGGATAGAAAGAATGTACACATTGGCTCTCCACATGGAGTCTCACTGTGCCACCATAAAAAGGCAACTGCCATTTTGGATATGAAAAAACATATACCATATATACTCGACTATAAGTTGACCTCATACATGTCGAGGGCAGGTTTTGGGGGCAAAATTATGGATTTTGATATGCCCCATGGATAAGTCGAGGGTAAAACCTAGGGTCACATAAGAAAGGATCTAAAGGATGAAGCAAAAGAAAGCAATGCCAAAGAACTTACAAAATTCCAGAAGGCATAATTGTTTGTACTCATCCTAAAAGCTGGATAGATGAGAGAATAGAGGAAAGTCAGTGCTTCCAGGACAGATTATACCTTGCCTTTCACCAGTGCATGGTTCCTTTTTTAAAATAAGAGTTAAAGTACAGTACTAACATTGACCTGTGGATAAGTCGAACTCTGTTTTTGGGGTCAATTTTTTGACTAAAATTATACATGAGTATATACAGTATGGACTCAAAAGCTTTTCAGTTCTTCATGGGCACAGCAGTTCTTGAATCTTATTATTTGTGCCTAACTATTCCTACCTAACAAGATAAGTTTGTGCACTGGAGAAATTATACAAATTTATTTGCTAACCCATCCTAACTTTGCTAAGGTATGGCCCTTTTCAGGTTAATTGGAAAATATTCCCCCAGTCTTCTTATCATGATAGGGCAGAGGGTAAGTATGAAGAGCAGGCATACATCTTTCAGTAGTCAAGCATTGAAACACAATTAGGTATACAAATATTGTTGTGAGCCTTCAAGTCATTTCCAACTTATGACAACCCAAAGATAAACCTATCAGTTATATATTTAACTTGTGGAAACTGCAGTGGAGCACTAGTGGCACCCAAATCCCATACATAGTGTAGTATAAATTTCCATTACTAAAGCTGATCAGAAGAAAGAAGTCATCCTGTGAAACATTTTTAATTGCCCTGTTAACCTTAGAAAATATTTGAGGTTTCGCAAATTTTAAAATAACTTTCAAATATAACATATAACCACAAATATAATTTTCCTTTTGCATTAGCTCTTAGATGAATATTAATTTCTTTCTTTACATCAAAATGTCCTTGTAACTATACATCTTAGATAACAATGGTAGCAAGCCCTAATCTCAATATTTACCAGCTCAAGTTAGATTTTAGTTCTGCTGAAGCCTGATATTAAGCCAAGGACAGATCTTTGAAGCTTTCTAGAACCTTTGGGAAACTGTTGATAGCAGACAATGATGGAACCTGCATTTAAGCAATTAGAGAAGACTTATGGTAGAGAAGAGGCAGGTAAAGGTAGTAATGCTAGTTTTCTGGACATAACATTGCGGAGGAGAAGAAACACGGTGAGATCTGCTTTTGTACATAGGTAAAATAGCATTGGTTGTGCATAACTTTTCATTTCAGGGCTGGTTTTCTACATTAACCAAAAGGGAAGGCCTTAGGAACATAAGAAAAAGCCTGCTGGGTCAGACCAAAGGCTTATGTGGTCCATGATTCTGTTAACATAGTGGCCCACCAGTTGCCTATGGGACATCCATCAGCAAGGCATGAATACAGCTGCCACTCTGTTTCATGTTTCCCAGCAACTACGATTGCCAGATCTCAGGGCCTGGATGTTCTCCAGTCCTCAGGCACTGATCGGAAAATCTCAGCACAAGAGTACTGCCTTGAAACATGTATATGTCTACATAGTGTTTTGTAACTGTAGCTGATGCTTAATATGTCATGCTTAATAATATCACAAGAACCTGCTCCTTGTAATATCACCAGAGCCAACCTCCTTTGACATCCCAAGGGTTTGTCTCTAAGTCTCATGTTTTGGTCCCCAGATCTCAGGGCATGAGATAGTACTGACCTGGAAGGCCTTCCAGAAGCTGATACAAAGAGGCATACCACCTCTGATTTTTGTTGTCATCTGCCTTTGAGTCAATCTTGACTCATGGCAACTCTATGGATGAGATATTTCCAAGACCCTCTGTCCTCCACTGCTCTGCTTAATTCCTGCAACCCCATAAAACCCATTGTGACCTCATTAATAGAGTCCATCCATCTGACATGTGGCCTTCCTCTCTTCCTACTTCCCTTTACCTTTCTCAGCATTATTGCCTTTTCCAATGAGTCCTTCTTTCTCATGATGTGTCCAAAGTATGACAGCCTCAGTTTGGTCATCTTGACCTGTAGGGAGGTTTCCGGCTTGATCTGCTCTAGGACCCATTTGTTTGTCCTTTTGGCTGTCCATGGGATCCTCAGCACTCTTCTCCAGCACCACATCTCAAATGAATGGATTTTCTTCCTATTTTCTTTCATAGCTGTTCAGCTCTCACATCCATACATGGTAATAGGGAATACAGTGGCTTGTATGATTCTAACTTTTGTATTCAGTTGTATATCTTTGCATTTTATAATCTTTTCTAGTTCTTTCATAGTCATCCTCCCCATTCTTAATCTTCTTCTGATTTCCTGACTGCAGTCTCTATTTCTATCAGTGATTGATCCCATGTATGGGAATTTTTTTACTATTTCTATTCCTTCATTGCCTAGGTTGACAGTGGTAATTATTTTTGTTTTTCTTATGTTCAACATTAAGCCTGCCTTTGCACTTTCTTCTTTGATCTTCCTTAGTAGCTGTTCCAGGTCTGTGAGGTTTTCTGCTAGCACGTGGTGTCATCTGCATATCTTAGATTTTTGATATTCCTTCCTCCTATTTTCACTCCTTCTTCTTCTGTGCCCAAGCCTGCTTTTCTTATAATATGTTCTACATACAAGCTGACCAGATAGGGTGAAAGAATACAGCCTTGTCTGACCCCTTTCCCAATTGGGAACCATTCTGTTTCTCCGTGTTCTGTTCTGATAGTAGCTTTTTGTCCTGAGTACAGATTCCTCATTAGGAATATCAGATGAGTTGACACTCCCATGTCTTTAAGGGAATTCCATAGCCTTTCATAATCTATGCAGTCAAAAGGTTTGCTATAGTCTATAAAACACATGCTGGTTTTCTTTTGGAATTCCCTGATGTGCTCCATTAGCCTCTTTCTTTCCTAAATCCCACTTGAACCTCTGAGATTCCTGTCTCCATGTATGGTTGGAGTCTGTGTTGCAGAATTTTGAGCATGATTTGCTTGTATGGGGATCAGTTCTATGGTCTTATAGTTGCTGCAGTCTCTTGTTTCTCCCTTTTTGTGGATGGGGATATATTGATCACTTGAAAGCTAACAAAATGAAATTCAACACGGAGAAATGTAAGGTATTGCACTTAGGGCGGAAAAATAAAATGCACAGATATAGGATGGGTGACACCTGGCTGAATGAAACTACGTGTGAAAGGGGTCTAGGAGTCCAAGTAGACCACAAGTTGAACATGAGTGAACAGTGTGATGCAGCAGCTAAAAAGGCCAATGCAATTTTAGGCTGCATCAATAGAAGTATAGTGTCTAGATCAAGGGAAGTCATAGTGCCACTATATTCTGCTCTGGTCAGGCCCCACCTGGAATATTGTGTCCAGTTCTGGGCACCACAATTCAAAAAGGACATTGAGAAACTGGAGTGTGTCCAAAGGAGGGCAACTAAAATGGTGAAAGGTCTGGAAACCATGCCCTACGAGGAACGACTTAGGGAGCTGGGGATGTTTAACCTGGGGAAGAGAAGATTAAGAGGTGATATGATAGCCCTGTTCAAATATTTGAAGGGATGTCATGTTGAAAAGGGAGCAAGCTTGTTTTCTGCTGCTCCAGAGAACAGGACCCGGAACAATGGATGTAAGCTACAGGAAAAGAGATTCCACCTGAACATTAGGAGGAACTTCCTGACAGTAAGGGCTGTTCGACAGTGGAATGCACTCCCTCGGAGGGTGATAGAGTCTCCTTCCTTGGAGGTCTTTAAACAGAGGCTGGATGGCCATCTGTCAGGGATGCTTTGATTTGGATTTCCTGCATGGCAGGGGGTTGGACTGGATGGCCCTAGTGGTCTCTTCCAACTCTACGATTCTATGATTCTATGATTCCAATCTGTTGGCCATCATTTCATTTTCTATATCTGTTGACATATATTGGTTAGCACTAGAGTTGACTCTGTCAATGTGGATTGCAGCAGTTCAACTGGAATATCATCTGTTCTCTTATTGTAGTTTCCGCCTCACTTTTTAGAATGTGGGGTTCATCTTCATATGGCTCTTCATTCCATGTTTCCTTCATTTTGTCATCTCTTTTGTATAATTCTTCTGTGTATTGCATCCAACATCTTTGTATTCTCTCCTGGTCTTGAATTACCACCTCTGATACTGGTGGTAATGCAGTCAGCCCTCCGTATGCATGGATTCTTTATTCATGGATTCCACCATCCATTGCTTGAAAATATTCAATAAAATGTATATTCTAAAAAGCAAGTCTTGATTTTGCCATTTTATATAAGGAAGACCATTTTACTATGCCACCATATTTAATGGGACTTGAGCATCCATGGATTTTGGTATTCAGGGGGAGTCCTGGAACCATACCCCAGTGGGTATCAAGGGGCCACTGTACTTACCCATTCTTACTAATAGCCATTGGTGGCCCTCAGTGCCATGAATTTAAACCCTTGAGGTAAAGAAAGGCACACTATAATTAGTGGCTATGTTGCCCAAATAGGGCCCATCACCAGGCAGAGGATTCCTCATTGACATCAGTATTTGTGCAGATTTGTGCAGACATTTCCATTCTGTGGGTGCCAAAGCTAACCTCTCTAGTGAATGGGAGTTAAGTATTGTAGATAGTAGAAAATACAAAATTACATAGGGGCACAGTCGGCGAAGTATCTGGCTCTCAATGCCAGTAGAGGCCCATTAAGAAAAAGAGCTTCTTCTTGTCTTCCGTTCCTTGGCTGAACGAATTTACGACCTGGTTTAGGCAATAAATAAATAAATAACCAGTTTTTCCAGGGAAATTGCCTTCATTGACTGGATACTTCTACATGTAATTTGAGGAATATAGTCTTTTCAGGCTATACAAAGGAGGTCGAACAGGAGGGCGCATGGTCTCTGCATGTAAACCTTGAGAAATCCAGCTGACGTAAGTTACCACTGGGATAGGAATTTCATTCACCTGCTTTGTTGTGAAATTTCCCCACTCCTTTTCAAGTCTTTCTCTTGTTATGGGAAGTATCTTGCCAAGCTTGTTGTTATGCAAGAAGGGCTGCATCAGATTATCCTAGTTTTTTGACAGTTTCCCCCCTACTTGCCCTGAGCTAATGGTTTGGGGAACATGCTGTGTCACGTAAGGTTTTAAAAAGTTTTTAGAACCATTTCTTGACAAGGTAGTTACTGATATTAAAATACGTACATCCATCTGGTTTCAGTTTATGGACTGTTGGCCTGCTTGAAAGCTCAAATCTAGAAACAGCCTATTGGTAAAAATCTGATTTGTTGTAACTCTTTGATTTAAGTAAATGAAGTTGCCAAATGCTTATCCAAAAAAATTACTGTAAAACATCAAATCCACATTTAACTGCCTTACAGACATCTGCTACCCAATTAATTTGTATAATTATGTGATATTCATTGTTACATGTATATGATGCATTATATATCCATTATTATCCATACATATGTATTACACATAATTGTACATCTATTGAGAATTACCTCCCACATTTATTACAATTTTGTCCTTGAATAAAATTATATGTAAGATTTCAGTCATAAGAATTTTAGATATACAAGAAAAAAGCAACTTTTATAAAACATTTCATAAGATTTCTGAGTCCATGATGTGATGTGCATATATTTACTCCTAGGCAGAGCCTGAAATAAGAGTATTACAAGTAATTATATTCCTCATGATATGTTGTTTCTTCGTAGGCAAGAATTCTACTATGAAAAATACAGTAATATGACTGCTAAACCTGTTAAATTTGGGAATGTAATAAGTAATGCTTACTCTTTCATTCGAAAGATTACTTTAGGGGAATCATTTTGACAAATTTGGTGTATTTGCAGTTTTTTTAAAGAATATGTTTTGAAAAAATTAACATTGCCTGTTACTGAGGGAATTTGTGTCTTTAATTGAATTTTAAGCAATACTAGTGCTTTAGATTTTGCAACGATGTTTCCATGTTCTGGTCTTGGGGAAAGTTCAGGGACATATTTTCTAGTCTTGTTCTATGAAGATGCAGATAAAAAGGAGGGAGCTGTGTTTATTCAACCATGTCAAAGGGAATGAAACAGTACAAAATTAAATGCTACACATTGAGCTCATCATTAAGTAATAACAGGTGATTCCTTAATGGGAGGTGTGGTTCTCTGGTTGTCAAGATATATGAAGCTGGAGCAGCACAACAAGCACCTTGTGCAGATTTGGATGCTGTTGTAGCATCCTTTGCAAAGAGAAGCAATCTAGGTCCTTGCTACTACACTCTTTATTCATTTAATTTATTCAAGATTTAATACCAAGATGAAATAACTGTATCTTGGCCAAAATGCCTTTAATTTTTCCCTGTGCTACCCCATCTCATTCTACCATCCTACCTCCCATTTCTATGCTACATATTTGTATTCTCATCATTTTACTGTTCTACATCAAGTGAAAGCTTACAACCTATAAGAACAATTCTCCAGACAGTGGTCCCATGAACCCTTATTCAGTTTAATGTGCAAGAGTTGCCCTATTTATATGGAAAGAGGTGGATTTTTCTAGCACTGAGTACTACAAAACTGGGCAGACGGAGAAATCCTATAGAACAGATACTAAAAGTAACTAGCATTGATATGTAGACTTGGATTAATAATTCGCAATAACCAGTGGTTACTAACAACATTTTAACATATAGGTTTATAAAAAATATGACCATATGTAAACTACACTGTGTAGCAGTTGAACGTTTGCTACAGATGCTACAGTAACAAGGTATCACTACAAAACTGTAATAGTGACTTATGCAGCATCAATGCAATGTGCAGGAAATCTTGAAGATTAAAAAAAATCCTGATAGAGAAGCAAATTTTAGCTTTCCTTTTCCAACATATTGTTGCTTTGCAAGGACATCCTTAAGGTAACAAAACTATGGATAAAATCAGCCCCTTTCAGACAACTATTTCCTTATTTTACATAATAAAACAGCTCAATGCTTAGTTGATGTCTGATAGGAGCAAAGTCCTACATTAACTCCATTACCAAGTGCAAAACGCTGGGTGAGGATGGGAAGGGTCAGAATGAAAAGTTTAAAAGGAAATGACATCTAACACCACCTTCTGCTGTTGGGTTTTCCTTCTTCTTCAGCAAATAGCCATAGCCCGTGAAGGAGACTTACTGACCAAGGAGAGGTTATGCTGTGGCCTGTCTATGTTTGAGGTTATCCTGACGCGCATTCGGAGCTACCTCCAGGACCCCATCTGGCGTGGGCCTCCCCCAACCAATGGTGTAATGCATGTTGATGAATGTGTTGAGTTCCACCGACTCTGGAGTGCCATGCAGTTTGTGTACTGCATTCCTGTGGGAACAAATGAATTTACTGCTGAGTGAGTAGGCCCCACACTACACTGAACTGAAGTCTCATTAACATTTGAAACTATAGATCTTCTCCACAGATAGTAAAAGCTGTAGCAGATCTGCAAATGCTTATGTACTCAAATTTTGGCTTTATGTCAATGAATGCAGGCCAATTAACCAGTTGGCTTGTGTCTCTGATTACAACTTTCTATCTTGGGTCTAACTGTTGAATCAGGAAAGAGAAACAGGATTCCCTAGCTGTATCTTCTGAACAACTCTCACTGGTTGATCTGAGATCATAACTGAATAACAGTTTTCGTTACATTAGCTTTTAAATTCATGCACTTGTTTGCTGTTATTTTAGACAGAATTAAACAACCAGGAATTAATCAATTACAGAATAAGCAACAATAGCATAATGTCAGTCTGTCATGATCTCAGTAATTTATACCTTGTTGTTTTCCTCCTCTAGACAATGCTTTGGAGATGGTTTGAACTGGGCTGGTTGTTCAGTTATAGTTCTTCTGGGTCAGCAGCGTCGCTTTGATCTTTTTGATTTTTGTTACCACCTGTTAAAGGTGCAGAGACAGGATGGGAAGGATGAAATCATAAAAAATGTGGTAAGTCTGGGATTGAGCAATGAGATACAGAAACCTGCTTTAGCAGGTCATACTGCTTGTCCATCTAGTTTCTTTCTCCATTTAGTCCAGTATTTTCCAAATGCATCTGTGGAAGTAGACTTAAGTCTACAAAAGCTCATGCTGCCAACTTCTTTCTTTCAGTTAGTCTCAAAGGTCTCTCTACATACTTGCCCACTATTGTCTACTCTGATGAACTGTAGTTCATTGGGGTATTGTGCTGAGGTTTTCATATTATACCACCTGATACCTGGAGTAGAAGATGTCTTTACAGCATATGAGATCATTTATTCATTCAGTATTGTTTGTACTGACTACCAGAGTTTCTCCACTACTAGTATTTTGATCAGAGGTGGGAACCCACACCTTCTTCATTTAACTCCCATCACCTTTAACCAACATAACCAGCAGTGAGGAATACTCATAGTCCAACAATATCTGGAGAGCTGCACCATTCACACCCCTGTTCTTGATGTTAAGAAGTACCATCAAAAATATCAATGGGTAGCTGAAGCATCTCCATATAAAACTAGGAAGGATCAGCACCAACCATCAATTTCTCCAGTTGTCTTTGTAGTTTCTGTCGGCAACAATCTAGTTGCAAAAACAAAGGCCAGTTGCTCACCTTTCTTTTCTTTTCTTTTCTTTTCTTTCTTTCTTTCTTTCTTTCTTTCTTTCTTTCTTTCTCCAGCCACTTAAGAAAATGGCTGACAGGATAAGGAAGTACCAAATTCTGAACAATGAGATTTTTGCCATTTTGAACAAGTACATGAAGTCAGTGGAAACAGACAGCTCTACAGTTGAGCATGTGCGTTGCTTCCAACCTCCCATCCACCAGTCTTTGGCCACCACCTGTTAAGTGGCTGATGTTGGAAATGCAGCATGAATATTTGTGTCTCTCCATCTGAAATCAGTGAAAAAGACGATACCAGATCCCAGTGAAGACCTGGACGGGAACACCCGAGAACACAGATTTGGCAACAATGCAAATGAGGATGGACTCAGTTGACAAAGATACATTTTCCTAAAAGGCCCAGTTTGAATGCATGTTCTTCTATATCCAATGTGGCGAGGAGCAAAATGTGTTGTTTTTTCCTCTTATAGTTTCTTCAGATTTCATAATGACCCAGAACCACCCAGTCAAGCACAAACTGTATGGTGTTTAAAATTAGTGATTGTTATGACGATTCCAGTTGAGGTGGCCAGTGTTTCAAAATGTTGGAAGTCTTCCTCTGAATGCACAATAAGGTAAACAACATTCCTGCTTATATAAAAATGTGGTTTCATGATATGAGTCTTTAACACTTGGATGTAATTAGTTTTCCCCCTTGCAGTTGATGGGAAGATTAATGCATGTAGTTAAGCATTCCCACCCCACCCCCTTTGGAATAAATGCAGTAGAATAATTAGAACAAACAGTACCTTTTTGTATTCTGGGAAATTCAGTAATTAGTTCAGGATTGAATATCTAAGCATTGGTAATCAGGTGGTAATGATATTAAGAATACACCCAACATGACACTTGGTCCTTTGCTTTACAGCAGGTAGCAGTTGATCTTTCATGAGTATATATATGCATTCCACAAACATTTAGCTAACAAGCTCCCTATGGCAACTCTGTCTGTGTGGACAATTCATAAAGTCATGGGCTCATATTAGAGTCCCTCCCACTGATGCCTTTTATATGATAGCCCTGCTTAAATATTTGAAGGGATTTCATATTGAGAAGGGAATAAGCTTGTTTTCTGCTGCTCCAGAGACTAGGACCCAGAGCAATGGATGCAAGCTACAGGAAAAGAGATTCCACCTCAACATTAGGAGGAACTTCCTGACAGTAAAGGTTGTTCGGAGTGTAGTGGAGTCTCCTTCCTTGGAGGTCTTTAAACAGAGGCCGGATGGCCATCTGTCAGGGATGCTTTGATTGAGAGTTCCTGCATGGCAGGGGATTGGACTGGATGTTCCTTGTGGTCTCTTCCATGTCTGCAATTCTGTGATTCTATGTCAGATACATCTGCTGCCACCAGTACACCCAAAAGATTAGCCTGTATAGTTTGTTAAGAATATACAGTGCGCCTGCGTTAAATTCAGGTGCGTCATATGTGGCTTCCAGCATACGCTGGAAGCCTGTGCCAGAAGAAGCCATGGCGCACCCCGAAAAAGTAATGGGGCGTGCTGCAGGTACAAGTCCCATTACTTCCAATGGAGCTCCAGCATACACATTTTTTCCTTACACGGAGGGGTCTGGAATGGATCCCCCGCATAAGGAAAGGGCACACTGTACTACCCACAGGCAATAGAAATAACATGACCAACATGAGAACAAAATGCAAACTTGGAGAAACAATGCCATATATTTCAAGCAAAAAAGTAATGCATACCATAGAAAACTCAAGCTAATAAACTAGAATCTTTCCAGATCCTTTATATGATGATAAACTGGACTTCAGGTTTTAAGATGAATCCAGTGATTCAGACCTAACACTACTGGGTCATAAAAGGATAAGAAATAAAATCTTAAGGAAATAATTTCTTTCTGTGACTGTTAGGCCATCATAAAGCCGCTAAGTAAAATTTAGCCATGTAGTTTGGCCCTGACTGGTGTTACTGTTTATGGAAGAGCTTTTTAGAAATGCTGTCCTCTAACGTTTAGATTGTTCCAGTTTAATGTTCAGCAAGCAAAGGACAGCATTTCATTTCCCATCTCATTTACTCTCCAAAATTAATTTTAAAAATAAACTTTAGAGAGGTAGTTAAAACTCAACCACTTTCCTCATTAGATGTTCCAGAGAATCTATCAGAGAAGTCAGCAAAGGGCACAGTGTACCAGAAAGTACTAATCTGCTACCCACAATATAAGGAATGGGATAGTGCAAGAACATACCCCAGTTAGTTTCGTGGAGGCTTTTTTCAGGATACCTTATTGAGAAAGTATACCCAACACTACATCAGAATTAACACAATAGAATTCTATCTTATCATGTTGAAAGACATGGTCTCTTTCAGTAATAGGACAGATCTTAGAAAATCAGATTGCTTCAGGTTTGTCATTTCTTCTTAGCCTTCTCTCAGCAAGGACAGTCTCCTTGCACCTGATAGATTTCAGATGCTTCTGTCTGGGGTTTTCCTTCATCACCTCACTATACAAACATTAATTGCTTTAATTGCTGATGTTTGGTAGATCAGTGACCGATGTTATGAACTTAGAGACTACAAACAGGTTTCCCCTCTTGTTGGGCAGAAAGCACATAAGGTACAATATGTTAATGCTCTGTCTCTGTTCCAAGTGAGAATGTTCTGTCTGAAAGAGCAACAGTAACATAAAATTATGAGCATGAGTGATACTCCTGTTGCAAATGCCTTTGTGGTTTTAAAGACTTGTAATGTGTTTGTACAATGAATCATTAAAATATGCATCCACAGAACATGGGAGCATATTTATGAGTCATGAATACTGAGGAAACTATTCAAACTGAAAGATACTTCTTGTACATTTTGATATGAAGTCAAGGCATGGCTTATAGACATCACATAGGCGGGTTACACACCGCCAAAAAATACGTATTCCATATGTATTAGGGTTAGGAAGGGGCGGTGCTTCCGCACCCCCCTAACCCTAGTATGTATGGAATACGTACAATATGGCAGCGCCCCTTCCACATGGGGGCTGCCATATTAATGTAACGGACGCTCTGCGTCCGCACGTGGCGCACCAGAAGTGACGCTGCGAGGGCGCCCTTTGGCACTTGCGGCGCCTCTTCCGGGGCCCGAGAAGGAGCGCAATTTCCGTGCTCCTTCTCTGCAGCGTCCAGGAGTCGCGCCGTTTAAAGGCTGTATCTCCCGGACGCTGCAGGCGGTGGCGGAGCCAGACCGCCACTTTTCAGCGGTCTATAACCCGCCATAGAAATTGACTCAGGCAAGAACAAAGAGCAAAGGAGCTGAAGAGTGTAAAGGGAAGACAATGTCCTCCTTTCACTGATCATTTGAAGCTTCTATGGGAAGAGTTTAGGGGCTTCAGGATTTTTGTGGGGAGCACATGCTGCAGTGTGTCACTTAAGCTAATTAACATCATGCCTCCAGGAGCCTATGACTTTAGAAGAAAACTACTCCAAACACAAGTGTATAAAAATGCAAGAGTTAAGAGTCCAGCCATAATAGGTAACTGTCAGGTTGTAAATGCTGGCCTAAATCAAGGGATCCTGTCAGATATTTGTCATATGCATCTCTCTTTTCTTTCTGCTTCACAAAAATGTACCTTTCACTCACTCTTCAAATGCTTTCTTTTTTAAAAAAAAAAGTTAATGAGGAGTGATCTCTTTCAGTTAGAGGATATTGATTCACTACACAATGCAGCAAACAAGTGGATAACTACAAAGTCAGGCAGGGATAAGAGTGAGAATCTTAATCAGATATTTTGAGAGCCTCTCTGCATATGCAAAACATACTTCTTCACAATTGAATCGGTGCATCCTTGGTACTTTCCCTCTCTCAACCAAGACATCATGTCTACCAGAATCGGGTAGGCCTGTGACATCTCCATTTAATGAACAGAATCCAATAAGCCCCTCCTCTTTTCTGTACTTGTTGTTGTGGTTCTTCAAGTTGGTTCCAACTTATGGTGTTTTCTTGGCAAGATTTGTTCAGAGGGGTTTACCTATGGAGGTCATCACAGAGGGTTTATCCTGTCAGAAACTGATTTAAATGGGAAAATCCCACAAAAGCAGGATTGTTTCACATGACATCACACATTAACAGTACAGAAAATGGACAAGTCCAACAAAAGATGATTATTTTCACAAACATTGGGGCATTGACCATAATCCAGCATTAACCCGCATAGAAAGTGGACAAAATTGGTTGCTTTTTACTTTCAGGATTCATCCATGAGTAAAGAATGCAAATTTTGTCCACTTTCTTTGCAGGTTTTTTCACATTAATGCCCAATGCCCTTGATGGTCTGAAAACGATCTCACTTTGTGATTTTTCTGGGATTTAGGGCAGAAAAATGAAATGCACAGATATAGGATGGGCAACACCTGGCTGAATGAAACTATGTGTGAAGGGATCTAGGGTCCAAGTAGACCACAAGTTGAACATGAGTCGCAGTGTGATGTGGCGCTAAAAGGCAATGCAATTTTGGTTGCATCAATAAAAGTATAGTGTCTAGATCAGGGAAGTAATAGTGCCACTCTATTCTGTTTGGTCAGGCCCTACCTGGAATACTGTGTCCAGTTCTGGCACCACAATTCAAAAGTGTTGAGAAACTGGAGCATATCCAGAGGAGGGTGACTAAAATGGTGAAGGGCCTGGAAACCCATGCCTTATGAGGAACAACTTGAGAGTGGGATGTAAGTCGAAGGCTTTCATGCCGGCATCCATAGTTTTTTGTGGGTTTTTCGGGCTATGTGGCCTGTTCTAGCAGAGTTTCTTGGCCATGTTCTAGCAGAAACTCTGCTAGAACATGGCCACATAGCCCCAGAAACCCACAAAAAACTTGGAGCTGGGGATGTTAGCCTCGAGGACAGAAGGTTAGAAGGTGATTAGAGTCCCTCCCACTGATGCCCTCATATGATAGCCTGTTTAAATATTTAAAGGGATGTCATATTGAGGAGGGGAGCAAGCTTGTTTTCTGTTGCTCCAGAGAGACAAGACCTGGAACAATGGATGCAAGCTACAGGAAAAGAGATTTTACCTCAACATTAGGAGGAACTTCCTGACAGTAGGGCTGTTTGACAGTGAACAACTCCCTCAGAGTGTGGTGGAATCTCCTTCCTGGAAGTCTTTAAACGAGGCTGGATGGCCATCTGTCGGGGATGCTTTGATTGAGAGTTCCTGCATGGCAGAAAGGTTGGACTGGATGTCCCTTGTGGTCTCTTCCAACTTTATGATTCTATGAAAGATAGAGTTAATTGCCTGGTATAATGTGAGGAATAATGTGAGGAAAATACTGAGTAAGTTCAATGCATTTTCTAGCGTTTAAAATAACTTGCCCACTGTTGGCCCTTACCAAGAAGTTTTCACCCTGAGATATCCTGTTCTGTGAATCTTTGCCATCATAATGCCTTCATTGAATGTTATTCATGAGATAGGTCGGATACATCCTCCTTCATCTACACTGTTAAGTTATGTAGGGGGTTGTGCTGAAGGGACTAGGATTTCCACCTTGCAGAAAAGTATAACATCCAAGTCAGCCATTCCAATGCTCTTCTGGGACTATAAATCAACCATTAATGATGCCTCCAAGCTCACAGTAACCGCACACACGAGAGGGTGATGATCTATCTCAGCTTATACTGGCCTTGATTCCAGCTGCAACCCAAAACTCTGCTGTATCTTTGCACTGGACATGCCTACCTGGATCGTTACATCCATTCCCTGTTAACACATCATAAATAAAATAATAAATAAAAATTTATTTTATACCCCTTCCATAGATCAGGGGGTTGCAGAAAACATCAAAAACTATACACGGGTTAAAACAATTACACACAACAGAATAAACCCCGTTCCAGTCCCTTGCCACAGAAGAGGAAGGAGCCCTGGACTTGATCGGGAATCAAGCTGAATAGAAGGTTTTTAGGTCCTTTCTAAATGGCAGGGAGGTGGCCGAGCGGAGCTCTGTGGCAGCGTGTTCCAAAGGGCGGGGCGGCGATGAAAATTCTCCTCGCGGGGAGGTCAACCTAGAGACAAGAGACATGGGTGGAACTCCTATAAGGAACACACTGTTCTTATTGATGTAAAAGTATCTATTTGGTGGAATCACTGTGAAATGCATCTCCCCATTTTATTTGGGTGAAAAGATGTTCCTTTCAGACAGCTGGGAAACACTGTCTGTGACCCAAATCTCAGGTGGAAGGACAATGTTATTTTGATAAACCAAAAACAGGAAGAAAGGGATTAAGCAACACCTTCCCTGCTACTTTTCTGTGCTTAACTGGAGGTATATGGTACTTTTTCAGTTTAACGTGATCAAGAGGAAGAAGAAAAACATGCATGTAATGTATAGATTGGTTCTTAGTGTTAATAGTGGAGGGAAAATTTTTTAATCTATTTTGGAAAATAAGTCCTGGCACGAGTCATGTAAGGCTAAACCAGGCGAGACAAAGTGTTCAGGTTTTCTCGCAATGCTAATGAAACAGCCATGGTCACTCTATAACTATCAGGCTTTCCGCTTGGTTTTTCATGACTGGGTGTATACACTGAACAAGCTCTGTGCAACCATTTCCCTTTCTCAATAAGACTCTTGAAGGTATCATGGTCCTTAATCCTCTGTGTTACTCTGGTTTTAATATATTCGTCTATTTAAAAATATGAGCAAAGTATTGGTTTTTAAAAAAAAGTTTGAAGAAAAAAATTGCATAATTCTCAATGTACCATATTTATGAAGTATGTCCAGGATTTTTGTACAATGGATTTACATTTAGTTTATGGTGCCGTATATTTACAGTAGTGATCAACTATGGTGTTTGATTCATGAATCACACTGGTATGCAGACAGAAAAGAAAATGATATATATGTTTTGTATGTTTTGTTTTTTCATTGTTGATCAATAGACATTTTTTTTCACTCCATTCAAAAGCTTCTGTAATGATAAGACACCGGAGTGGTGACATACTTATTGTTTGACAACTTCCCAACATGTGTACAGCAAAAGCTGGGATGAATCCTCTTAACAACGAGGGCAAAAAAAAAATTCAGTGGTTGTAAACAAAAGGGCCAAGAATTATGTTTGAGCAAGGTAGGGTCTGTGGGCACCAACAACTTAATTGCTATGGAGTTGGACCGGAATCCTCCAGTGTTGCTGTTGGAACTGGCTCTCCCGGTAGAAGCAGAACCACTGCAGAACAGTGCCTCCAATTCTCATCACCACAAAGCTGGTCCAGGAAGATATCATGAGCATGTGGTTCAAAAGATTCTGTGAGATCCAGGATGATAACAGGATGCCGTCCACTCCTTTCCCTGGAGGAGGTCATCAATCAGAAGCGCTAAAGCCATTTCAGTGCCATATCCTGTTCTGAAACCAGACTAAAATGGGCCCAAAGATGAAGTCACAGTCCTTGGTCAAGGTAATTACCAAAAGTGATTAGAAGGAAAACAAATAAATTGGATTTATACTTCAATTCCAATCCTTATGAAGTATAACAAAGACATAGAAAAAGTGGATGGATGCTCTATGGCTCTTCCAACTCAAAATTCTTTTATTCATCTCAAGGAATCAGAAAAAGCTTCTGGGTCTTCAAACGTGTTCACAAGTTTGCTTGGGTCTTCAACTATATTTATAGTACTTTAACCAGCTTGGAGACCTCAAGTGGAACATAAGGAACGCTCACTCAATTCATAGTCTAAGGTTGAAGAGACTGCAAGGCCATCCATCTCTCTGACATGCCAAACACAGTCAAAGCATTCCCAACAGATGATCATCCAGTTATGCTTAAAATTTCCAAGGAGACTTGCCACAGCTTATGTTCTACTTCAAACAGCTCTTCAAGTTGATTGGATTTCTTTCTGTAGTTGAAAGAGACTCTTTGAGTCTAGGATCCTGCAAACATGGCTATAATCCAAATGAATATAATATGGTGTGGATGCCAAATGGGATGAATTACACCTTTAATGGGAAGTTGCTGGAATCATATGCTCATACCTTATCTGAAAAAGTACAACAGAATCTATTTTTGGAGCATGGAACGCAAGTAACTGGAACCGTATGAGACATGTTCTAATAAGTTAGTGGTGGCATGTGATACAGGCTGCATGTGGCCTGCATACCAGGGCACATGCCCCCAGGGCACCGAATCTTCTCTAAAAAAATCTAAAAGAATCCGCAAAGAAACTTTTTGGATCAAACGATTTCAAAACGCATGAAATATCAAAAATATAGTGAGCCTGCCATATCGGGGGCAGCCATCCGAGATTTGAGCTCCCGTGCAGGCCTGCCCCAATTAGTGAATGTGGCCCTGCCCTGGGCACATTATGCGGCAGTGCTGTTGACTAATGACTTGAGTCCATGGTGTTTTTATTCATGGGGTGGGGGAGACAAACAAAATCTTGAATGGAAACGGCCCTGTATGTTCTGGCCTTGGTCCCGTGTGATTTTAGTCCCCAAAATGCATATATTAGCAGCTGAAAATGGCCTTCGCCCATGACATGTCCCCCCCCCCATGACAAGTAATTATGCCTCATTTCCACTTACATTTAAACCATCTGTGATTGCTTTCCTCCAGATAGATGAATCAATTCCATATGGTGCCTCTCTATGAAGCAAATTTTCTAATCCCAGATCATTTTTAACACTTTCTTTTCCACGCTCTGAATCTTTTTTTAAAATATGAAAATATTGCATCTTGGTGGCCGGTTAAACACCATTTGCAGGAGAGGAACCTTTTAGTGTATTCCGTGCATCTAGTCACATTTCTGGCCCTTACCATGGTTGCCTCAGGGTCATGACCTGTGTCATAGCCATTTTGTGGCATGCTACATTCGAATTCACTTGCTGATTGTCCTGGAGAGGAAACTCCGCGCAGATTAAAACAGTATGCCAACATGCTTGCAAAGAATGTGGACAATATCGGGGCTTCCCACCTGGATGGCACCATTGATGCCTGTGTGTTGGTGGGCAGTGCATCCGCCATGAGACAATGGGACTCAAGGTCTGCTTTTTTTCTTATCCGTTCTTTTCTTATCAGGGGGAGGGGTGCGGAATGGATCCCCAGCAGATACAAGGGTGGACGTATGTTAAAGGCTTGTAATCACTATTAATTACCTTTTTTTTATTTATTTATTTTCTTTTTTTTTGCTTTGCCTTTACATCTTTTTTGAAAAGTGCCTTGTTTTTATCCTGCCAAACCTGGTCACCTTCCGCCACACATACACACAGACACCATTTGTGGTCCGTCAGCCCTCTTTATTCACATATTCCATGGATTCAACCATTCCCGGCTGAATATAATGTGTGTGGGTGTGTGTTTTGTGTGTGTGTGTTGATTATATATATATATATTAATATATATATTATTATTTATATTCCAATAAACAACCTGGTTTTGCCATTTTTATAAAAAGGAAACCATTTTACTAGGCTTTTGGTATTAATCAGACCTGGTATCCACAGATTGGGTATTCATGGGGGTCTGGAACCAACTCCATCAGATACCATGGGTCCACTGTAGTTCCCTCTTCATCTACCCTGCTTACTGTGAGCACAAACAGTATGCCTGGTGGAATTTTGTTAGTTTCTTGGTATTTTTTTCTTTTACTTCATCCTTTGTAAGGAGGCAGACAGCGGGAGGAATTTCACCCAGGAAGTAGGCCAAGAAGGAATTGTTCGGGGAGCGTGCAGCTAGAGATCGATTCGAAGCTCTTTCCCTATCAAGGGGGATGAAGAAGGCAGCATGGACAGACTTCAGGGACAGAGCAGGCCAAGCCTGAGATCCCAAAAGGAACAGCCACTGCTAAACCTGTAGGAGGCATGTGGTCATAGTGGGGGGACTCCTTGCTGAGAGGTACAGAAGCAGTGATTTGTAGGCCTGACAAGATGTCTCGAGAGGTGTGTGTTGTCTCCCAGGGGCAAAGATCCGTGATGTGACAAGAGAGGCTGACAAGACTGGGCAAGCCTACTGACCAATACCCCTTCCTTTTGGTCCACGTGGGAACCAATGATACTGCCAAACATAGCCTGCAGCACATCCAAAGGATTACGAGGCGCTTGGTAAGAATCTGAAAGGAATGGATGTACAGGTTGTCATCTCGTCTCTTCTGCCGTTGAGGGCACGGTCCAGGGAAAGGAAGAGGAAAATAGCGATGTAGTAAACAACTGGCTTCGCAAGTGGGGGCCGCCACAGAACTTTGGATTCTTTGATCATGGGCTGCGGTTCCATGAGGAGGGCTTCTTGCAGCCAACGGGTTGCATCTCCACCCAGTTGGAAGAATTTTTTTGCCAACAGTCTCAAGAACTTGATCAGGAGGGCTTTAAACTGAGTCGTCCATGGGGAAGGGAGGACAATATTAGGAAGGCGAAAGGGCTGGAGGAAATAGTCAGACATAGAGGACAACAAGAAAAAAAGTGCAAGGACCCCAACAGTGGGAGGCAATAAACTTGCACAGCACAGTAATGGGGACCCGTGGTCTGCGATGCCTCTACACAATGCACAGAGCCTAGAAATAAGCAGATGAATTGAACTCCTAGTACGCAAGAAATGATATAATAGGCCTCACTGAAACCTGGTGGGTGAGTCTCATGATTGGAATGTGGAAATAATGGGTAAACCTTTAAAGAGAATAGGCCAACAAGAGGATAGCACTATATGTCAGAGATTTACACCAGTGAAGAGATCCAGGACATCTTCATGGAAGCGAGGGAGGCATCTGGATAAGAATCAAAGGGGGAAACAACAAGGATGTTACGGTGGGAGTCTACTATACCCCCAGTCAGACTGAGGAATTGGTGATATCTTCTAGAACAGATACCACACGTCAGAAAAGAGATGTAGTAGTATGGGCGACTTCAACACCCTGATATTTGCTGGAAGTCAAACTCAGCCAAATCCAAGGTCTAGCAATTCCTCACTTGCCTGGAAGACTGTTTTCTGCCAAAGGTGTGAAGGCACAAGGGGTACTATTTTGGATCGATCCAACCACAGATGACTTGGTTAAGGGTGCAAGTGTGGGATCATTCGGTGAAGTGACATGTTCTCCTGGAATTTGTTATACATGGAAAGGAAGCCAGGCATAGTCAACACGCATTCTGACTTAGGAGAGGATTCAGTAAACTAGAGAAGTATTGAGGGTGATCCGTGGTCAAAATACTAAAGGGAAGGGAGTTCAAGACGGATGGATTTCTCAAAAGAGAGATACTGAAGGCACAATCTCAAACAGTTCCAGTGAGAAAGAAAAATGGAGGTGTTCAGAAACCAGGTGGATGACTAAGGAACTTCAACTGAGCTAAGTTTGAAACGGAAATGTATAAGAAATGAAAAAGGGAGGAAATCACAAAAAAAGATTCAAAGAAGCAGGCATTGTGGGTTGGTAAGTAGAAAAGCTAAGCACAGAATGAACTCGCTTGTCGAGAGGTTAAAAACTATAAAAAGGGCTTTTTTGGATATGCCACAGCAAAGAAGAAGAAGAAACGGTAGGGCCTGTGTGGAGAAGTGGCAAAGCTAACAGAAGACCAGAGAAAAGGCAAATTACTCAACATCTTCTTTGCCTCAGTCTCTCCGAAAAGGCAAAGGGTGCTCAACTGAGGATAATGGAGCAGAGACAGAAAAGGGAATTCAGCACAAATAAGTAAAAGATAGTAGAGGACTACTTTATCTAAATGAATTTATATCCAGGACCAGATGAACTACATCCAAGGGTACTAAAAGAACTAACAAATGTATATCGGAGCCATTGACATCATATTGAAACTCCTGGAAAACAGGAGAAATCCCAGCAATGAGGAGGGAAGTTGTCCCATCTTCAAAAAGGGGAAAAAAAGGATCCCAACATATCATCCAGTTATCTGACATCAATACCAGGAAGATCGAGGATCATTAAACAGAGAGTCTGTGAACACTAGAAGGATGCCATATCACAAAAAGTCACATGGGTTTCAGAAAACAAGTCATCCGACAATCTGATCCTTCTTTGATAAAATTACCAGCTTGGTGAATGAAGGGAATGCGATATAGATTCTTGATTTCAGTAGCCTTTGGCAAGGTTTCCCATGATATTCTTGCAAACAAGCTTGTAAATGTGGACTAGACAAGTTAACTGTTAAATGGATCTGTATGGTTGACCGGCGAACCCAAGGGTGCTCAACATGGCTCTTTATCAGCCTGGAGAAAGTGACCAGTGGGGTCCCACAGGGCTCTGTCCTGGGCCCCAGTGCTATTCAACATCTTTATCAATGACCTGGATGACAGAATTGGGAGATACTTATCAATTTGCAGATGACACCAAATTAGGAGGAATAGCTAATATCCAGAGGACAGGATAAACATTCAAAATGATCTGAAATACTAGAAAGCTGGGCCAAAACTACACAAATGAAATTCAACACAGAGAAATGTAAGGTACTGCACTTAGGGCAGAAAAATGAAATGCACAGATATAGGATGGGACACACATTGTTGAATGAAAGTACATGTGAAGGGATACTAGGAGTCCAGTAGACCATAAGTTGTACATGAGTCAACAGTGCGATGCGGCAGCAAAAGGCCAATGCAATTTTAGCTGCATCAATAAAAGTATAGTGTCTAGATCAGAGACGTAATAGTGCCACTGTATTCTGCTCTGGTCAGGCCCCACCTGGAATATGCACCACATTCAAAAAGGACATTGAGAAACTGGCGAGTGTCCAGGAGGGCGACTAAAATGGTGAAAGGTCTGGAACTTTGCCCTATGAGGAACGACTCAGGGCTGGGGATGTTTAGCCTGGAGAAGAGAAGGTTAAGAGTGATATGATGCCCTGTTTAAATATTGAAAGGATGTCTTGAGGAGGGAGCACTTGTTTCTGCTACTCCAGGAGAACAGAAACCCGGACATGGTCAACTAAGAAAGAGTTCCACCTCAACACTGAGTCCTGACAGTAAGGCTGTATGTACGACAGTGGATGGAACAACACTCCCTTAGGAAGTGTGGTGGATTTCCTTGGAGAGGCTGGATGGCCATCTGTCAGGGATGCTTTGATTTTGATTTCCTGCATGGCAGGGGGTTGGACTGGATGGCCCGTGCGGTCTCTTCCAACTCTATGATTCTATGTGTCCCTAAATCTTACCCTTGACTTATCCATGGCCACATCAAAATCATAATCTTGTCCCCCAAACCTGCCCTTGACTTACATGAGGCTGACTTACACACAAGTTTATGTGGTAGCTATTAATTAGCTGCTTCATTCCTCTGTTGACTACAATATAAACATTTATTGATTTATTGAGCAGTTGATTTGTTCATTAAAATGCCTGTTGGTTTGGAAAATCTTTCAATAATTCAACAATATGAGATAAGGTATGGAAGAAACAAAGGAATAAAACATTATAAACAAACTAATAGAACAGGTAAAAGGCTTATGAAGGGGACATCATTAAAACTCCAAAGCACAGCAGACTATATCTAACTGATGGATATTTCAACCACGCTTCCTTGAATTCCCAACTTTTGAGCATGGGTATTTCTCTTTTAGTGCTAATATTAGATTGTTGATACCCAGACTCATTCCATGATTTGTCTTCCTGTGCAGTGGAAGTACAGAAAGCCTTCTTTGGACATCAGCTGGCATTAACCTATACTCCAGATTCTTGCAGTTTCTTCAGACTCACAACACCTGGTTTGAAAACTAGTATTTCAAGTGTAGCTGCATTGCTGAGAGACCAACATTCTGTCAAGAAGTTTCATGGGGAAGGATGGGGTCTTGTTCTAAAAGGAGTCATTTGAGAAATGACCCCACTTCACATGGGTTTAAATGCACAGTTGGCAAGACAAATCCCCTTTCTGCTTAAAACTGCATCAACAGAAAATTTTATATTGGTTTAATCCACAGATTACCCCCACCATGACAGTTGGGCAAGACAAACTACCTAATATGTTCAGGGAAGAGCACCAATATATTTTCCTTCCTGCTGGGCATGTAAATACTAAATACATATTAGCTGTTTGCAACCATAGAGGAGTGTAGAGGAGGACGAAGAGCCATAGGGCAAAATTCAAGAGCTAATCCCAACTGCAGTAGACTCATTGGATCAATTGCTGAATGATATGTAGAAAAACTAGAGCTAAGATGCAGAATCTTAACCCTGGCTGGAATTATGTGGGGAAGGCTTTCTTTACACCCAGCCACCCCCAGAGATATGTTTGGAGAGGACCTTCTCAGTAGCTTCCCCCAAATTGCAAAATTCGCTCATATAGGAGGATGAATTGGCCCCCTTGTGTGCTTTCTTTCAGCCAGCAGGCAAAGACCTTTTTTTTCAACAGCGTTTGAGGGATCTTACTATGAAAGAAGAATGTTTGAAAGTTCATGTGCACTGTAGAAATAATGCAGTTTGACACCACTCTAAATGCCCTAGCTTCATCCTATGGAATCCTGGGATTTGTAGTTTTACAAGGTCTTTAGCCTTCACAGGAAAACAAGAGGTGTACTCTGGTGTTGTTAACAAAACGTTGTTAAGATGTGCTATTATTAAAAAGGCTTTTATTTTTCCTGCTGACGAGTTTCTGCTGGTCTCTTCTATGACCAGGGTTTCTAACACTGAATCAAAACATTTTGATTTAATGTTAAAACTGGCCACATAAAGAGAGAACAAAAGAATCAGCTCTTGATGAAGGTCTTCCCAAAATGCATGAGCAGGATAAATAAAAGCCTTTTTAACCAGTGGTGTCATTAGAGTGGTTGTCACCCGGAGTAACTCATGGTGTCAACCCCCCATTGACCTCCTCCCATACCATACCGTACAGAATCCTCAATTATGCTTATTTGGACAAATGTTATTCATAAATTGTTATTCCCATATACCACTGAATGTAATGCTAAGAGCTGTGTCATGAACAACTAGCAAAATTAAATGTATACCTTCAAATTACAATATCATACACACAACCTGAATGTATTTACATATACAGTCTGCCCTCCCCATATGCAGGGGATCCATTCCGGACACCCACCCACCCCGGCGTATGGGGAAAAGAGAGTATGTTCAAGCCCCATAGAAAATAATGGGGCACGCAGTGCAAGTATGTGCCCCATTATTTCTGCTGGGGCTTGCCTTCCGCATAAGCTCAAAGCTGCGGAAGGCAAGCCTGCCCATAAGGAGGGCCAACTGTACATAATGAAGTTTTGGTTAAAGTGTGATGTTTTAAAATAAAATTTTAAATAAGAAGTTTTTAAAATTTAAAAATATATATTTTTAATTTAAAATTTTGACACTTGAAATTTTAATTTAAAAAAATTCTGGGGCCTCTCCTTTGTCCTCCAACTGAGCTTCACCCCACTCCCACCATCTCTTAAATAATTTTAAAGGGAAGCAGATGAATGCCACAGCCCCTTTCTGTCAAAAGGTAGGTGTTTGAGGACCAGTGATGTCACCGCACCTTAGGGTGTCATCTGGTGTGATTTGCACCCCCCGCACCCATCTAGTGATGCCATTGTTTTTAACAACAGCACAGCTTAACAATGTTTTGTCCACAACATCTCTCATTTTTCAGCTTTAGCCTTTGCAGCCAAAGAGTGCTGGTACCTCACAAAACAAAACTACAAATCCCAGAATTCTAGAGGATGGAGCTATGCCAGTTAAAGTGGAGTCAAACTGCATTATTTCTACAGTGTAGATGCACCCTTAGCAAGGTGTGTTATGCTTTTATCCTTTTAATGTTGTTTAATGTATTTTAAACTGTTTAGCATTTTTAACAGAGCTGCTTATTTAAAGGTTTACATTTTTAAAAGAGAAAACTTGTGTATCAAATATTTTATTATAATAAGCTGTATTTTATTATAATCTACCAAAGGTCTCATATTGGGAAAGACAGGAGAGAATTAATTAATTAGAACAATTCATAAACAGAAAGCAGAATAAAAGTTAGTAAAAGACAATGGCAAATGTGTATGTACATGTGTACTGCATTAACTTATGCATATGCTTAGTACATTTGTTCACCTTCTCTACAGGAATATTTCAGCAGCTTATGTGCACAATGCACAACCACCTCTTGTATTACCTAAGACTTCTATTCATACAAGATCTTTTTTGTGTTTAATTTCTGCCCCAGGCAGCTTATATGGAAAGATGTGAATAAAGATCAGTGTGATTGTCTGAGGTGCTTCATTTCAGTTTAGCCAAACAAAAAATTAGGCAACATTGTGCCTAACTGGAAATCTCCATGCAGAAAACCTCATGTATTAACTCGTATTTATTTTATTTTTCATTTATCTACTTTATATCTCATCTGTCTCCTGAATGGGACCCATGGCAACTCACAATTTGAATTAAAACAGGTACATTCATTATGCATAGATCATGAAAGGCTATGGAACGGCCTTAAGGACATGGGAATGCCAACACATCTAATAGTCTTGATGAGGAATCTGTATTCAGGACAAGAGGCAATAGTTAGAATAGAACACGGAGAAACAGAATGGTTCCCAATTGGCAAAGGGGTCAGACAAGGCTGCATCTTATCACCTTACCTATTAAGCTTATATGCAGAACATATTGTAAGAAAAGCAGGCTTGGACAAAGAATGAGGAGGAGTGAAAATAGGAGGAAGGAATATTAACAATCTAAGATATGCCGATGACACCATAATACTAGCAGAAAACCTCAAAGACCTGGAACAACTACTAAGAAAGATCAAGGAAAAAGTGCTGTTGAACATAAAGAAAATAAAAATAATACCACAGAGAACAAATTTGAATTAGACAATGAAGAAATAGAAATAGCAAAAGAATTCTCATACCTGGGATCAAACATTGATATAAATGGAGACTGCAGCCAGGAAATCAGAAGAAGATTAATAATGGGAAGGGCAGCCATGAAAGAACTAGAGAAGATCCTAAAATGCAAGAATATACAAATGAGCACAAAAGTTAGAATCGTACAAGCCATTGTATTCCTATTACCATGAATGGATGTGAGGGCTGGCCAGTTAAGGAGGATAGGAGGAAAATCAACTCATTTGATATGTGATTCTGGAGAACAGTGCTAATGATCCCATGGACGGCTAAAAGACAAACAAATGGGTCCTGGAGCAGATCAAGCCAGAAATCTCCCTAGAAACCAAAATGACAGGAATTTTAATGAACAAAAAGGGAGGAAGGCTGCATGTGAGATTAATGGACTCTATTAAAGAGATCACAAGTATGAGTTTGCAGGAGTTGGACAGAACAGTGGAGGACAGAGGGTCTTGGAGATGTCTCATCAGCAGGGCCACCATGGGTTGAAATCAACTCAAAGACAGTTAACAACAACAAACATTCAGTCAAACCTAATAATAATCATAATAATAATAACAACAAACTTAAAAAAACCTACCATATAAAAACTCCAAAACTTTTAAATAATATAAAATCATTTAAAAACCATAACAATAACAATGTAGAACACAGAGTTCACAGCAGATTTTTCTGTACAGTCACTTAATCCTTATATATCTATTGAAGTAAAAAGATCTTTATCTGTCAGCAAAAGGAGAACAGGGAAGAAGCCAGCCTACACTTACAATGAAAGTGGGCTCCATGTTAAGAGCAACTATTGCTCATGTCTGGAAATCACACATGCCACTCTGAAAGCCTTTACTACACCTGAGTCCCACATATATAGGCACTAGCTACAGTTCATGTCATCTATTTGATGTATTCATTTGGCCTGGTTACATTTATCAAAACAGACGTTTTGCACAATCTCCACACCTAATGACTACACCTTCTCTGTTTTGAAGGCTGGTTCACCTAGATGTGCCCACAGTGGATTACTCACGAGGCATGGCACTTAGTCACATGTGCAAGATGCACTGACAAGTCTATACCACACCTTTCCATTAAAAAATGCCTGAGGCAGCTGACAACAAATCCACATGTAAAAAACAATATAAATTTAAATGAATAAAAAGAATTCATACATATAAATATGCAATGTCACAGTTTTTAAAATATCTAAAACTCACACAAGGGGCAGATTTTTTAAAAAAACAAGTTAAAAGTACAGGCTGGAATCCTGTTACTGATTTCTCACAGTAGAAATTGGATTTATGCCACTGTAACTCACTTTTTTTGTCATTGCAGAGGCTGAATTTCTTTACCAAGGCGGGGTACAGACCGCCCAAAAAGGTCTGTACCTGTACCTTGTTTTGCCATGCGAGGAAGCCACAGTGGACAAACCACACAGCTTCATCGCGTGGTAAAAAGAACCCACAAAAAGCAGGTTCTTTCTGTGGTGCCATTGTGATGCTGCAGTGCGCCAATGGTGCACTTGCAACGTCACAAGGGGGCGCGATGTGCGGACACTAAGCATCCGTCACGTCAAAATGTTGGCGTCCATGTGTACAGGGTGCCATTTTGATGCCCTTGTCATGTGCTAGGGGTGAGGCACGTATGGGCAGTGTGCCCTCAGCCAACCCCTAGCACATGATGAGGGTGCACTATAGGGCTGTCTGTCCAGGGCCCAAAATCCCCTCCCAGCCCACACTTCCTCAGCTGTAGTTGATGGAAAAGGTGAGGGGAGCAGCAGCAAGCATCCACTCCCTGATGGTCTTTGGGCATCTTGCTATAAGAATATACACATGTCAGCTGCTCCCTTCACTGTCCACCAACTGGGAAAAGGATGCTGAGAAAGGGTGGATTTTGGAGCGGGAACGGTCAACTATCCTAGTTATGCCTCCCAATACAACTCATCCCAGTAGGCCACACGTCTGTTTATGTAACATACCCTCCAACATTTTGCAGATGAAAACCAGGAGGGATGTGTCCAAGCAGCATCAGAGTGTGGTCGAGATGGCAAAATGAGAAGAAACGCCCAAACTAGGAAAGGCTTGCCTCAGTTTGCTTTTGTCTGAGCCAACTGGCAAAAGGGCCCTGGCTTCTTCCACCTGCTGAGCTCAGTCTGAATTATTTCTCCACTCTGAACTCTTCAGGTTGCAGCAACTGAAGTAACCTGGGGAAGGGAAGAGGAGAGAGGAACTGGGACATTTTAAAAACCACTAGGGATGTGGAAGAACAGTAAGGGCCCAAACAGACAGGCCAAAATAAAGCTGCTTCGGGTCACTTTGAGGGTATGCTGTTTAAATGACACACGCATCTTAAGAGGCCAGAAGCTGCACCAAATCTGGACTGGAGCATGGCTTTGGCATGGCTTCCGGCCCCTTAGGACACATGCCTTATTTAAAGAGCATACCTCCAAAGTGACCTGAAGCACCTGTCTGTACGGCCCCACAGTTGGCATTGAAGCACTGTGCAGACAGGAATAAGGCGTAGCAATATATATTTGGTTACTCCTCATCCCTCCTGCTGCTGCCCCTGTTCCACCTCTTCCTCCTTGACTCCTCAGCCCTGGATTTCAGAGGAAGGGGCTGGCAAAGCCACCTCTGGGTCTCCTCCTCCTCGCCTAAAGAAGAGAAGCCCACCATGAAATGAAAGGGAAATGAGGGGGCCGCCCTGAGGCGACCTGGAGGGAGGCCCACTAGCCCCACACTCCTCCTGGCGTCTTCGCGGGGCAACCAGGAGGAGGAGGAGGAGGAGGAGGCGGAGGTGGAGCCTGCTGCTGCCCTGGCTGAGTGAGGCGGCAGGTGAGCCTGGGGCCACTTTCCAGCTCCCTCCCGCTGCTGACGAAGGAAGGGACGCAACAACCCACCCCCAGGTCCCTGGGCCCGTCTCCCTCCGCCTCTGCCCCTCCGGCTGCAGATTTGGAGGATGCTCTGAGCTCGGGCAGAAGAGGAAGCAGCAGCAGCAGCAGCAGAAGCAGCCGCCCCTCCATGGAGCGCCCAGGGCCCCTGCTGCCGCTGGCGCTGAACCGAAGTTGTGCCGAAGGTGAGGCAGGCAGGGAAAGCGCGGGAAGAGGGGCTGGGGGGGGGTCCTCCTTTTCCAGGAGGACATGCCCCATTCCCCGCCTTCTGCCCGGGAGGAATGACAACATGCCCTCCTCCCTTTAGAGGCTCACCAAGAAGCCTGGGTTTATCTTTGGCTGCATCCACACTGGAGAAATAACCCAGTTTGGTACCGCTTTAGGTCTTTGTCTGGCTCAAGGCTATGGGATTCCGGGAGTTGGAGTTTGTTGTGGGGCCCAGAGCGGAGCCATTCCCAGGGTGACCAAAGAGCCTCCATTCCCAGGACATGTCCTACATTTTAATCTGCTGTCCAAGAGGAATGTCCTCCATTTGGAGCAGGACTAAGAAACACGGGTTTCTCTTTCCAGGAGTGTTTTGAGCTTTTCCTTGGTCGTGTCCCCCCATTTTTCTTGAAGGTCCTCCATTTTGCCAAGCCTGGTCCTCCTTTATGCCCATCTCCCTCCCCTCAGGCTGGTGGTCCATGAAGCAGGTGAAGGCGCTTTGGCTGGTTGGAGCCTTTGGGGGTTGGGGGGGATTGTCGTTGCCAGCCTCCCTCCGCCCCTGTGGGGCCCAACAGGCAAGGGCAGCTGGGCATAATAAGCACAAGGAAGGACAGGGCACCATAAAATGGGGGACACTGGACAAAAATGACATGACAAGATAAAAGCTGAAAACACTCATATATATCTACGTTCATTCTATCTGGTTTATTCACAGCTATATTATGTATGCTATAGTTGATTGTACAATCAACCGTATTTTTCTGATGAAGATCTTTGTTAAAATACTTTGTCAGCTTTTGTTGTTGTTGTGTGCCTTCTTCACAATGTTTCTGATTTATGGCAACCCTAAGATGAACCTATGGTTTCTTGACAAGTTTTGCTCAGAGAAGGTCTGCCATCACCTTCCCCTGAGGCTGAGAGAGTGTAACCTGCCCAAGGTGATCCAATGGGCTTCATGGTTGAACTGGAAATCGAACTCTGGTCCCCAGAGTCATAGTCCAACACTCAAACCACTGTGTACTCTTGAGCAAGACAGATACTTCAAATTGTACTTTTCTAGCTACAAGCCCTTGAGCCTCCCCTTCTCACTTTCAAAATGGAAGATATTTCAGAATTCCTCCCAGACCTCTGGACAGAAGGTTGAAGTGGAGAACTTGTCTGAGAAAAGGAGGACCTCTAGTCACCTTGTCAACACGTAATATTTCACAGGTACGCACATCTAGATGATTGGAAAAGGCAAGAATGGAAGCGTTCTCCTTGGCTTCCCAGGAGTTTGGTAAAAGTGCACCTGAGAAGAGCAGCCAAAAGGAGCTGCTGGTTTTGCAAGAGGGCCCTTTCCCACTTTTCTCCCTCTGCAATGCATGAGGAGGGGGATTGAGGACAAGCATTTGCTTTACTGCAACCGATGCGGTGATTCTGAGGTCATACTAGAAGCAAGGGTAGACTTTTACAAGACTTTTATCCCATCACCCTGCCTTAATCCTTTAAAGAGGAAAAAATGTGCTGGCTATTAAAATTTTTAGCATGACCAGTACTCACTTTCTTTTGTATTTTATGTTAAGGAAAGGCTTCTGCTTGTGACAAATGGAAGATTTTGTGGAAGGAAGCTTTCCTTCTTGAGGTTTCTGTTAGGCCTTCATGGGAGATCCAACACTCCCAGCAACACACCCAGGAAGGTGGGAAGAAATCCTGGTAGTGGACCTTATCACACTACTAGTGAAATCCCAAAGAGAAATGGGATTTAAACGAGATTTAATTTTTAAAAAAACACCCACAAATGCGAGAAGTTTCACACGAAATGACTGCCAAAGTGAAATAACATGAAGGTACAGTGAAGGTAAAACAGAGAAAAACGGCAGCTTTTTACTTTCGGGAAGTTCCAAAAGTAAAAAGCTGTCATTTTTCTCCATTTTCACTTTAACTTCACATTATTTCACGTTAACAGTGATGTCACATGATAAATTTCCTGCATTTGTGGGTTTTTTCTAATTTAAATTGTGTTTAAATCCCGTTTCTCTTTGGGATTGCCCTAGTGTGATAAGGTCCTATGATTTGTTGCTGGTTTATTACCTGGTTATTGCTGGGATAAGTCCTTTTTAATCATGATAAAGTCCACAGAGGCTGGTCAGAAATCAGAAAAGTAAATCCAGTGAGATGATCTCCTAAGGACCTAACATCTCCTCTCAGCTATGCCTATAAAGCTGATATCCACCCTCCAAGCCTTGATGTATGATCCACCTTTTCCCCCCAGACTGGGACATTAACTGGGATATGTTTAATATGAAATTAAACATATATTTGAAAAGGATTCTTTCTACATTCCAACTTTTTATTTTGAAGGAAAAGCAGCCCATTGGTGAGGCGAGGTGATCAAAAAGTAAATACTACTTTTTCCCTTTTGCCCTACCCTATAAAGGCTGGCTCCAAGTCTGGAAAATTGCTTTTGGAAGGCTATAGCTCCTAGAATTTCCCAACCAGTTTAGCCATGCTGGTTGGGAATTTGAAAGTTGTAGCCCCTTTCTGAACTTTGGGCAGGGTGGAAAGAAAGAAAAGCAAACAGTCTGCCGCACCTACTTCCAGAAAAGTCCTGGAAAATTCCCCCTGGCTCATAAGTCCTCCTCTGAGTTCTTCTGCTAGGAGAGAACTAGGGAGTGTGTATGGAAGAGAAGGCAGTGGCTGCTCTGACCTGGTTTCCTGCTTGCTTATCCTTACATCAGCTTGGAGGAATGGCCATAGAAAGAGTCGCCATCTCAGCCTGATCCGCTTCTCCCCAACCCTCTTACCTCTTCAAAGGTGTGATACAGGGATTGGGCCCAACTAGTCCTAGTCTTCCATTCCAGACACCACAGAAGTGATTAACCCACAAGGCCCTGTCCTTAATTGTGCAAAAAGAAGAAGATCAGCAACCCTTGCAGGTTATCAGGAAGAGGCAATCACTCCTCCATTCCTGGGTACCTCAGAATCCAGCCCAGCCTTTCTGCATCTAGGGAGTTTATCACACAGGGAGAAATTAGAAGTTTAAAATGGTAAGAAATCATTATTAACTCACAGATGTGCAAATGGGTTTCACTTGTGAAGTGCTGTTATCCCATGCAGAATCTAAGATCAATCTGCACTTATGAGCAGATTGATGGAACCAAATGTGCTTCCATCCCAATAATGATAATATATCCCAAAAAGTGATCAAATGCACAAATGATTTTCACACGTAGACCACAAAAAATCTCTCTGTGTGTCCGTCCATCCATCTGTGTCTCTGCCTTTCCCTGGTTATGGAGGAAGGCTGAAGCAGGAGACAGACAGGCGTACATAGGAAAGAGTGAGGGGAACTCAGTATTTTCTCTATCTTGCTTGCTCTGTCCCTGCATTATTTTACTTGTGAAGTTGAAGACTTTCATAGTTGGCATCCATAGTTTTTTGTGGATGCCAGCCACAGATGCTGGCGAAACGTCAATAATAAACTCTTCTAAAACATGGTCACATAACCTGAAAAATCCACATGGTCACATAACCTGAAAAACCTCAGAGGAGGAGCACAAGTCAGTGAATGCGAGGATGAGGTTACTGCTCCTCTGGCCTCCTATCATGCACTGTCCAATGGATGAATGAGTGGGCTGAGGCAGATGCTCATCCTCTCACTCTAGGCAGTAGAGGAGTCCCTGCTGGGAGCTAATGTGGTGTAACTGTTTGACTCCTGGACTAGGATTCAAATCCTAATATGTTCTGGAAAGCTATTGGATAATCTTGGCCAAGTCATCCTCTTTCAGCCTCAGCAGAAGACAAAAACCCCTCTGAAAATATCTTGCCACAAAACCCTCTATAATAGGTTTGCCATTAAGTAGTCAGTTGACTGGAAGGCACATAAGAACAAGTCTATGCTGTTGTGCCCAGAGGGAGAAAGCCAAGAGAAGTAAGTGCAGGGAGGAGTAGCTGCTGCCTCTTCTTGCTTGCAAACTTCCCTGCCTGCCTTCAGAAGGGGTAGAGCTCAGAGCAAGTGCCACCGTAGGCACTGGGGGTCAGAGAAGGCTTTGGGAGCATTGGGTCTGAGGATTTCTCTTTCCTGCCCCTTCTTTCTTTTCTGGCCTTTTCTGAAGGCATAGGAAAAAGAAAGAAAGGTGTGTGGTGGTAAACCTTCTGATCACTTCCAGTTTGGGGGGGGGAAAACCCTCCCTGTCCTCTGGGTTTGAAACAGAGCTCCAGGGGCGTGAAAATGATGGCCAGTTGTAGGTTTCTGGGTATGTCTGTTTGTTTGGTTTTAGGACCACTCTGTGGGTTGCTGTTTGCTTCTTTCCACCCTATCTCTTGTGGGGGGTTTTCTTCAAACTATAGTGGTAATTTTAAATATGCTAAAAAGCCATAATAGCCATCTGAGGCGATTCCACTTCTACCTATGCTGAGGGTGGAGTCAAAGTTAAGGTGACAAGAGAAGCTGGTGCAGAAGATATTTTGAGAGACCATGTCATGAGAGTGACTTGTGAATTCTACAGAGTGATGTGTGCTCCTTAAATTACAGTGTATATGTGCTTTAATCAGTGTTTAAAAATTTATAAAATGGAATACTCAGTCAGGCACAAAGAATATAAAAGATGGTTCCTGCCCCCCCCCCCAATTCTTTTGCCACTGAATTTACTGTGTAAATAAGTCTTGTACTGTATTGAAGTATGTATAAAATTACCAAGGGAATACAAACACAGCAAATATAAGAGTTCTAGGAGTGAACACTTTTCAAAATCTCACTTTCTGAAAAGGTAACTATGGCAGGTTACAGACCGCCAGTTTGAAAAAGGGGCATCTCTTCCAGACGCCCCTAACCCTATCATGGACAGAGTCCGTGACAAATGGCGGCGGCCATTCCACACAGCCACCACCATATTGATGTAGCAGACTCTGTGTGTCCGCACGTCGTGCCCCGGAAGTGACACCGCGAGTGCGCGACTAGCGCCTCGCGGCGTCTCTTCCGGGGCCCAGGAAGGAGCGTGATTTCCACGCTCCTTCCTCGGAGCATCCGGGAGCCGCGCGGTTTGGCCGCTGTGGCTCCCGGATGCTGCAAGCAGAGGCAGAGCCAGACCGCCGCAATCCGGTGGTCTGTAACGCACCCATGGGAGCAGAAAATGTCCCTCCAAATAGCAATTCTGTGCCCTAGTAAAATTTTCCTTCAGTTTTCAAATTTCTAGCATTTCAGAAAATGAGATGTTGAAAATTGTTCACTCCTAGCACTCTTACCTTTGCTTTGTTTGTACTCCCTTGATAATTTTGTCCATCCCTTTTTGTTTTAGTTGCATAAACTGTATTTCTAAATGCTCAACTAAGATCTTAAGTTACTGAAATTCTGAAAATTTGGGGACTGAAGAGAGAAATGTCATGGGAGTACAAAATTATTACCACTGAATGGGTAATGCTCTCATTTTGTTTCTCCAAAAAGAGTCACAAATTCAGTCCCTAGACTGAGAAGTGAGTAAACTTTAGATCAACCGCCTGTGATTCTTTCAGGCATTTTGTCTGTGAGTCCAATTGGAGGTGGGACATATTTGTCAGTAAACATGACCTACAGTAAACACGACCTACATCTTTTTGTGGGCCTTTACAGACAGGCCAAAATAAAGCTGCTTCGGGTCACTTTGGAGGTATGCTGTTTAAATGATGCATGCGTCCAAAGCTGCGCCAAAGCCATACCCCAATTCTTAGGACTGGAGAGTGGCTTTGGCATGACTTTCGGACTCTTAGGACACATGCATCATTTAAACAGCATACCTCCAAAGTGACCCGAAGCAGCTTTATTTTGTCCTGTCTGTATGGGGCCTATATATCATAGTTTCCATGTAAGTGATACATTTATGTACTTATTTTTGGCTTCAGTGGTTTTTTATGTACCCTGACCAGGAACTTCTGAGGCCCTGTCCATACATAAAGCAGGGTGGTGTGTGTATGTGTGTGTGTTGAATTTATTTTCATTTGCTTCCTGTTGCTACATCAATGACGCTTGCTGAATTAGAAATAACAAGTTTTAAAATTTGTAAACTAAACAAAAGGAAGCACTAGAGGAGAAACAGGAGAAGGTGAGGATTGGAAATGAGGTGACCATCAGGAGGCAGGCAGGGAGATTGGACACACCCACAGTCACAGCCCATAAGCTAAGATTCCCACAAATGAACCAGAATGCCCCACTCTTATGACCTACACTCATTGAGACTTAAATTAAGAGGAACAAAAGGGCAGCGTTTGGAAGACAAAACAAGGAAAAAGTAATGCTGAACAAAGAAAGCTACAAATATCTCTAAACAGACCCATCTGGAAGAACCTGAAGTGGTAAATTCTTATGGTACAAAGAGTAGATGATATCGCTTAGTAGGTGGTGGAGATGTTCCTTTCTACATCTCATGTATACTAAACTTCTAGCAAGTAAAAACAAGCAAATTTACACATGAGAGAAAAAATGTATCTGCAAAGGCCTACAGCTATGTCCCTTCAAAGAGCTTTGCATTTACTGATTTACTGGTTTTCTTCTCACAGAATATCACAGAATTGGAAGTATGATTGGTGCCCATCCTCACCCTTCTCCTTTCTTGCTAGGAGACCTTTGCTTTTGTGTATGTTAGTGGTACTGTCAATGACTGAGGAAGGAAAAGGCTAGCTTTTGGATGACATTAAGACATTGTTCTTAAGATAAGAATTCACTTTTTGTTTTCTGGTTCACAAAGGCTGGCCTGTATCAGGCAAAGTGCCAGGGTCTAAGCAACATGCCACATTTGCATTTCTCTCTTTGCTGCTTAACTGAGTATTTATGTTTGATGGAAAAAATCTGTCCATAGGTAGATTTGGTTTTCTTGTTTTCTCAGGAAATCTGCTATGTCCCTCTTATCCTACAGTTACAGAGCTGTATGAAACAGATTATGCACAATTTTAGTTTGTCTTTCCAGGGTTCCTATGCCCATAAGAGTTTGTGTTTGTATTTATTTATTTAATGTCAATACAGTGCCACAGCTGGGTGACCTATGATACAATATCACTTAAAATGTAGAAACAAATAAGAGCCTAGGATGAAAAACAAAGGAATCCAGCTCTTGTCCTGCCCCTCAACCTCTAAATACTTTTTGAAATAAAAAGCTTGGATCTATGGCTTGAATGGCTCACCCAGACAAAAAGGCACATCTGTTTGTGCATAGCAGCCCCACCAGTTTCCCCACTGCTTTACTACATCACTTTACAAGTGGATATCACTTTTTGATCACTTGACACCCAGGAGTAGATGGAGAAGGTTCTGTAGTGGTAGGAAAGAACCAGAAAATTCTGGATCCACTTGGCCTCCTCCAGATCTGACCTAATAGATTTTCACCTCCACCCTGAAAGCTAATCAGGAAGATGCCCAATAAACCTTTTGCATCCATTCCACAGTCGAGGTTCAGCCATGGTGAATCTTAGGAGTTCATCACACTGCCCTTTTCTGTCCTTCCCTCCCAACCTAGGCACAAGATGAAAACTTTTAAGCATGGATTACACACCTCCATGCCCAGGCCAGAGGAATCCCGTACCCAATTTGGAATTCTCCCATACTTTGCAAAGAATGGGAAAACCCTGTTCTTTCAAAACGTGAGGGAAAAGTCCAGATCAGCGACAGGATACCATGATCCAGTACAGGATGCCTCCAGCCTGGGCACAGAGGTGTGCAATAAAATCCATGCTTAAACGTTTTCATCCTGTGCCTACATTGAGAGGGAAGGATGGAAAAGGACAGTGCTATCAAGTCCTTAGAGTGACCCATCATACTTCAAATGGTTGGGGGAATCATAAAGAAATATATATCTCTGGGCACTTGTGCTGACCTACTCATTTATTTAGTCACCATACTGTATTGCTAAAGGGACAAGAATAGCCCAGTTCCCTCTCTGCTTGCTTGTAGCAGTTAATGTAGCAGACTATCCATGATGTAGGGAGATCAGCACACTCAAGCACTGCAAGAGCCATTTAATTGTAAGAATCATTATCCATCCTCCCCACCTATTCCTATGAATTTTGTGGTTTCCTATGCCCAGTCCTTAGCAACCCCACTTTTAACCACTCATTAAATTAATGTAATTCTAGCAATCAACTTCTTAAAGAGCTTTCAGTAATCTCCACCTATCCTATATGAAGATCTAAATGAATAATTGTCTTGGGTGTGGGAATCACAGAAGCTCAACAGTTATTCTACCTTGGTTGACACATCTTAGTTGTGCATGTTAATAGTAAATTATTATCTGATATAACTTGATGAAAAGCTGTGTTTTTTTCTCATTAGAAATAATATTTCATTTCGCAAAAGTATGCGATAATTTTTCACAGTCCCAGTTTTAACAAGGTTTGGTTTTAACACAGACTCATTAGTCTTAGCTATGAAACGTTAACATTTTCTGACTTTTGTTTTAGGAAATCAGATAGAAACAGCTATCTGTATTTAGTGTTTTATGAATTTTTGCTGTGTTTAGTTGTTTTGGTATGTATTTTCATGTTTTTATTTGGTCTATGACCATAATAAATGATTGATTGGCTGATTGACAAGGTTCAAACAACAATATTTCTTCTCATGTTTCTGTTGGTACATAGTCAAATATCACATTTTTAGAGGATGCAGAAATAAATTGAAGAAGCCAAATAGTTTAACTTTGAGATGTGACCTCTCAGACAACAAGGAGGAAACTACTATCAGATAGTAACTATCTATTAAAATATTCATTACCTTTCTCCCCCACCCCCTCCATCCCTGCTCTTGTTTTCCCAGGTTCGTTGTTCACCCTGACTTGCCTGTCTCATCAGGTTGTTTGTCAGGTTATTGAGAATATCAGCTCTGCAGCCTCACCTTCCAAGAATCTCACTTTAAACACTGACTGGACAGTGCAGATAGAGGACAAATATGGCTTCTACATTGGCTTGGCTTTGGCCATCATCTCCAGCTTCCTTGTTGGCAGCAGTGTCATCCTGAAGAAGAAAGGACTGTGCCGGTTGGTGGAGAAAGGAGGCACCAGAGCTGGTATGCTTTCATTGGCTGAGTGTAATAGAACACCAAGTATTTTCTGGCAGACCAATGGAAGAATCTTTCATGCATCTGATCCTGCAGTCAGCAGTGAATGTTCCCTGTGTATGCTCCTCCTCCTTTCCCCTCTCTTAGGGAATGGAAACACACTTGACACATAGCCTGCATGTCTACACTAGCCTCCTGCCCTCAGGTGCCATAGAGGCTACTGTCCCATCACTAGTATTAATACACACAAACATGCACGCACACACATTCCCCCCCCCCCCAATTTGTAACTTAGCAAATCCCACTAATTCCAATGAGCCTCTTTTAAGTAAAAGTAAGGTTAGATGGACCCTTAAGATAGGGAGGGGAATTATTGAGATACTGTTGGATTGCAGCACTCTTCACCATTAGCTATGCTGAATAGATCTGATGGATATTACAGTCCAGTCGCATCTGGAGAGGCACATACAGTAATTCCATTGGCCTCCCTAACAAATGCGTCTCCACATGCTTGCTGTGTGTCAAGGTGGATTCCAGCTCTGAAAAGACTGACTGATCCAAATTCTGAGTACTTGGGAAAGGCTGCTCAACTTGACTCCTTGTGGATGTGTTAGACAACAGTCCCCATCATCTCCAAATAGCATTGCCATTGGATGTGCTGCTTGGTATTAATGGAAGTTGTAGTCAAACCCATCCAGAGGGCACTAAGTTGAAGAAGGTTGCCTTAGAGAAAATTTTGCAATCCAAACTAAAATATAGGAAACCTCTGGACAAGAACATATGCAGGTGTGGTTACTCTTTCAGGACTGAGAAACAGCCTGTTCTGCTGTTTATGATAGCCATCTAATCACTTCATCTAGGCATCCAAGGCTGATTTGTTGCTGTTGTAGCTTGGTGCGTCCCATTTACATTCCTATCAGTCAGACATGCGTTGATAGATAGCATTACCTGCTCTGCCACTATATATTTCCAGTCTAAAGTCTTTTCTGCTCCTAATTAAACCCTGGAATAGAATGAGGAATTTTTCGTGTAGCTGCTGATAATCTCAGTGTTTCCACATCATCAGTTTTAAATATTGCTCATGATGCAATGTTACAAAATACTCATTGCTAAACAGGCATATTTTATAATGGCCTGAATCCTATTGTTAATCCAGACAAGAGTAGACCTGTGAAATGATTGGGATTTACCTATGAAAGAATAAATCTTTATTACCATCATAGACCAGCACAATATCTACTCAGTTATTGATTAAATGATCTAATTTAGTTGGGACTAAACACTAGGATTCAGACCACCATCTCCTTTGTTTTTGTGGCCATTGTTATTTTCACTTAGCTTTCCACTAATATAATAGGATTCACTGTATTGATTTTGTTGAAATCTGTACAAGATCTAGAACTTTGGTCATTAGAGGGTTGATGGTGAGCTGCTGAGATAGAAATGGCCTTCAGCTGTATGTATAAATCTTAAATCTCCCCTTCTCTAAGCAGTTTTTTTCCTTTTGCACTATATTTTGTATTACCTTACTTCAGTGTATTTTTTATTGTTGTATGTTTGCTAGTTTGTATTATTTTGCTTGTCATTGTTGCTCTTCTTCATTTTGTATCTTTTGTGGTATTTGTTTTGAATACTTTTGTTATACACATAGTTTGTTACTATTTATCAGAAATAGATAAAGTTTATATTATTTTTGCTTTTTCTTCTTTTCACTCTCTTTCAACAAATTTGAGCCAATATACATGCCTGTAGGAAGAGCCAGTGTGCCGTAATAGTCTGGGTGTTAGATTAGGGCTCTGGAAACCAGGCTTCAAATCTCTGCTCAGCCATGGAAACCCATTAGGTGCCCTTCCTCAGAGGAAGGCAAAGGCAAACCCCCTCTGAATAACTCTTGCCAAGAAAACTTTAGGGTTGCCATAAGTTAGAAATTACTTGAAGGGACACAATAGCACATGTCTATATGAAAATAAAATATTGGAAACATGCTTTATTTATATTTTTTTAAAAACATGCAGACTTCCCTAATCTTTTGTCTTCTGCTGACCTGTCTCGGTAATCGACAGATTTCATGAAAAGCATTGTCAATGGCAAGGTGAAATGCAATAAAAGGATAACAGCTTTGATAAGGAAATTGTTCATTATCTCTCTCATTATCCCCATTAGTCTTTGTAGGCATTATCACCAAGCATTACTACATTAGAAAGGGTAGAAAGAAGAAGAAGAAGAAGAAGAAGAAGAAGAAGAAGAAGAAGAAGATGATGATGATGATGATGATGATATTTATACCCCGCTTTTGATATGGGAGAGTAATTATTCTGTCACTTGCTAATATGGACTTGGTTAGTGGTCTGAAATTCTGGATGAGCATAAATGTGTCATCTGGATACAATTTTTATACCATCCAGTTCCATGTTCCGTGACTATACCAGATGGAAAGACAGCCACATTGTTCTTAGTACTGATGGCTCAATTATCAAATCTATGCTGATGGCAAGTTAAAGATTGAATGGCAAAGCTGTATTGCACGTACTGCTAGGGTGTATTTAGTGCCACGAGAATGGGTCACGTTATCATGCCCTTCCTTCTCATTGTTTTAAGTTCTGTCTGAAAAGGAATCATAAAATCATAGAATTGTAGATTTAGAAGAGACCACATGAGCCATCCAGTCAAACCCCCTGCCATGTAGGAAATCACAATCAAAACATCCCCAACACCAACAGATGGCCATCCAGCCTCTGTTTAAAGACCTCCAAGGAAGGAGATTCCACTACACTTTGAGGGAGTGTGTTCCACTGTCAAACAGCTCTTAACAGCTCTTACTGTCAGAAAGTTCCTCCTAATGATGATGTGGAATCTCTGTTCCTGGAGCTTGCATCGGTTGTTCCATGTTCTAGTCTCTGGAGCAACTGAAAACAAGCTTGCTCCATCCTCAATGTGACACCCTTCAAATGCTTAAAGAGGGCTATCATATCGCCCCTTAAACATCTCTTCTCCAGGCTAAACATACCCAGCTCCCTAAGTCTTTCCTCATAAGGCATGGTTTCCAGACCCTTCACCATTTTAGTCGCCCTCCTCTGGACATGCTCCAATTTGTTAACATCCTTTTTAAATTGTGGTGCCCAGAACTGGACACAGTAGTCTAGGTGAGGCCTGATCAAGGCAGAATAGAGTGGCACTATTACTTTCCATGATCTAGACACTATACTTCTATTGATGCAGCTTAGAATCGCATTGGCCTTTTCAGCTGCTGCGTCACAATGTTGGCTCATGTTCAACTTGTAATCTACTAGAACTCCTAGATCCCTTTCACACGTAGTTTCCTTAAGTCAGGTGTCCCCCATCCTATATCTATGTGTTTCAGGTTTTTTTTTTCCCTAAGTGTGCAGTACCTTACATTTCTCTGTGTTGAAATTCATTTTGTTAGCTTTGACCCAGCTTTCTAATCTCTTAAGGTCATTCTGCTTATACTTTGAAACTAGCTATAGTTTCCTGAAATAACCAAACTCATAAAAATGTGGTTAATTTAACCATGGGTTCTTCAAACAGTCAAGAGTAAACCATGTTTTTCACAATTTACTCTGGTGAGTAGGTGGACTCACAGCCCTTCCCCAGAGCTGCATGCTGGCTGTGGGTCACATGATTGTCACCCTGGTTTAATCAGCATTTATCTTCAGTTTGGACTGGGAAAATGCTAGTTTGAAAATGGAAGTAAAAGCTTCCAGTCTTCTCCTTATAGATATGCTAGAAGAAGAAAGGGAAACACGGGGACAGGTAATCCTGAAGCTTATTCTAGTAGTACCAAACTATGCTTTAGCATTACATGCAGAAAAAAAAAAGAATAACAATATTTTCAGTGTTATACCAAGAGGGTGAATATACAAGGAATGTGTGCCATCACCACCCAAAAAACTGCCATGTGGTTGTTTTAACCACGTACTATTTCTATTTTTGTTTGAAAGGACGTTTAAAATGCTGCCATGGAGCCCTGGTGGCGCAGTGGTTAAATGCCTGTACTGCAGCCACTCACTCAAAAACCATAAGGTTGTGAGTTCAAGACCAGCAAAAGGGCTCAAGCTTGACTCAGGCTTGCATCCTTCCGAGGTCGCTAAAATGAGTACCCAGATTATTGGGGGCAAATTAGCTTACAGTTGTAAACTACTTAGACACTGCTTAGGCGGTATGAAGCAGTATATAAATGAAGCTGTTTGTTTGTTTGTTTGCTAATGTATCTCCTCTTCCCCAGCTGAAAATACCTAAATCCTTATACCTAAAGCCATTGATTTTCTAAACCAGAGTTTTGAGAGTTTTGTTTTATTTTGTTTTATATTTTATATTTATATTTATATATACAACTGGCCATATAGTCTAATCTGCTATCTAGCTACAGTATTTGTTTTTGTTTTGTCATGGGCAATATGAATGTGTTTTCTTCTGTTAGTCCCTAAGCACATGTATTTTTTGCTTTTCCAGGGGATGGAGGACATGGCTATCTAAAGGACTGGCTATGGTGGGCTGGTTTGCTTACCAGTAAGTATGATTATTCCACAGTAGTCTGATTTACATGCACCTTCATGAGCAATGAGCCACCTTCACTGTTTCCCAGTGTGCTGAGTGCTGCTTTGTATACTACAGCTACTGTGCAGATGTCATTTCAGGCTAGTGTGTCTAGAAAAACTGTCTATAGTCACCTTTGCCTGTCTAGTTGTGTTCCTTAGGCAGAATGTGGAAGCTGCCTCGGACAACACATTTTGGATATTATGAAGGGATGGCAAATAGTTATATAATTGGCATTTAGTATATTTTTGCTTACATACCGAGTGCACCAGTGGCACACTCATTATACCGCCGCCACGGGGTAAAAAGAACCTGCTTTTCTTGGGTTCTTTTTCCTCCACAGGGAAGCCGCACAGTTTGGCGGCTGCAGCTTCCCTGTGGAGGAAAAAAGGTGCGAGCAGGCCTTCCTTTTTGGGAGGTCTGTACCATGCCAGAGAAGCATAAGAAAAATCAAACATTTCCCCCAACACACACACATTTTTGACACGAATTAAGAAAGGAAACAATTAGATCTCTAACACAATGGAGTTTCATAACAAGGGTGCTACCAGGGAAGGCCCTGTCACAAGTAGCAACTTTCCAGAGCACACTATTCTGGAGTACATAAACACAGTTGCCTCACCTGATCTTAAATCCAAGGTAGATCAGCCATGGGGAAAGCAGTCCTTGGGCTGCTGATCAGGACTGTGTACACTAATACCTGAATACTTAAAACTTTACTGCAAACAAGACTAGCAAGATTTGCTCATGAATAATACTTGTTATAATTCACTTGTTCTTTGTTTGTCCTTTGGCTGTTTACTCAGTGGGAGGAGGAGAAGCTGCCAATTTTGCTGCCTATGCCTTTGCACCTGCAACAATTGTTACTCCACTTGGAGCATTGAGTGTGCTCATAAGGTGATTGCTTTTCATTTCTACTTTGTCCTCCCATATTTATTCTGATATCTGAAAATCTCCAGCTGGTAGTGATATGATTTGCCATGCAAACAGAAAAATAGTTTGATAAAATTGTCCTAGTGTACAGAGAACCAGGTTCCTTGTAGTTTTCACAAAGCTGAGTGTAGTAGTTATTTTGGCCATGGGGTGACTTCCTCACAGCATTCATTTTACAAACAGAAACTTTCATCATTTTACTTTTTTGCCACTGCCAAGTAATGATACCTCTCTTTTCATTGGCATAGACCATTATTAGAATCTGCCATATTGTACGATGAGCATTATTTGGGAATTAAAGTCTACATTTCTCCAAGAAGAGACAGTGTCAGATTGCTGATTCCTGTTATGGAGTATACAAATACATTTTGTATCTGAAATAAATTTTTGTAAATCTGTTATCAGTCAGACAAGCCTTGACTTTCTGACTACAAGTTAATTTTTTCTAAATTCATTATCTCATAGATATGTTCTTGGTTTCTTTTTCTTTTATCTCCAGTGCCATTTTGTCTTCCTATCTGCTTGGAGAGCGTCTCAACCTGCTGGGCAAGTTAGGTTGCATGCTGAGCATTGTAGGTAGTACAGTTCTTGTGATTCATGCTCCAGAGGAAGAAGAAGTCACCACTCTAGATGAAATGTCTTCTAAACTGAAAGAGCCAGGTAACCACAAGGCAGAGCAACTTTGGATGCTGTTCAAAAATGTGAACAATTTGACTGAAACTTTAGCCTATCTGGTAACCAAGTGGATGATTGTGTTATCATAGCTGGCCTAGTCTTCTCATTTGTCAGAGTGAGTTGGCTACTATGCCAAATAGCGAGGAGCAGACAGAGGTGTTTACCACTATGGTCAGCTTTCTGCCCCCTAAGCTGTCCTCGGGTGTTCTAGAGGACACTGTGCAGTTTCTGATGTTTTGGTAAAATTCATTAACTACTCAGAGTGAAACTATGGAGGACAAAATGAGGGCATTGCTTTCCCAAATAAGAAATTTACCCTCTGCAATAAAATTTTATGCAGTACAAGAAATTTGGGAACTGAAGGAAAATTTCATTTGGAGAGGCCAACTTCTTCTTTGGGAGACGCAAAGTCCTCAGTACTTCCACATCCCCAGTTGTATCCTTGCTGCCATTCCAGTCAATCTTTGTATAGGGAATGGAGTTGGTATCATGTTTTCCTATGCGTCAGGCATCAGTATGCCTTGGAGCAGCTTCACTGATTGTTCAAAAACTGCTTCCACAGAAAGTGAGTTCTAGCAGGATGACCAATTTATTTTTACATAGTGTTGTAGAGTTCTGTTGTATGGAATGTTACCACACCAGTGTTGCTCTTTCATGGGAGATAACAGTTCCTCAAAAAACAAAACAAACTCTTATGCCACATTTCTTTTCTGAACTTAGGAAAATTTTAGAACAGTATTTGCAATGGAGCTTCTGAAATGCAAACTACAGTTCCACATATAGAGCATGCACCCAAATCTTCCCCTTGATGCTCCAGTTAAGAGTCTTTCTAATTATTTTCTGTTACTTGTGTATTGCTGCTTTGCTCTGCCCTTTGTTCAGTAACTAATAGCATGTAACTGCCACAACACAGGAAATGTCCTTACTACTCAGTGAAACCAGTATTATTGACACAGCCAGGAAGTAGATCTCCAGATTTTCAGACAGGACTTTTTTCATAATCCTATCTGGAGGTGCCAAGGGTTGAACCCAGGTCAGTGATTCCCAAACTTTGGTCCTCTAAATGCTTTGGACTTCAGCTCCAGCATTCCTGGCTGTTGGTCAAGCTAGCTGGGCCTTCTTTCTAAGAAACCTCAAGGACCATTGTTTGGGAACCATGGCCTAGTCCATTTTTCATGCCAACCAAGTACTCTACCAGTGAAATTCCAATGTGATTTAATTCTGACGTCCTCACTGTTCTTTCTTTTCTAGGTTTTCTTGTTTATGCTGGCATTCTCTTGGTGATCTGTCTAGTTCTGATTTTCTTCTTAGCCCCACGCTATGGCCAGACAAATATTCTCATCTACCTCACCATCTGTTCTGTGATTGGAGCTTTCTCCGTGTCTTCAGTCAAAGGGCTGGGCATTGCCATCAAGGGCTTTTTTGCTCACCGGCCTGTTCTGCAGCACCCCCTGACCTGGATTCTTGTCCTCACATTAGTGGCCTCTATCACCACACAGATAAACTACCTTAATAAGGCTCTTGACATTTTCAACACCTCCATGGTTTTCCCCATCTACTATGTGCTGTTTACCACCATTGTCATCACTACATCAGTCATCCTCTTTAAGGAATGGGTCACCATGTCTGTGGTGGACATTATTGGAACTGTATGTGGATTCTTCACTATTATTTTAGGAGTGTTTTTACTCCATGCCTTCAAAGATATGGACTTCAGCTTGAGGAATCTACCACAAACGCTTCAGAATGCTGAAGAGGCCCCAGCAATTAAGGATGACAAGAACATCCTAATAGAACTGGATAGCACAAGTAACAAGGATGATGGGAAACCCAAAGTATTCATGATCTACAGTTGAAACCTAAAATCAGCAATCCTGCAGCTGCAGGACCTGGAACCAAAGGGCTGTGTGTGCGTGTACACAAAGAATTTGCATTAAATGAAAACTTGCCATATACAGAGGGCCGTTGATATCTGTTGGGGTTTGGTTACAGAACCCCCCACGAATACCAAAATCCATGGCTGCTCAAGTCCCATTATATACAGTGGGGTAGTAAAATGGTGCCTCTTATATAAAATGGAAAAATCAAGGTTTCTCTTTTAGATTTAAAAAACAAAATCAAGCCATGGATGGTTGAATCTGTGGATACAGAGGGCCAACTCTGTATCTTCTGAAAAGAACAACCAGTTTGAACATAATGAGCCATTCCTTTCCCTCTTCCCTGCTTAGTGATCCCTTCTTTTTATCCATTGGAACTGCAGCACATGTTTTCCACTACATGGAATTACCATGGCTATTCTGACTGTGCCTGTTTCAAACAAGCAAGTTTTCACTGATTATTTGAAGAAATGTGGTGGCTGCAATTGCTTCTCAGTTTCTATAGAGGATGATTTTCTCCTAAGATTAGAAAGAAAGGCTATATCTGAGCCATGATATAGGCCAAGAAGAGCTTTAAAGTATGTTCAGTGAAACTTTGGAGGAAGCTTTTGTGCCCCTAAGTGCACAATGCTTTATTGAAATTGTTATGGAAAAGAAATTATATTTACTTTTAAGGGGCTAATTATATCAGCTGGCCCTGTCTATCCTAAAGTCACCAGATCCTGCCTGATATCAGAAGCTAAGCAGAGTCATGCCTGGTTAGTACTTGGATGGTAGACCAATGAAATTCAGGTGCTGTAGGCTATATTTCAGAGGAAGGAACTGCCAAAGCACTGAAGGGGTGCAGCACCAAAGAGGTGTCATAAAGCCATGCCACCATAGCTATAGTGCCCCTTGGAGGGTGCAAAAAGCTTTCTGCAGCTCTTTTTTGCACTCTCCAGCGGCAGGATAAGGGCCACAGCATGGGGTTGCCACGACCCCGATCCGGCCAGTAAAGGTGTGACTGCATGCCGCCCATCTGTACAGCCCTATATTCTCAATCTGAATATACCCATTAAATCAATGAGATTTACCCACCTGCTAAATCACCATTCAACAACTGAGTAAATTCTTGTTAGGAATAACCACTAGGGTGGTTATGCCACATTTTAATGGAGTAGACATTTTTAATAAGTTGGGACTGACTGTTTCTAGATGCCTTCTTTAAGCAGAGGATAAGATACAATAATGCTAGGAATGTTAACTTCCTAATGTTCAATTGTAATGTGTATATTGACCCATATATCTTTCTGTAAGGCTCAGATCCCGGTTATGATCACAGCAGTGTGAAATGGGATCAAGGCTGGCAAAGTCTCTGGGATTTATTGTATGATGATAGGCTGAATGAGTTAAGGATTGGTTCCTGTGATCATCACAAGCTTCCTGAATGATTAGCTCCTTTCCTTGGTCAATGAAAGTCTTGTCTCCTAGTCTGGATGTCCAAGAAATTGTAAAATTTCTGTAAACAGCACAGTGTCTTTGAACGTGGGAAGCTATTTTTTTAAGAAGGCCAGTCTTTTTCAGCATCAAGAGTGTGTTGACCGCAGCAAGAGCTGTTTTAATTTTAGTTTGTTTTTAATATATACTGTCTAGTTCATGTGCTTTTAGAAATCATGTTTTTCAGTATACGTTTCCCTTCTTCATTGCTTTAAAGGAATGGAATTCAAGAGCAGTCCAGAAGAGTCGATTTCCATGAAACTGAAATACTGTAGCTCACAGGCTGTTCTACTGTGCTTCAGCAGCACACAGTAGTTTTGAGTGGGTTGAATACATCCCCATTTATCCTAGCTATTTGTTCTTTCAACTGCTTGCAGCTTAGAAGTGCTTTCTGCAGCCAGATTTAATACATTTCTGTTGGTTTTTATGCAGTATGTGTGCTAAGAGAGTTAGATCAAGGTTGCAGCAATTTCGGAAGGATTTATGGACCTTAGTATGAATGATCAGCCATCTACAATGTTTTTGTGTTTGAGATATTTCTTATTATGTACATGTGTTGTATTATTTTATTGATATTGTGTAATTTAGATAAATTTGTATTATAAAATTTTATTACGTTCACAACTGTACTTCTGTGTGGTTTAATAATAGTAGTGATAGCCACATGAGGCTTTTAAAAAGAGTACCCTCCTCAGACTTAAAAGGTGTGGAGATCTGGTCAAAACATACACACTCTGCCACTTCGACATGCTTTACTATGGTCATAGATGCCTTGGAACCCTGCAGACAGTTGCTCATCTTTGAGATATTTTCCCCCTTTCTCATCATTTAATGCAGTATCTTTTATTCCAGACAAATTTTTGCCTGTATGGCTAAAATAAAATGTTCTTTCTGATGGCAAGAGCCCTTAAGCTTACTAGTATTTTTGCATTTTGATTGAACTGAATTACTTTCTCACTCCCCTTCCCAGTTCATTCTATTTGATGTTTTCATTCTGCTGCACACTTAGCTTTGCTGATATTTGTTGGCCTTTGAAGTTTTGACATGTGTTTGATATCAGGCAAGAAGAATTTATATACTTCTAAACTGAAGTTTCATCTTAACTTTTAAGACTGGAGTAAATATTTTGATACATCCTGGATATTTAGATCCAGTGGGCTAAATGGTAAATGCTGTTTTTCTATGTCAGGAAGCAGGAATAACATGTTTCCTTGCAATAGTGGTAGGACCAAACTGATGCACAGCAGCTGCTTGCAGTGTTCATCGACTGATATTTCTTCCAAGACCATGTGCAGCACATAGGAACCATAGTCTTCCAAGACCATGTGCAGCACTTGAGAACTATAGGAGCTTGGTGCAGGAAGGGAGGTTTTGTGGGAGATGAGGAGTGGGGCAGTCAGCCAGCCTAACCTTACCAGAGATAGGAAAGCTTGGGAAAGTTACTTGAGATATAGCTACATCTCCAGATGCAGGATATTGGGAACATGACTCTTTAGTACACAACTGGCTATCGCCATGCAAATACAATATTGGTGGGAAGACTGACAAGTGGAACTGTAGAAAGATTTGACGAGTTTCCAAGATCATCTCAGTGGAATTACAACATGCACCACTGTTAGTATCAGCCAGACAACTCACTTTTGGCAGACATGCCATTTTCTTTGACTAACAAAACCCATTTGGCTAGATACAGGAGAAGAGGTATCTCTAGTAGATCTGAGAGGAAATAAAAATAACTCAGTTGAGAGAACAATAGTTGCAACTTGTTGACATATGCCCATGACTCCTCAATGTCCACAAATGGTTGTTAAAACTTGCTAGTGAATGTATCTTACAATTGAACAACTGCAATCCAGCTTTGTACATCATTTCGATTGGGGGTATTGGGATTTGTCAACCTAGTTTTGAGTATATGATATTTCAGTACTGCTCATTTATACTTCGAGAGGGAGAATAAAGATTGTTTTATATAAACTCTTCAAGCTGGGTCTCTGTTACAAGTTTGCTCCTTTTGTATTGCTCTACATAAGGGTTATGGTTAGTGGCCAGCCCACCAAATGCAGCACCCTCTTCTGACAATGGAAAATTATTATTTGTGTTATGTTTTCTTCAGGCAGGGGGAGGGGAGAGAATGGGGGAAAATTTTGCAACCAAACTATAGTCCCCTACCTCTGAGATCAATCTGCCTGCTGAGTAACAATGGTAACACTTCGTAGTGGTTCAAGGTCTTTGTCTCTCTTTCCCCAACTCTCAAGCATAACTCACATGCAAAGATTTGATAAGTGATCACAGCAATAATAATCAGAAATTTTATTAAATATAACAAGGCAAAAGGCACAACAAACTGCATTATTCAAGTATTTGCATAGATGCACAGATATTGTATTGTAAACTTGCAAGACATAAAATGCCAACACGTGGTGCATAGGCTCTCCCAAAATCAGAAAAATAAGAACCTCACAGCATAATACTGTGCAGGTTTCTTGGATGCAAGTTCCACTGTTCAGTGAGCCTTGCACCTTAGTAAATGGGCACAGAACTGCCCCACATTTAATGAATTTTCTCCCAATCCAGCCTTTCAACATACACATAAAAAGACAAAATTATTTATGAAGCACATATTGGTTTGAGGTAAGGCTGCCAATCCCCAATCCTGAAAGGGCTCCTTTAAAAAAAATCTCTGTATAAAGAAAAAAAATGAGTAAATCTAGGCTCTCTCTATGGTGCATCAGCTATGAGGCTGCAATTCTTCTGCATCTCATAGCACAGGGAGAATTTATTTTCACACCACAGAAGATAAGTATTCAAGATACACATAGGCATATTTTTGCAGCATTGAAGGGGAAACAGAGTTCTAATGTTTTCATTGTGGAGTTTGTAAGCAGTCCCTTGGGAGACCTGGTAACTTCTTTGGAAGCTTTTCTTTGCAACGTTCTGTGACGGCTGAAACCAAGGCTTCATAAAGCCAATGGCAAGACGTAGCATTAACTCAGAAAATAGTACATTAAGTCCAGCACACATTTCTTGCCTCTTCATTTGTCACAGTTATAAATTAAATATTACTGGCCACATTACCCTGATAGTGCCTAGGATTTAAAGGACAGAGACCAGCTCTGGTGGCTGCTTCATCTTCTAGAGACAAACATTTCCCATCTTGGAAATAGCTACAGAGCTAGTGTGGCCACTGGCAGGAAGTCATGAGCACTATTTGAGGATCAGGAAAAGAACCTGCTCAAAAGAACCTGGAAAACAACCTGTTCAAAATCACTTGGTTACATATATTCCACAGAAGAAAATAAACATCGTATTCAGTAAGATGGCAGCAACATAGGTGCAAAGTTAAGATAATGTTTGAGAATCACAAAGTTATGTAAGTAGGAATTGTAGATGCCCAGCTTGGAACATGTTTCTAGGACCATGATGTTGGGCTTCCATTTGGTCTTTAGCCTGTATGACGTAGCATTGCTCTGGAGAAAGAAGATAACCAAACCTAAAGACAACACTTGAGCAATTTAAAAAAAATAACAATTTCAAAACACAATGTTCTCTGTATTACCAGCACCTAGATACATTGTTTTGATTCAAGTTCCATCTTTTCAAGATAGGAAAACAAACAGCTCCTCCATATTTTAGCACCAGCATATTGCAAAGCATATGGGGGGGGGGGGGGGGGGGGATTCACAAGGAAAAAAGATTACCACACCACCAAAAAAAAGAAGAAAAGACAAACTTTTAAAACCTGAGAGAATATACGCAAAGCCTCCATTCAGTAATGTTGCAGACAAACATTGAATATAATGACCTGCCCAACAATTAAAGCACCATGAAGCAAATTGGTTGTTCTTTTGAGCCAACTGGACACCAAATTAGATGAGTGATTTAAGTAACCACAAGTTAATTGGAACATGGGACCCAGAAGGATGGCACAAAGCTTATGAGCTTTGGTTGTCTGTTGAGTATCCAGATTGTTGGGGGCAACTGGCTTACAGCTGTAAACTGCTTAGATATTGTTAGTTCAGTATGAAGCTGTATATAAATGAATCTGTTTGTTCATTTGAAATGATGTGCAGCAAAATAGTGTGGTAACAGGGTAACCTATAGCTAACTACCCATTATGCCATGCTTATGGAATTCATTTGAATTACCTTGTCTGAACACTTTGGGACTCAACACCACCCCTTTTAGCCCCAGAAGCAGGCCGTGGTAACCACACGCCGCAGCCTGTGCATGGAGCAAAAAGAAGTCCCAAAAAGGGGCTTCTTTTTGCACCATAGAAGGGGTGCCATAACTGCTGTGGTTATGATGCCCGTTGTGCACAGTGCTGTTTAGGTGCGCACAAGGGATTTCATCGTGGCACACCCCATGTAAATAGGCATGTACCAAGATGGCACCCCGGGGGAGGAAGAAGGGCTTTGAGTATGTAAACACTCAGCCCTTCTTCACCCCTAGAATGCAGTCAGGCTGGCACGAAGTGCTGGTCTATACTGCCTCTTTGTCTTATTGCAGATTTGTTATCATTTTCTTTTTAATCTCTTCAGATCTTTCTACTTTTCTAATTCTAATTTAGAGCTGGTTTCCAAGAGATTACAATTCTTTTTTTTTTTTAAAAACCCTTTTATTTATTTATTTCAATTCCTCAAAGAATACTAAAGAGTTTACATTTCTAATTTGGAGCTGTTTTTAGAGAGATTTGGATTGAATTTTTCTAAATACAAAGGGCATTTTGGATCCACTGAGATTTAATCAAAAGTTATTTCCAAATTGCTTGGCAATAACTGGTATTAACTAAAAGCTATAAACAAACACTTAGGTAGAGAGGGGTAAGTGTAAATTTGGAATAACCCAGGTTATGGGTCAAGAATGTAGATAACCTGAAGTAAACAAAAGAAGCAAATTTCCTGAGTACACAAGTCCAGTCCAAATGAAAGATAAGTTCCCTAAAACTCAAGCTGAGTGTACTGATTATGTAAACAAAATGATAAGTGACAGAACTGATCATTACATGCCATTAATTATGTGAAAACAAATTACTAATGACTGATTGGCAAGGTACTTCTTTCTTAAACACCAGCATAAGATCAAAACTTGGGTTATCTGGAGCTCAAATAATTGCTCTCTCACAATTCCCTTGATTGCTCAATAACCTAGAATTTAAAATCTGATGCTGCTTCATACATTGAAATGCTTCCATATGGATATAATGCCCTTGTAGGGAAAAGTATGAATACATCAAAGTATACAATGTGTCTGGCAGAGCAGGAACTGAAAGAGCTGTTTTGCACTGCAGCTCACATAAACCATTGAAGTGGTCCTGCTGTCTGGGTCTTTTGGAAGCAAAAGTTCAAAACATCTGGAGAAGCAACATCTTCCCCACCATTGTGATCCTATACTCTACAGAGGAGAAAAAAGAGCTCAAAAGATGCATCTGACAAGAGTCTGTATTTGTGATGGAATGGTCCTGCTTGTCCTAATATTTCCAATGAGGAAATTATTCTCCTCAACTGCATCCCCAATTCTTTAGTATACCTCTAGTAATATGTTTTGGAATTTAATACTAATGAAACACAAGCTGGTCACCTCTAACCTCTCACCTGCAGGAGTGAGCATGGCAGACATCTGACTGTAGATCTGATACAAACACAGCTGAGACTAAAAGAGTAGAGGAAGGGACAACTGGAGCCCAGTGTGGAATCTCTAAAATACCAGATCCGTGAAGGCTATTGCAAGAGTAGTGTCCCCCCCTACAAAAAAATAAAAATAAAAAAACCAACAACACCATTCTGTTCAGCCAAACAGACCCTGTTGTTAAGATCCCAAATGGGAACAGGGCTGCATAGCTTTCAAAGGACCACAGAAGCTGAGTAATAGCTCACTGCACTGATGCCACTAATGTTTCCAAGACCTGAAATCAATAATCAGGGAAATATTTGACTGGGAGAAGTGGATGGCTCACCCCACAGAAGAACAGAAAAATCCATAACAGTGGGAAAATACACAAATAAAAGACTGAGAAGTGGAGAATTCTCTTAGAAGAAGGAGGAAATTCTCCTCCAAAGAGTCTATCTTGCAAAATTAAGCAAGGCTGGGAAATGCTTCCATGTGTTGTAAAGTACTTTGGAGGCAATTTTATTAGCCACAAGGTAACAGCAAGGGCCTCAGAGTTTTGTGTTCTTCATATGACTATGATTTTAGCAATGTACATTGGTGTTCTGGGAAAACTGAGAAGAATGCACTGGCTCATGATGAGAGGCTGATTAAGATTGTCATCTGGGAGCAAACTGAGGCCTCTCGCTCTCTCATTTCAGCATATTGCACTATAACCTGTAAGTGCCATTTAAAGCATGTAAATCCTGTAATAAGGAAGGAGAAACAAACACACAGAAAGTCAATTGGTGTGTAATGATGGAATCTCCTCTCATTTTCAAGGGAGTCTACCTGTGCCAAGATTGGTAGATCCTTTTGCTAAAGCCATCCCTGAAACTGGCTTCTGTGAGTCACATGAGAAGCAGGAGAGTAATTTGAGAGTTGTACATGACTCTCATATGTCATCCTCCCAGGGGGGAAAGCCCATGGAAATCCCAGGTCAAACCAGAAAGATGCCGATGTGAATATCAAAGTTGAAAGGTGAAATTCAGCTTCTAAACTTTTGCGTATTCACTGCTTCCACACTCTTGAGGGCTGAGTTCTAAGAAAGAGGAAATGACTGTGAGTATTTGAGCAATGGATGCAAAGTGAGATAAGAGGAGCAATAAACAGTTCTTCGACCTAGATGGCATAGTGGACAGTGAATAATATAACTTAACTGAGAACATATTTTGTAGCTATTTTCTCTTAATATAACAAGAGTGAAAGTCTGACCTGTGTTTACTCAGAAATAAGGTCCACTAACTACTGTTCACCTTCACAATTAGTTAACTGGAATATCTGGGCCTAGGATATTTTTTATTTTGCTTTACAAGAGTTCTGTGTAGTTCATAGTCATCACTATCTGTGTACTTTATGAAAACAAATCATAAAATTGCAGAAGAAAAGTTTCCAGCACACTTTTATGCTTCAATTTTTATGATGTTATTGTATTAAAAAAAAAAACTCTGTGAGCCACAGAGAACTGGGTTATTAGGTGCATGATAAAAAAAACCATAAATACAGTATATACTAACACATTTGTTGCTGTGTGCCTTCTAGTTATTTCTAACTTATGGCAACCCTAAATCAATGCTATCACAAGGTTTTATTGGCAAGATTTGTCCAGGCAGTGGGGTAGCCACTGCCTGCCTCTGAGGTGGAGACTTGCCCAATGTCACCCAGTGGGTTTCCATGAACAAACGGAGATGTCAGCCCTCGTCTCCAGAGTCATAGTCCAATGCTCAAACCACTACACCACACTGGTTCTTTATATTTATTCATTACTTACATTTATATCCTGCCTTTCCTCCAACAAACATAAGGGCCCACTCTTCTCCACAGTATTCTCATAACAGCCCTTTAAAGAAGATCAGGCTGAGAAAGAGTGAGTGGCCCAAGTCATCTATCATCCCCCGATAAGAAATAATTACAGGCCAGTGTCATTGCTGCCATTTTTGGGTAAGGTGATCGAGAGAGCGGTTGCCTTCCAGCTCCAAGCAGTCTTGGAAGAAACCGATTATCTGGACCCATTTCAAACTGGCTTCAGGGCGGGCTATGGAGTTGAGACTACCATGGTCGCCTTAGTTGATGATCTCCGTCTGGGCATTGACAGGGGAAGTGTGTCCTTGTTAGTGCTCTTGGACATCTCAGTGGCTTTCGATACCATTGACCATGGTATCCTTCTGGAATGCCTGAGGGAGTTGGGTATCGGGGCACTGTGCTCCAGTGGTTCCGTTCCTACCTCTCGGGCAGATTCCAGATGGTGCAGCTGGGGGACATTTGCTCCTCTAAGAGGGAATTGACATCCGGTGTCCCTCAGGGAGCTATTTTGTCCCCCATGCTATTTAACATTTACATGAAACCGCTGGGAGAGATCATCCGGAGACACAGGGCGCGGTGTTATCAGTACGCTGATGACACCCAGATATGTTTCTCTGTGTCGCCGACTGCTGCAGTGTCTAAGGATGGTGTCTCTCCTCTAAATGCCTGCTTAGAGTCAGTAATGGGCTGGATGAGGAAAAACAAACTCAGCTTGAATCCAGAGAAAACAGAAGTACTAGTGATAGGTTCCCCAGGCCCGGGGAAGGAAATTTATCCCCCTGTCCTGAAGGGGGTCACACTTCCCCTGAAGGACTCAATTCGCAGTTTGGGAGTGCTTCTGGACTCGTCCCTGCAATTGTCATCCCAAGTTGATGCGATGGTCAGAAGCACTCATTATCAACTTCGGTTGATACGCCAACTGCGACCCTACCTGGGATAAAGGGACCTTGAAACGGTGGTACATGCTCTGGTAACCTCTCGTTTGGATTTCTGTAATGCACTCTACATGGGGCAACCCTTGTACCTAACTCGGAAGCTTCAATTAGTACAAAACATGGCTGCCAGATTGGTCACCGGTCGTTCCAGGTTTGACCACATAACACCAATCTTAAAAGATCTTCACTGGCTGCCTATTAGCTTCCGAGCACAATACAAGGTGTTGGTAATTATCTATAAAGCCCTACATGGCTTGGGCCCAAGTTACTTGAAGGACCGCATCTCCCCATATAATCTGCCCCGCACTCTCAGAACAACTGGGAAGAACTTGCTCGAAGTCCCTACTTCGAGATATGTTACTACTTCTCAGAGGGCCTTTTCAGTAACGGCCCCCAAACATTGGAATAATCTTCCCGAGGAGCTCCGTCTCACTACCTCCCTTGAACTGTTTAAAAAGAGACTTAAAACCTTTCTCTTTAACCAAGCATTCCCCCATGTACACTGAAGTTATGTTCGATCCCCTTTTCTCCCTCTCACTTACATACACCTATGAATTGGATTTTAATTGTATATTGTAATTAATGTAAAGTGGTTTTAATTTTATGTTGTTTTAATAATTTTACTATGTACACCACTTTGATCACTGCAGAAAAGCGGTATACAAATACATATTATTATTAATATTATTATCATCATCATCATCATCATCATCATCATCATCATCATCATCATCCAGGGAGTGTCATGGCTCAGAGGGGGACTCAAATCTCAGTTCTCCAAATCTAGTCCAATATTCTAATCATAGCATTTTGGGGAAACATGCTTCTCTGTACTTTATTGTTTCTGTGTGCCTTCAAGTTGTTTCAACTTATGGCAACCTTAAAGCAAACTTATCATGGGGTTTTCTTAGCAATATTTGTTCATGGGAGGTTTGCCATTGCCTTCCCCCAAGACTGAGAGCATGTGACTTGCCCAAGGTCACCCAGTGGGTTTCCTGGCCAAGTGGAGAAGCAAATATTGGTATCAAGAGTCACACCCCAACACTCAAACTGTATTGCCACACTGGTTGTCCTTTATAGTTATCCTCATATATTTCACCTGTGTCAAGGTCTGATGTAGTCCCACACTCCTTGAACCATGTGATGGTACTGCTGCTGTGCTTGTATTTATCCTAGGCATCCCAGCTCTGTTGTTTGCAGGAACTGGATTAGCAGGAAGAGCTTTCTGAGGTGGTTGGGGTCGGGAAGGATTCTAGGACAAGAGAGTAACATCTAGCATTAAGACCCTTTTCTTAAGATCTTTTGACAACTGTATAAAAACAGGAGTGACAAGGGATGCAACTCTTTGCTTGTTTTCTTCTCAAAGGAAGCATCAAATAATTTCTGCAATTTTCTTCTCATTGCAAGAATGACATTGACAGCTGTGCAATTCTTGAAGACTATTTGCGACTTATTCTGAGCAAAAATAAACAAACCAACATGTCATTGTTCTAGGCAGAAAACAGCATCTTCTGTGCAGAACAGGCTGTTCAGACAATAGGCTGTACAGACCCAAGGCACAAGCTATATTGCTAACGTGCAATACCTGAATGGCCCTTCAGAGTAGGAACATACATTTCTAGTGGGTGAAAAAATGGGAAGTGTCCTGTGGCAACCTAAAGATTGAAGTTTAAAGCATGAGCTGTTCCTGACTTCAGCCCACTTCCTAAAATACACGGGTCAGTTTCTTGTTAGTGACACATGCAAATTTAAATCTAGCATATGCCTGCATACATCCTTTTGGGGGGTTATTATTTTATTCCTCCCTCCACAATGTCCAACTCCCCCATCAATTCATTGTTTTGTTGTAACAATCTACTTGCCTTCCCGCCCATGGCCATTCCATGGCCGGCAGAGACTGGGAAGGATCAAAGAACCATTTGGCTATGCCTCCATAGCTAGATGCAGAATAATTACATCATCTGCTGTGCACTCTGGAGGAGATAGTCAGGGTCTGGCTGTGAGGACATAGACAGAGGCTTTTTTTTTCATTCTTCCTACTCTCCACCAGCTACTGAATGCTCATGGGAGTGGGGTGGCAATAACTCAGTAGTGAGTCTGGGGTGGGTAGATTAAAATGAGAGGCATTCTGCCAACATAATGTTTATGCATGACAGGATTTCTACCATCCAGAAGGTGAGGTATAAATACACCACACAAAGCAGGGGGTTGGACTGTTGAGAGGGAAATGAAAGAAAAATTGAGAACAGAAGGTACCAACCTTTTGGAGCTTTATTAGCACTGGCCATTCAGAAAATGGTTGTTGGATAACACAAACATCCCTGGTACCAATGGGGAATGAAATAGCATTAGAGGAAGGGGAGAGTGTTTGATTCTTTCCTTGCCTACACTCACACAGGGTGGCTTTCAGTCAATCCAATCTCTCTGTCAGAGATGTATATACAGTGAGTCCTTGGTATCCACTGGGGTTTGGTTTCAGGCCCACTGGGGAACACCGAAATCCATGGATGTTCAAGCCTCATTAAATACAATCATATGATAAAATTATGTCCCTTACACAAAATGGCAACATGAACGTTTGCCTTATGGAATTTATATATTTTAAAAATATTTTCATATTGTGGGTGCTTGAACCTATGAATAAGAAATCCTTGGATATGGAAGGCTGACTGTACCAAACTAGAATGCCTCACAGGCTCACTATAAGGAGCAAAGAGGAAAACAATTCCATCTTATAAACGGGGTAGGCAAAGTGCAGCCCTCCAGATATTGTACTGCAACTCCCTGTATTCTTCACAATGGACTGTGCTGACTAGGGTTCATGGACGTTGCAGTCCAACAGCATCTGGAAGGCTACACCTTGTGCACTAATACAATCTGAGAATCACAAAAGAAGGATGTACATTATATACAGAAGTCTGAATGCAGTGAATGCTAAGCTGAGTGCTTCATTCAGCAGATGAGGAACGACAGGAAGTCTGTTGGTAGCCCAGAAACAAGATAACTTGGGAAAGGAGGGATATCTTTACAAGCTTTACATCAGTCTCAGGTGGTCTCTTGCTTGATGTTCTCCATTTACTCCAACTAGCTCTTTGTACAGGATAGCGGAAATCAAAACTGGATTAGGAAAATTGATACAAGTTCACCCCCTGCAGGGAGTTCAGTGCCAGTGCATGAACTCTGTGCATCAGCAGTGCCAAGGAAAATACAGTGCTCCCTCCATTTTTGTGAGAGATCCATTTCGGACCACCACCACCACCCCACGAAAATGAAAAAACATGCCTATTCAAGCCTTTTTGGCTTACTGAATGGAGGCGAACTCCCATGGGGGTGTGCAGATGCATGCCTTGAGCGCCATGCCCCATTTTAACTCACTCTGTTTGGCCCCTGCGGATCCAAAATCCATGAGAATGGAGGGAGCACTGTACTGTCAATTTGGTTCTACAAACCTTTATGGCTGATGTACATAACCTAGCAGACAAAAGTGATTGCTGAGCAGCACTAACAAAACTACAACATCGAAATGTTACTTTTTTCAACAATAACTCTAAAAAAAAAAAAACCTTAGCCAACAGCATGGTCATGCTCCCTGGGGGATTCTGAAAGCCCAAAAATATTTTCCCAATTTCTTCCAAACAGATATTTAAATATTAAAGCAAACACTGCTATCCTAATATCGTCATTGTACACATTTACTAATATACAAGCAGTGATGTCAAAAGCAGGTCATAGGTGCCTTGAAGGCATACATTTTCTCTGTGGAGATTATCACACACAGATAGGATAGGGACAGGATTGCTCCCCTGTCCTTATTCTGTCATTAACCCAGTGGCTTTGCAATAATGCAAACTTCCATTAATGCAAAACACTGGCCAATGTTGCTTTAATGATGGGTTAATGGCATGATCGGCACTACTATTTGTAAGCCTTTTCTGCTATTGTAGTCCCAGATGGGTTAATGATAGGATAAGGATGGGGGTTATTGATGGGATCTGCACGATGTCATCTGAAAGTCTTTTGTGCAATCGTGGTCAATCACGCTTTTCAGACAAGTTAATGATGGGATCTGCAGAACGTCGTTTGAAAGTCCTTCCTGCGATCGCGCAGAAAGGATGAAACAGGAATGGGACAAATTTGGGATAACCCCCATGTGATAATCTCCTGTGAGTTCCCAGCAAGTGAGGGAAGCAAGTGTCCACTGCTGGAGAGGTCCTTCATCTTACAGAAACATTCTTACCTGTGGAACAGTGATTTTAGGAGCTGGAGGTGCTGGCCTATTTGGTGGAGTCCGTCTGGGCAAATTCTTTACCTCACTCGGACACACTGGAATGGGAGATTTCCTTGTATAGTTAGCTGGGAGAGGAGGTGGAAGCTGGGCATGGACTCCAACCTCTGGAGGCGGTTGGCAATAAAGCACTTCTGGTTTAGGAGGAATACTCTGTATGCCAAGAACCTACATGAAAACCACAAAAGATTATATGCTGTGTAGGCATTGTTCAGCTTTCTTTCTTTGAGACTTCAGATAGCCAAAGAGAAGTGTTGGCACTGGGTTGGATTTGGATTTTATATGACGGCAACTGGGCAAGCAGAAGTAGATACTCCAGCTCCCTTTTCCCCATGACAGTCCCTCCAATCATGACTAAAAGGTCATAAGACTCTACTGGTGGAAGCTGAAAATCAGGAGGAGGTACCTCTCATAAGCTAAGCCCTTCCAACCTCAGACTGCATATCCTGAACCCAATTCAACATGTTTATGTACTGGCTGCCAATTTAAATGGTATTATCATGTTGTTATTGTGTTGTTGTGTGCATTCAAGTCATTTCTGACTTATGGCAACCTTAAGGTGAACCTATCTTAGGGTTTTCTGGGGCTGAGAGCGTCTCATTCACCCAAAACCCAGTCTGTTCCCATGGTTGAGTGGGGAACTGAAACCTGATCTCCAGAGTCATAGTCCATTGCTCAAATCATTACACTATGCTGGTTCTCGGTTACCATGTACATCTTCCTTATATTTGTTTATTAAATTTGACATTTCTGCCCCACTGCATGCCTCCATAGGGCCCTTGGTTGTGGCTTATGTCTAAAATATGAACAATATTAATTCATAGTTCAAAACAATAAGTTAATTTTTAAAAAAATGAAAAATAGCAATGGAGTGAAATTTACAAGCAAAATTTGCAGCAGAAAATTGGTCCTTTGGAAAGCCCAGAATTCTCCACCAAGAAATCTGTTTGATTATGTGTTTGTAGAATACAGCAGCCCTGTAAAGCTTTGGAAAACAACTTTTTAGTCTACACCTTACAGAGGCCCCAGCCCTGTGGGAGTCTGGGAGTCATAATGCCAAACAATACCTTTACCAACATCTTGGCTTTGAGTCATATGTTTCATAGTGTGAGGGAACCATCAACATGGAGCAATACTGGAGATGAGGCTTATTCATAACATTCAACACTGTCTCAAGTACCTTCCTCTGTTCCTGTGGAGTTTTCAGTTTGAAGCCTGGGTTGGCATGACCATTAGCAACATTCTGAATAGGAGGAGGGGTGCTGTTTTAGATGAACACAAGGAAACAAACATTACAAACCATTCTATATTCTATATTGACAGTTGTTTGCCAATACATATGGTTAATGGTTACCTGTTATTTAAACTTAAGATTCCCTAGACAGACAAAACAGAGGAGGCTAACCTAGATAAGAACTGCAAAGAGACATATCAAATGGATGAATATGATGTTTTGACAGACCAATCTACACTTATGGTCAAAATAAACCTACAATAACAGTACAATCTAAGAGGTTGTCTACACTTTTAAAAAAACCCTCACTCACCCTGAATTGGTGGTGATCTGGAAACATGGCATTCTTTGCAATTTGCAGTGTGTGTGAAGTTTTAGGCACCACTGATAGTTTTGGTGGGAAAATAATGGTTTTCTGTGATAAGTCTGATCAATAGATTTGCCCTGGCAGTGGATGAGGAACCTGGGCTGTGTGGGCAGGATGCCAGGACCATTCCCACCGTGAAGTGACAGGTCCCCAAGAAACGTCTGGAAGGTCTGAGTGGCCTGATCACCTGAAAAAGTTACTGCCTTTGTGCATAGCCACATATAAATATACCTCTTTGCCTGATAATTTTTACCTACACTCCTCTGAATTTGCATCTCCATGGAAATATGTAAGTGTTCATCCTTGACTGACAGATAAAAATAATAATAATGCAGAGCAGCTACTTTTGTGTGGCTGAAAATAATCTGAGGAATATCACCATTTTAAATCAATGCAACCTCTTAATGGCGGAACTTGTGGCTGCTTAATCCGAATTTGTTGTGAATAGCCTCAATGTCACTTTTAATAGTATAGACAATCCCTAGGGTCATTGCAAATATGGAAAATCTGGGGCACTCTGGATTTTACTGTATGTGTAGATAAGCCCTTAATTCAAAGGTGTGCTGGCTGTAGTGGGTTAGAAACAGATAGAAACCAGCACAACCACCTCCTGCTGGTTGATTTTAGAGATGAACCAACAGAAAAGCCCAAAAGAGGATATAAAAGTGGGGTGGGGAGAAAGACAGGGGCTGAGAACTAAACCTAAGAGACATGTGTCTGTTACAGACTGCCAAAATAAAGCTGCTTCGGGTCTCTTTGGAGGTATGCTGTTTAACTGATGCATGCATCCTAAGAATCCAGAAGCTGCACCAAAGCTGCACTCCAGTGCTTAGGAATGGAGTGTGGCTTTGGCGTGACCTCCGGACTCTTAGGACCCATGCATCATTTAAATAGCATACCTCCAATAAGACCCGAAGCAGCTTTATTTTGGCAGTCTGTAACAGGCCACAGTTGACTCTATGTTAAGATAGGCCGAGACCAGAGCAGTACTAAGCAATTTCCAGCATTTCTAGGCTGGGAGGGATTTGGATTCAACATCGTTTCAGTAAACCCAAAGTCAGTTCAGCTGGCCCTCAGCCATGTTGGTAAATTAGGCTCACAGTCCAAAACTAGATTTAATAAATCTATATTAAATTTTGAAGCAGGCAAGCTTTGAATGATGAACTGAAATGAACTGAAAGAGGACATAACTGGAATGTTTGCATATAATAAAGGAATTAGCCACAGTACTTACACTGTTAAATATATTTTTGTGATTATAAATGTGAGGGAAATACACACACACACACACAAATACAGTATACACACAAACACACATGGGTGCTTGCTCTTTCTCCAGGAAACTTGAGTGGTATGCATGGGGCCACAAGATAGTTCACATTCAGTCCTAGGCCTGTTTAAATTAAGAATTGAACATATATGAGTTATCATTATACAATAAATATTCACCGGAATTGCTGTGTTTTCTTTGGTGTTATGATCATCTGCTTTAGTGGCACAAGCCTGGCTCTCCATTTATAGCAGCAAAAAGCCACTCCAATCACAATCAAAAGTACAATAGAAACCAGGACTCCTGCTATGATTGGAAGTGGACCTGATATGAAAAAAATGAGGGGAAATGATGTTATTTATGTCCTGCTTTCATGCTTCTTTGCCCATGGTGATCAGATGCAAGAAATCAGAAGACAGGTATCCTGTATTTTTAATAGCTGAGTGGAATACTCAGCAAGTGCCTTTTTTTTTTTTTGTCACATGGGTGAGAAAAACTCTACCTGTCTAATGCCCACTGCCATTCAGCTATATCAGTCCAAATGTCCTCTCTTGCATCTGGTCACTTTAATCTCCAGCCCCAACTACCCCCTCCATTCACATGCTATTCCCACAAATAAGGTTGAGTTACACCCACTTTTTGGAGGCATGGGGCCACTGTCTAGGCTTCCTCCATTCCCGGGTTTATCACAAAAAGGAGGTGCCCATCCACTGAAACAATGACAGTTCTGGTTGTTGTTGCAAACCTGTAGAGAAGACATTGATGGGATTTCCTAATTAAAACAAACACCGGGATCATTTCAGCCCTCCACAAACCCCCGCCCACACATAAATGCTTTGATGAATAAGAAGCACTTGAATCATTCATTGGCATCTGTTAGTGAACAAGACTTGTAAAATTCTAGATCTACATGAAGAATGTTGCCCTAAGAACCAGTGTTCATATCAACCAGCCTTTCTCAGAAATGCAAGGTTTGAACATTCTTTTCATTGCTACCAAATGCTATCCAAGTTCCAGAGGATATATTTCTACCCTTGAAAAGTCTCTCAGGCCCAAAACACATTCCTGAAGTGGGCTGGAGACAGCTCCCCACTATTTTTAAACTCTCAGCATAATTTCTCCATAACATTGTCTAGCTGTAACAGGTGGGGAACAGCATCTTCTCAATGCAGCTTAAGATGCTCATTTGATGCTCAGGAACACTCAGTACAGTCAGCCCTCCATATTCATGGATTCTTTATCCATGGGATTCAAACATCCACAGTTTGAAATAAATAAATTCCAAAAAGCAAGCCTAGATTTTCCCATTTAACATAAGAGACACTATTTTATGATGCCATTGTATATAATGAGACTTGAGCATCCACGGATCTTGATGTCCACAAGGGGTCCTAGAACCAAACTCTAGTAGATACCAAGCACCCACTGTAGTCTATTCTTCTCTGCCTAACAAATCTTTAAATGCTTTCATTCAATGCCTTTGTTAGGTTCTGTGGGAAACTCCAGCAAGCTCCAGTCAAATTTCTTCCTGAAGGACACTATTCCCTAACATTCTGTGTTGCAACTGGTGCCTCAGCATCCAACCACCTCTAACAGCTGACTTTGCAAAGTCCAATGGAAGATCTGGTTGCATGGGGATTTTATGATGAAAAACCGTCTAACAGGAAAACTGAGTGAATCATGGTTTGCATAGACCATTTAATTTGCCTGCCATTCTCATCATTTAATATGAAAAGTATGTACTGTATGTCAAAATCTAAAGTCTTTTAAGATTTTTCAATTTACTCTAAGAGCATTTTCACACTAAAAAGATTATTCCCTTTACCTGCATTTTGGTAGCCCAGGACAGAAAGCAAAGAGGACTTTTAAACTTCAGTGTCTATTTTTGGGCCAGTATCATGCTACAAACTCATTTAAACATTTTCACCCAAAACACATGCAGCTGAACATTTTTGCTATCCCTGAACTAAGCATTTCTATAACAGGACTAGAAATATGGAAGCCTGGCAAGGGGATTAAAAAAAACAACACAGTTTTCACCCATTTTTGAAGCCTTTTTGTTTTTTGAAAGATTGAAAGTGAAAAAATGAATAGAGGTTGTTCTTCATCTCTCTTCATAGGGAGAGGCAGGTAAATACAATTGCCCCTCCTTTATCACGGACTTGAGATACGTGATCTTGAATATTCAGAGGGGCGACCTCCGTTATTGAATATCTGTGAGTCTCCGTTTTTGCTGGGGGTGTGTGTCCAGAATGAATCCCCCATGCAAATGGAGGGCCAACTGTATTACTACTTCTGCTACTACTGCTACCAATAAGAATATTAATAATAATAAACATTACTATTGCTGTTGTTAATGCTGTTATTTAGGTTAGGTTTTCTGAATATCAAAACATCAAATACGCAAATAATAGAGCAGCTAATAAAACAGGCAAGCAATAAGCATAAATCCACACCATGCCCTCTTGGAAAGCCAGAAGCCAAGATACTTACTCCGTGGCCATTGCACTTCTTCCCACAGTCTCCAGTCTCAAAAAAGGAGGTGTTCCGACATTGTCCTTCAAAGCAAATCTACAGGGGAAAAGCAGACATCCAAAACTACAGTGGAGAAATGGATGATACTGTGAAGTTGTATATTACAAATATTACAAAAGTGTGTTACACTTAACCACACTTTAAAGTGTTCACGGTGGATAAGATGTCAGAGTGTAGTAGAGATATGAGAGACACAGCCATGTTAGTCTGGAATATCAGCATGCAAAGGGATCTTGTAGCACCTTGGAAACAAACTGCAAAACAAGTTGAAGAATATGCATTCATAGACTTGGTCTACTTCCTCAGATGAATAAAATGAACTGATGCCCAGGGAGGACCTCTATAATTAGACTGTATGAATACCCATAGAAATGAAAAACCTGAGGATATGGTGATGAGGTGAAAGTTTCAGTTTTAACTACCTCCTCAGATGCTTGCAAATAAACCCAGTCTATGAAAGCTTATGCTACAACATCTCGCACACAGTCTCAAAGGTGTATAAGATCCCTTTGCATAAGGGTCCAGTAGGAAACTAGCACTTACATGACTGTCTCCACACTTGGTTCCTGCCATCACCAATCCAGGGTCCAACATATCCCCTTCATCTTCTTCATTTCGATATACATGAGTTCCACGACAGTGGATCTGCCTTCCATTTAACATGATGGTTGTGTCGATTGCAACAGCATTGGACTCTAAAGGCTTGGAAGCAGAGCTTTGGCACTGTATCTTGCCACATTTAGCATCTCTGGTAAAATAAGACACTATACATTAAAAAGCTAACATTCTGACTGATGTTTCAGCTTTCTTCAGAACAAATGCATGATTATTTCCTTATTATGAAAACAGGAGATTTGAGGGGATGACTAGGAGTCAGAGTCTTCTATAGTATCAATGGCTGAAACCATAATTCAAGTTTGTTAAATTCAAGACTAGATTAATGTGAGAAAAATAAAACCATAACATTTTAGAAGTTTTGTTGTCTTTGGGAGAATTGTGGGGTGAAATTCATCTGAAAAAAATAAAATGGAGGTTCCTGAAGGCCCACAAAATTGGGATCGTGGGTTGCATGCATTTATACCAGCTGGGAAGAAGCTCTGCTACAATTGGCAAATCTACTCAGAATGGGCACCCATATTTGCTATTTTGCACAGCAATTTGAGTACTTCCTCACAAAGCATTCTTTTGCCATTCTTCTCACATTTTAATTTATTTATTTACTGTGAACCATAGACTCACAAAGAACAGCAGAGAAAAGTTCTGAGAGAAGGTGACCTGAGGAGGAGCTTCCCTTCCTTTTTCCTTTTCCTCAACAGGAATCCCCATGGTGTGAACATATCTTAGAGCATAGGTGGAAAATCTGTTGTCCTTCAGAGGTCACTGAACTACAACTCCCATCATGCATTATCACTGGCCAGGCTCCCTAAGGCTGTTGGGTATTGGAGTCCAGCAGACTGAGAGCGGGTCACAGTTTCCCTAGCCCTAAAGAAGCGAATATAACCAAAGTGTCACCAAAATTAGGAACTCCATTTAAATAGGTTAACAACATTGTTAAAGAATCAGCACTAATTTGTAGCCTGTATAGTTTTCCTTAATTTTTCAGCTTTTAGCTTCTGAGGACGCAGAACAGTTTGGACTACTTTCTACCTTGTGTTGCACTTCTTGTATCTGCCATTGATGTCCTTCCCACAGTTTCCGTAAGAATCTCCAGCAGCATTAACCCGCTCAAAGCAGATATCAGGTCCAGGCCTTGCTCCTGTATGGAAGAGATTCATATGACTAGTCTCTGTAGAAGAGGGCTGTTTACCCAAACCTATCACCCATCTGCAGTGGCAACATATGGTTTCCATGCCATAGAGTGGTGAACCTGCTCTGCATTTTACTGTATATAGATTTTTTGTCAAAAAATAGACCCAAAAAATCTGAGTCAACTTATCCACAGGTCAAGGTTAAATACTGTACTTTAACACTCATAAAAAATAGAAACCATCCCCTGGTAAAAAGCAAGAATATAATCTGTCCTAGAAGTACTAGAAGATTATTATTATTATTATTATTACTAACCCTCCTTTACTCTTTCATCCATCCATCCTTCGCTGTGAACACAAACAGTTATGCCTCTTGAAATTTTGTAAGTTCTTTGGCATCACCTTCCTTTGTTTCATCCTTTAGATCCTTTTGTTGCATGATCTTAAGTCTTATGATCGACTTATCCATGGGTCATATCAAAATCTATAATTTTGCTCCCAAAACCTCCCCTCAACTTATACATGAGATCAACATAGTTGAGTATATACTGTAGTTTAAATTTATCTATGGTGCTGAACTTATTTTGGAGAAGGTAGATTTCAGCACCTTGGATAATTCCTTTAAAGTGCAGACTGAAATTGGAGTGGTTTAGTGACACAGAAGCCATGAACTGCCACTGCCCATCTAATTTCATCCATGTCACTGGATCCACGCTCATTACTCTTCTTCTCAGATTAAAAAAAAAAGCAGGAAGATGAAAAGGGACTGTACCACTTGAGACAGTAATCTGAGATAGCATTGCTCTTCTTATGACACAGGCAGAATTGAAAAATACACACCATGTAACCAATGTAGCACATGAATTTGTGATAAAAATCACACAGAATTTATTTGATGAAGGTTTCTAGTCCTTATGTTTTAGAAAAATAAAATGAAAAGAGATTATCCGAGACTAGATGCAAAATGAAAAGAATAAAAGAAATTGAGCCAGATTATAAATCTGCTAAATTTGTGTGTAATTCAAATCCACGGGTATACTCTTCAAACACCTGAGGATTTGACCAAATGGATAAAATTCACCATTGGTAAGACTGGAGGAGTGTGCAGAATTACTTCTCTTTTCAGCTTCCAGATGTTTGGAAATTTAACAAAATGGGAATAAGGTTTTGTTGTGTGCTTTCAAGTTGTTTCTGACTTTATGGTGATCCAACGGCAGCAAGATTTGTTCAGAGGGGGATTGCCTGTGCCTTTCTTTGAGACTGAAAGAATGTGACTTGCCCAAGGTCACCCAGTGGATTCCCATGGCTGAGTGGGGATTCAAACCCTGGTCTCCAGAATCATATGCTCAAACCACTACACCACACTGGATCTCTTACAATGCAATAGCAGACAGCCATTAACAGCTGAGGTACAGATGGAATTTCAAGAGATGCTATTTTTCTTAGCCCATGCCACTTAATTTAGCTACCTCTCCTACAACTCCTTCTTCTAATTAAATGAACAAATCCCATCCATGATCGTATTTGGTCACAGCAGTCTCAAAGTATGGAGACTCAAGTCCATATCCCAGCCTCTCTCTTTACCATTTCCTCCAGTCTGAATAAAACTACAGTCCTGCAAGTGCAGCAGAGGAACCTTTTGTTTCTTAATTCCCGGTAACCTTCAAAATGAAAGTCCTCTCCCTGCCATTTGAGCACTTCTCCTTCTCAGAGAACAACTTACCAGAACCCCAGAGCTGCAAGCACTGTTGTTCATAAGTGAGGCACATTCCACTGTAGCAGTAGGCTCTCCCATCCACACATGGAGTGCCATCCAACTGGTAGAAATTTGCAGGGCAGAATGGCGATCTGCCAGTACAATATTCAGGCAAGTCACACGGTCTAGCCTGGTCCCGGCAAAGAGTTCCTGGGGAGATCAACTAAAGAAAGGATTCAGATAGTGATTTCATTGACTTCTGGGTGACTTAGGTGGAATCTAAGGTGGTGTTTTAAGTGAAAAGGCTACTTTTTTGGCCTATGGTGGCTTCTCCCATCAGTTAAATATCCATACTAATTTGATTCTACAGGACATCATCCACCCATCCATCCCTTTATCCATCCCATCCTGCCATTCTTCCCCACTGGGATTCAAGGCAGCTTACAAAAAGCTTATAAAAGGCAGAAAATTACAATGGAAGCACATATAGTTAAAAACAGACGAGAGTCAAGATTAGACTAGCAGAATTAAAAACATTTTAAATTTTACTTTAAAACAAATATTAAACACAGAACAGCAAAATAAAAAGCCCTTCTCTTGTTAATAATCAATTCCAAAAGGCTTGCTGGAACAGAAAGGTCTTAATCAGCAACCAAAAAGACAGCAAAAAGGGAGACACCCTAACTTCCCCAGGGAGAGGGTTCCAAAGTGTGGGAACAGCCACAGAGAAGGCCTTCTCCCATGTTTCCACCTGTGAAAGTTTGGGATAGAGAGAAGTGTCTCCCCCAGAGATCTTAAAGCTCAAGCAGGTTCATGTGGGAACATAATGGCCATTCAAACAGCCTGGATTTGAGTTGCACAATGCTTTATAGGACATCACCAACACTTTTAAATTGTGCCTGGAAATAGTGGTTAGACATAGTTAGAGGCTCCCTATAACGAGCACCCATTAGTAATCTGGTTGCAGCTTTTTGGATCACTTGAAGTACTAGCCTAAATAACAGTGGTTTCTTTTGAACAATGAGCTTCTTGTCAAGATTCCTATCAGTGTCCAGCTACTTATCCTTCCTGGTAAGTGCTTTACCACTTTGCCTCACTATAGCACAATCTGAAGAGGCAATGTACATATACATAGCTCAGGATTTGTTTGCAGCTATAGCACAGAAGAAAGAAACCTGTAATAAACAGACAACTCCCATCACATCATTATTCAGAATTATCTTGGTTAAGGACCACTGAAAAGATGAGTCCAAAATGCTTTGGAATAATGAATAAAATTGTCTGTTGTTGCTGTATACCTTCAAGTTATTTCTGACTTATGACAACCCTAAGACAACCCTATCACAGAGTTTTCTTAACAAGATTTGTGCTGATAGGGTTGCTCTTGCCTTCCTCTATGGCTGAGAGTGTGTGACTTGCCCAAGGCCATCCAGTAGGTTTCCAAGGATGAATGGGGATTTGAACTCTGCACTCCTGGAATGCTAGTCCAATGCTCAAATCACTATACCACACTGTCTCTCTGGGAAAATGTGTCTATTCCATTGTTTTGTTTTACTCTTAGTAGCCTATTTTGTGGTTCCTTTTTTGTTGGATTCTATGAAAGACCTGTTCCTGATACATAGCTCAGTTTTCTCTGCTATTCAGAGTAGATAATGCTGGGCTTGATAGACAGAGAAGGGACCAGACAGTTTCTGCATTCTTGGCAGTGCCTGGTATATTATTTAGTGATAATTTTTGAGTCCATGGTTCTAGATTCATCAGTGATATTCTGTTAGCTGAGCAAGCTGCTGACTAGTACCATCAAGTGATCCCTACTTGCTTGAATAGGTGACACACCAATGGTATCTGTAGCATTTTCTACCAAGATTCAACAGAGTGATAAAAAAGAAAACAATTTCTGTGTTTGTAAAATCAAAAGGAAACCTGGATATATGCAAACCAAACAACACTAAGAATTAATGATAACTCAGAAAATATACTTTGCTGGACTATAACTCACAGACTCCCCTAACTGGGATGTCAAGGAGATATAGTCCAAAAAAGTAACTTGTCCAAGCTCTGGAACCGATTCTCACCATCACTGGAGAAGCAATGGCCGCTTGAAATTGCTGTGTATGTTGACTCTATGCCAGTATGCAGACAGCTGTATGCAGCTGCTAACATGTAGAGCATTAAGGTGCCACATGCCATCACAAACAACCAAAAATATAGGCTGGCACTGGTGTGCAAGAAGCTGAATCCTGCTGACAAAGTGGTCCTGTCTGACTGGTTTGCCACAAGCACAAAGCCAACATGTGCAAGGATTTTAGGCACCCTTCAGGCACCTGGAATTAGCCCTCAGGGAGGAGTATGGAAGGAGTTCACATACCAAGACTATTTTAACTACATTTTCCTAGGAAATCTGAGATGTAAACTGAGATGCAGACATCACTTGCCTCCATAAAGAGCCAGCCCAACCCTAACCTAAAGTTACTGGTAAAAAAAAATTCAGCTCTGCAATATGCAAGAGAATAGTCAGCCATTGGCCAAGACACCAAGAGAGTTTAATCCCCCTGAAGAACACCCTCTGTGTTCCTAAGTGCATGCTTTGTCTGTGCAGTCAGTGAGGCACACAACAGCAGCCCACAAAAAGAGACACTGGTAAACTAGTAATACAATCAAGCTGGAAGGTTCTCCTCTGATCCCCACCCGGCCAGTGGCCTGCTTTGAAAGACAAGCTCTCCACTTGCTGTTGTTAAATCCCATAATCTCCAGCAGTCTCCAGTATAAGCCAAAACAGCTGGTGTGGGAGGGGGTGACTCTCCAAAGATACAAAAGAGAATAAAATAAGTGGCTCTTTCACAGTTCTGCTTGGGCCTACAGACACCTGGAGATTTCAGTCCATAGACTGTCACAAAACATGCAGTAACAGAAGACATGCCAGGCAAAATCTGCCCAAAAGAAAGGGAGTATAAATCTGACATTGTCTAATATCATTGGCACATGGATAGTTAAAATAGCCAGGTGTCCATGGATTAAGTCCAGATATAAGGTCTGTGTGTTCATTTTCAGATTGCTACTATAACAGTCTACACTCTTCTACAAGAAAACACAAGCATTTTAATATACAGTATGTATGACAGTGTGGAATAGCAATTTTGAGAATTGAACAGGGACTGTAGTAGGCTGAGTCTGCCATCCCTATTTAGCCATGAAACTTACAATAGGCTAGTTACTTTCTCTCAGACTAATCTACTTAACAGAGTTGATGTGAGGGTAAAGTGGGAAAGAAGGGAGATATATATATGCCACTTTAGCTCATTCAAAAAAGGTGGGATATAAAGATGGCAAACAAAGAGATAAATGTACAATGTTTAGTATTACAGTGCTGCACATGTATTCTTCCACTTAACATTACTACCTGAGTTTCTGAAGAGAACTGTGATGACTAAAATCAACACAGCCTAATCTCCACACTGGCCCCAAATTGACTGATTCCTCCATCTGCTTCTCATTCATTGAGTTATAGAGAGATGAGTCAAACCTTTCTTTCTGTGTGTTGTGCAGAGAGTAACCAGGTAGTAAGCTTACCTTGCACAGGTGACAACAAGTTCCATGGGCACACTCAGCACCAGGCTTCAGAGAGCAATCAGCAGCATTGCAGCAAGGATTATTACATTCCTGGGAAACAAATGGGAGAAATGACACAGGACAAATGTTCTGAAGCTAAAAACATTGGAAAGCATTTGCATCTTCTGTCAGGCTGGATTGTAAAAGTGTTGCAGCTGCACATGCTCTCAGTCTTCAACCCAAGCATACCAAGGAATCTGGAGCAAGCCACCATAGCATACTTTCTAATCGCCCTACAATTTTCACATAAATGTGGATCAAAGTACTACTGTCTGTTCTGAATTTCTTGCCAGAGCCACTACTCCCATTTTATGTTACAACTAGTACAAATACTTGACCACTGTGGATACATTTTAGAAGACCTATTCCTTTGGGCTGTGATGACATCTGACTATCTGCACAGTGGGCAAAAGGGAGAAAACAAGCACTAGGGAAAGGATTGCCCTCTAAAGCAACTAATCATTCTTCTGACATTCTATAGTCAACTGAACATATAGGACCCTCAATTTCAACTTGCATTGGAAGTCTCAAGCTGGTACTTTTTGGAGTTTTAGTCCTGGAGTAGCTCAATGGAAAAATAAAATATGGACATTTTCAGAGGTTGGGAGTTCCTTTCAACTATAACTCAGTTGAATGCATACACTTTGCATGCCAATGGCTCCAGGTTCAGATATTCATATCTCCAGTTTAAAAGATCAGGATATAGGTGATGCTGGACATCTGAGATCCTTCATCAGTCAATGTAGACCAGCCTTCCACAGTACCTTCAGAGGTGCTTGACCATAACTCACATTATTTCCAGCCTGTATTGCACAATCATGATGTGTGCGTGGGGGGGTGCTATGTTGGTGGAAATGACTGGTGTAGACTAATGTTTCCTAAACTATCTGATGTGGGAGACTGATAGGTTTTTGTTTTTGTTTTTTATTTAATGTGCCAGGGACCCACACATTTGTGCCAACTGACTGTAACAACTATTTCTTTCTTTCTTGGAAACTCAGCATGGACCAGCAGCCAATAGCTCATGGACTGGCACCAATTTCCAGGTCACCACTTTGAGCAGCACTGGTATAGACAATACTAAAACAGAAGGGCAAATACTGTAGTCTAATGTGGTACAATAGTTTTCTATGTTACAGCTTATTCAATTCTTGATGGACTAGAAAATTAATAGGATTAGAAAATTTATAATCTGTACAATCAAACCCCGTTATAGAGAATGATAAGGCTTAATCTCAACACTTTTAGTGTTAAACTAGGGTGGAATTGGTTTTGGCTGAAGGAACAGCAAGAGATTTTAGGATATCCCAAATGGACCTCTCCTATTGCTGCCAATAAAAAAAACCTATGCATATCTCCTTCAACTTTTCTTCCTTGTGAACTTTGGAACGAAAACATGAAAAAGGTAGGAATGAAAGATTAATGGCAAAAGTATGTGACTGAGACAGGGCAATGTAAACTTCCAGGTTCACATAAAGGAGTTATTATAGAGAATGAAAAACACTGGGGCAGGGGGAGTCTTTTAAGTAGGATCTAGAGATAATAGTTTGAATTCACTGAACCAGAGACCTCATAGTTTCATTTTCCCCATTCTTTGTCTACACTGGACACATTTTAGCTTTCATTTATAGTAAGAGTTGTAGTAAACCAATAGAAGAGGATGTTATTGGCAATGCCACTAATTAGGAAATCTATGTAACAAACCAAATCAGAATAGAAACGAAGGAGAGGGAGAAAAAAAGAAATGTGGCACAATCTTTTAGACTGTTTTTTAAATCTCAGCATGAGCTTTTGAGGATATAAACACACTTCTTCAGATACAATATTGAGTGGTATTAGGTATACAGCATATTTTTACAGTTACTATTACACTTGCCTCCTTGAATCCCAAGATAGGAGAAAGGTCAGATATTAATCCTGCCTCTCTCCCATCTTGAAATTCAAGGTGGCAAATGTAATAATTAATTAATTAAACTTGCATTCTATCCCACTCCCACAACTGTACAGATATGCTTTATACCGTATGCTGCAAGAGACTAACAAGGCTACTTCTTTGAAAACCAAAAGGGAGTTACCTCCACCTCTCCACAATCACATTCTTCCCCTTCTTCCAGATAGCCATTTCCACACCGCTGTCCTCCATATAAAGTCTTAGTATCTGGCATATTATAGAGACACATCCCTCCACCAGACTGAAGAAATCGGTCCAGCTCCTTCCTATTGCACCTGTTGAAAACCCTGGGAAATGGGTGCCTGTCAAGAAGCAGGGGAAGGGTATGCATTATTTGAATTGATCATCACGTATTGTAATTAGGGATAATGAAGGTTTCCATTTGGGCTGCATATTAAAGCAAATCAACCTGATCTACACTACCCAGAGTAGTGTGCAGATCAAAACACAGCTAGTCTTAACATTTCAGACTTCTCTAGAAGTTGTGATGGAATTCTTCCCTGTATGGTAAGAGTATGTTGACTATGCCCTTTTCTTTCTTTTTTCCCATATATTTTATTAAATTCAATACTCTTTATCCATCAAGCATTATATCTCTTATTATAATCACAACTTTATACTTTACAAAATGCATTCCCAAATCTCCCCCCCCCCCCTTATATTACATTTCTTACTTTGGATTTGGTCTGTAGATTTAGTACCACTCCCTATATCCCCCTACGAAACCCAGAACGATCTTAAATATTATTAATACACATAACTTCTTGTGACACTGACACACAATACAGATAGCACACTCGCTTATCTCCCACGCCCTATTCCAACAATCCTTATTATTTTAATTGTAATACAGAAAAACAAATTAAACAAAATATGTAACGCTTTGCCTCATCTTCTAATGTGAGTCTAAGTATTTTGATTATTCCATTTAAGGGGGTAGCCCCTTTACACCTCATTTTCAATTCTTGTATTTTAGTTCTCACTTACTCTGGATTATCGATCTCTATCAGCTCGAATTTGTAAAGTAAAAGAAAAGTAAAAAAGAAATAAAAATTCCTTTGACATGTAGTATGTCCCTTCTTTTATCCTTACAAATTCTAATCTCGTTATCATAAATTTTTTATACAATTTCATCCATTTAGCCATTTCTCCCCATTTTCTTTCCATAAATCTTATGACAGATTCCCAGCTTATCCTCCATTTGGAGCTATCTTGATTTTCCATTTTATGTGATAATAAATCTAGTTCCATCATATGAAACAGCTTCATTCTCCATTCTTCAATTTCTGTTGCTTTGTCAGACTTCCAAAAGGACTATGCCCTTTTCAGTGGGAAGAGGGCATAGTTGACTGGTTACCCCAAACATCTCTCTGGCCTTTACATCCCAGAAGAGGTCACTGATGTACTAGGCTATACTTGCTTGCTCTGCATGTGTGAATATATCTTGGACTAGGAATGTGCATGTGTGTTATGTGTCTTCAAGTTATTTCCGATTTATGGTGGCAAATTTATAAGGCAAATTTATCATGGGGTTTCTTGGCAAGATTTGTTCAGATGAGGTTTGCCATTGCCTTTCCCTGAGGCCCAAGGTCACCCAGTGGGTTTCATGGCTGAGCTAGGAATCAAACCCTGGTCTCCAAAGTCATAATCCAACATTCAAACCACTATGTTACATTGGCTTGTATTCAAATCCCCACTCAGCCATGGAAACCCACTGGATGGCCTTCGACAAGTCATCCTCTCTCAGCCTCAGAGAAGAAGGCAATGGCAAACCTCCTCTGAATCAATCTTGCCAAGAAAACCCTATGATATGGTTGCCATAAGTCAAAGAGGACTCCAAGGCACATAACAACAAAGATACCAACTAGCAACAGATCTTAATTCAGCCTAAAATGAAAACAATGTATTAGGCAGGGAGGGAGGGAGGAGACTCACCCTGTTGCAGCAGCCATGATGCACCCTCCATCTTTAGCACTGGCAGTGCAGCAGCCAGCTGAGTCATGGCTCATCCCAAAGTTATGCCCCATTTCATGGGCCATTGTGGCAGCAACTCCAATTGCATTTTCAGAGTGATCCTGTCCAGGTAGAAAAACAAAAGTAAAAGTCAATATGTTGTGTAGCAAAGTATGGATGGAAATGTATACCATCCAGCTGAAAAGAAAATGACATGGCTGATGGTGTAAAACATGAAAATGCAATTTGAATGTAGGTGTGTCATCTGCAGGCATCAAATACCACCACTGTCTACTTCTCCTCTCTCCCCTTGAGGATAGCAGTCATCTGACACAGTGGTCTAGGCTAACAGTCTGGGTAGGTAGGCATGCTTTAGAACAGGGGTAGGCAACATTTTTGAGCTGGGGGCCGGGTTGCTGTCCCTCAGACAACTGGGGGGCCGAAGCCAAAAAATAAATAATTAAATAATTTTTTTTAAAATAAATAAATAAACCAGGACAAATGTAGGACACAAATTTCAAATGGAGGATACTTTTTTTAAAAAATTGGAGGACACGCTAAAAAAATTGCTGATTTTTTAAAAAAATGTTAATATAAATGCATGTTTTGGAGGCTTCTATAGACAATTGCCCCCCTTGCCTGCCGCTTGCCCCCCTTGCCCGCCTCCTCCTGATAGGCCAAAGGCCCCACGCCCTCACGCGAGAGGCCAAAGGCTCCGGCGGCAATCGGTGGCAGGACCGGGCTGGGGCCGGTCCCAAGGCCTTGCCGGGCCGCATCCGGCCCACGGGCCGCAGGTTGCCTACCCCTGCTTTAGAAGAACAGGATCCATGTGTTCAAAGGGACTTTCACTCAAGTGAGTGTACTAGGCAACCAACTTATACCAAGTCAGAATATTAGTTCATCTAGCCCAGTATTTTGTCTGACTTGAAAACTGCAAAGGCTCAGTTTTTCAGGCAAGATTCTTTCTTAGCTCTACCTGCGGATCTCTGGTATTTCCCTGGTTGTGCTCCATCAAAGTACTAACCAATTCACTGTCTTGAATCCCATGCTGGGAGAAAGACAAGGTATAAATCAATTAATCAACCAGGCCCTGCTTATCTTCCAAAATCAGACAAATATAATCAAGAATGATCATAGTGGTATGATACTACCTAAGTCTGTAGTTGTAATCTATCAGTCTATAACAGTGATCCCCAAACTGTCTCTTGGGTGACAATCCCAGCACCCACTCGTCACTGTGTATTTTTTGATATAAGGTCTACTGTTCTACTGCAAATTCAAAACAATCAATCTTGGTCACTGCTCCCTTTTCCATCCAGTCACCTTGGGAGCAGCAATTGAGCAGCTGGCTGAGCAGTGACTGAGAAGCCTCTCGCTCTTGCCAGCCTCATGGCTCTGATTTGCTTCCAAAATCAGACAAACATAATCAGGTATAATCAGTTTGATATGGTGCTACATAAGACTGCAGTTCTAATCTATCCATCTGTTTACAGAGCTTTGTATCAGACAACTTCTTCAAAAGTAGTTCTATTCCTAGGGAGTTACTACTATACAGTGGGTTCTCTGTATCCACGGATTCTGCATCCGTGGATTCAACCATCCACTGTATTTGACAATACTGACAATATTCAGAAACAAAAATTCCCAAAATAAACCTTGATTTTGCCATTTTATATAAGGGACACATTGTTACTATGTGATTGTATATAATGGACAAGCATCCATGGATTTTGGTATCGGGGGGGGGGGAACCAAACCCCAGTGGATACCAAGGGCTCACTGTACAACATCTATAGGTGGTAGTAGTAGTAGTAGTAGTAGTAGTAGTTTTCATTACTAATAGATCAATGTTGCCAGCATCTTTGGGAAGCTATGGGATGCATATTTCTCCTGCATACTGAGAACACTTGGATTCTCTCTCTGCTACTTAACCCCATTTACTTCTTCTCTAAAGATACTACTACCAGCTAAACTAGATGACATGAAGCTCAGCTTGATAAAGGTAGGGACTGATCCATCCTGGCAATGATGATGTGGTTTTAGAAACAATTTAAAACACTGCCTCCTGAATAATTTGAGAGGGATTCAATATATAATAACTGCTACTTTAGGATTCAATATATAATAATTATTTATTTGCTTTGTACTTGTCAATGTGATTATTCTTTCTGAGTATAATAGTTATGAGTTGATACAGAGATGAATGAAAATAATGATAGATGTAATCAACTGTCAATTATATGGGTTGGAAGTCTAAAAGAATTTAGTTTTAGGTTTGGAGGAAATATTTTTTATTTTTTATTTATAGTTTTTTGTGGATTTTTTGGGCTATGTGGCCATGTTTTAGAAGAGTTTCTTCCTGACATTTTGCCAGCATCTGTGGCTGGCATCTTCAGATAATTTTTTATTTATTTATTCTTCTTTTTTCTATTTCTTTTTTCTTTTTCTTTTAATTGTATGTTCACCAATGTTATTATTGTAATTTAACAATTTGTTTATTCACTAATAAAATATTTTTAAAAAACAACCAAAAAAACCACTGCCTCCTAATTCATGAGATAAATGAGAAGATATAGCTTCTATTACATTTTCTTGTTCCTCAAAGTCATATCGCTAGGATTAAAAAACATAAAATCATGGATTTATTGTTTTATGGGATGATCTGCTGTTAAAAAACATAAGAGCCACCTTGCTAGATTATAGTCATCGTTCATTTAATCCAGAGTGGGGCACCTATGGGCTACTAGGTGTTTCTGGGTTCTAAATTCCATCAGTTGGAGCCATCACAGACACAGGCAGGAGAGTATAAGTGTTATATTCCAAAAACTATTCAAAATTCTGGCTGTAACCTAAAAAGCCCTAAAAGGCCCATATTCAGGTTATCTGAAGGGCCATATTCTGGCATATGAGCATGAACATGTTTTCACGTCCTCTGAGGAAGCCCTTCTCTTTGTTCCACCATCCTCAGAGGTACATCTGGTGGGAACATGGGAGAGGGCCTTTTCAGTGCCTGTCCCCAGGCTCTGGAACTCACTTTTTGGAGAGGTTCTACTAGCACCCTCCCTGCTATACTAACACAGGCAAGAACTATTTCTTTCAGCAGGCCTTGGATGACTGATTTCTTGGGGGGGGGGCTTTCAGAATGTGCTTGTCCTGCTTATTTGTGGTTTTCTATTTAATAGTCAAGCTTTTAATACTATTGTAAGTTTAGTTATGTTTTCAATTTTTGCATGTGATTTATTTATTCATTTATTTTTAGTGGTACCTGCTGTAACCTTTGTAAGCTGTCTTTAAGTCCCAAACTGGGGAAAAGGTAGGATATAGAGTACAACCCCATTGGTGCTCTTAGACTTGTCAGCAACGTTCAATACCACTGAGCAAGGTATCCTTCTGGAATGCCCAAGGGGGTTGGGAATGGGAGGCACTGTGTTGCAATGGCTCCAGTACTACCTCTCAAACAGGTTCCAGAGGATGGTGCTTCAGGATAGCTGCTCCTCTAAAAAGGAGCTGTTATATGGCGTATCACAAGGTGCTGTCCTATCCCCAATGCTATGAAACATATACATGAAACCACTGGGAGAGATCATCTGGAGGCAGGGGATGGGGTGCTATCAGTATGCTGACGACACCCAAATATACTTCTCCATGTTTTCAAGAACAGCTTCAGCTAAGGATAGTGTGTCTCTTCTGAATGAATGCTTGGAAGAAGTAATGGGCTGAATGAAGAAAAGTATTGTATTTTAACTGTGGGTTTATGTATTTTTAATTGTGTCTTAATGTGTTGTACCCTGACTCAAGCCTTGAGGAGAGGCAGAAAAGAAAAAAAGATGATGATGATTATTATGTAACAGCAACAGTGATTGAATAGCCAAAGTTGCCTAACACAGAATTAAATATTTATCTTTGACAATGGCCAACCACATGTTTTTGGACAGTTCACTGGCAAGGCATGTAGGCTACAGCCCTTTTTGACCGTTTGTTGTCTCAGGAAATGGTATTTGAAATTACAGTCATCCCTCCTGATTCGTGGGGCATCCATTCTGGACACACACCCACACACCACCCACCCGCAAATCAGAATGCAAAGCCCCTTAGTTAAAATGGGTGCACGCTCTCATGTGTGGCATGTGTGCCTCAAACACATGCACCATTTTGTCCCTCCATGCTTGCCGTCCATGATGGAGTGAGACAACAGACTCCAAGTCCATGAACAGAGAGAGACAGATGTAGTTCTATTTAGCTACTGTAAACAGTATCTATCTTTCTCCAGTAGCTAGCCAATAAACATATCTTTCATGAATTTGTTTAATCCCATTCAAAGCTGTCTAGTTTATCAGCTGTCAGGGCCAATCAAGATACTGTATTGTGTTCTCTGAACCAGAGCAGCAAATGGAATATCTTTCCCTGACTCAAGCAGCATATACCACCAAAGGCTAACCAGATTCCCACAAATTTCTCTTCTAGGGAGCAAAAAATACAATTGTCATACAAAAATAACAAGAATTTGCTGCCTTTGGGCAGCACTGAAACCTATCTAATGGTAGATCCAGTTCTAGTGGCCATCATCACATCATTTGGAACCAATTCTATATGTTATTTTTGTAGTGCTCAAAATAGTGGAATAGTCATAAATCCACTGTCACCCAATTTCACTGGACAATCTTGAATTCTGTTAAAATAAAACTGCTGGACCAGGACTCTGGGACACCAGCGTTTGAATACCTGCTCAGCCAAGCCAAGCAAACCTACTGGGTGACTTTGGGCAAGTTATACTTTCTCAGCCTGAGAGGAAAGCAAGGACAACCTTATGACAGGCTTGCCATAGGTAAGAATCAATCTGGAGAGACATAAAAATAAGAACAATAATTGCTCTCTAATTAGTTGATCAAGAATAACTCACCATATTCACTCCTCCAGACTGATAGGTAGAACACATTGCCATCAAAGGAGCCAAGCCTATAGTAGTACCATGGAAGGACATGCCACTGAAATACAGAGTGAAATTTCAAATTTAAGAGTTGTATTACAGTCCTGAACATTAAAAGATTCACACCAAGCCTTGTTGGTGTTGGTGTTGTGTGCCTGGAAGTCATTTCCAACTTATGGCAATCTTGAGGTGACCCTATCACATGGTTTTCTGGGGCTGAGAGTGTGTGACTCACTCAAGATCATCCAGTGGGTTTTCATGGCCAAGTGGGGAATTGAATCCTGATTTCATAGAATCATAGAGTTGGAAGAGACAACAAGAGCCATCCAATCCAACTTCCTGCCATGCAAGAAGACATAATCAAAGCACTTCTGATAGATGACATCCCAGCCTCTGCTTAAAAACCTCCAAAGAAGGAGAATCCATCACTCTCTGTGACACTGCTGAACATCTTTTACCATCAGAAAGTTCTTCCTAACATTTAGGTGGAATCTCTTTTCCTGTAGTTTGAATCCATTGCTGGTTATCATGACACTTAAAATCAGAGAATCATAGAGTTGGAAGAGATCTCAAGGGCCATCCATTCCAACCGCTGCCATGCAGGAAACACAATCAAAGCACTCCTGACAGATGACTATCCAGCCTCTGTTTAAAAACCTCAGAAGAGGACTCCACAACTGCCTACAGTTGTAGTCCAACACTCAAACCACTACACCATATCAGTTCTCCCACTGTAAATGTATGTCCAGCTAATCAAAAAGTTACGTTTTAAAAGCAAATCTGGAAATAAAGCCCCAGATGAATGTCACTGCCCCCCTCCCACTGATCTCGAAAATTACATGCCACTGAGTATTTCTACAGAAGAATGTGCTGCTACAGGTCTTTTTCAAAACATTTTTTTTTTAATTTACAAGGACATACCAGCAAGATTTTTGAAGAAAATAAAGGATTGTAACTTTTTCACAGAGTCTAAGCATTATGGAATACGGTTTAAGTGGGAGAAACTGGAAGGAGTAATTTTTCATTTTCAGCAAAGATTCACTCTTAACACTATCCTAAAGGCAAAAGGTTTTGTTTTGGTTTGGTCTGATTTTTTCCCCCATAAATATGGTAAGGAATTGCATGGTTCCAGAAGTGGAAATTGAAATGACAAAACTAAGGCTACAGCTGATCAAAGTTCAGAGGCAAGTTCAGAAGAAGAAAGATGGGCTAAAGAAAAAAGGAATACCCTGTCACCAAAGAAAGATGAAACAGATACAGACTCTGTTGGTACTACTCTCTGATGGTGGAAATCAAATGTGTCTCATGGAACCTCTAGGAAATGAATTTGTCTCAAAAAAGGAAGAAGATCTTTCACCATTTGGCAAAATTTAAATATTATTTGATTTGCCTTCACGAGGCACATATTAAAAAACAGATGAAAAATACTTAGCTATTTGAGAACTTCAAGTATACTTGAAGTGAAGTGAAAAAAGCTTTACGTAGTTTTTAGCACTGCCCCTCTTCTTTGTTAAATTACTAAGGGATGTATACAATGGCTGTTTCTTTATAAACCATATACTCCAGAACCATTGTATAAATGGTTGTGGGAATTATACACATATTCACAATTGGAGATGAATACAACATCACTATCTCCCTTGGCTGTGGACGTAATACCCACTGTAAATGTGGTATATAACTCTACAATACATTTACAATCAACAAATGATGTGGCATATGTTCAGATGCATTTCTTTATGTGCAGACATGCATTAATGTTTTCTTTTTTTAAAAAGTGCTCCTAGATTTACAATCATAATTGCAGCCTATTCAACTGAAACCCAAAGCATAATACATAGCAACAACAGAATAAGTTCAATCATTTCTTACAACTAGAAGAAAGGCCACAGTACTTGTGTTAAAATCACTTACGTGATCAGCTGGGCATTGTCATGCTTCCTATGTTTGAGTATTTTTCTCCTCCAAGAAAGAAAGGACCACAAGGTTGAATGTGGGTTCTCAGAGATCTCACACTTATTGTGGTCATTCCAGACCTCAAGTCCAACGAGAGCAATCCGTATGTTTAGAGATTTGTAAAACTGAGAGGTTGAAACCAAAAGGAAGAGCTGTGGTTAATTGTCTATCTATCCCAGACTATAACACAAACCTTTAAGTGAAATACAGACACCAAAGCCACTTTAAACCATTTAAAAACAATTCAAAATAATTTTAAAGTATAAAACATATAAAACCATTTAAAGCCACAAATACCCTGAAGGCACTACATCCCATCTGATCTTGGAAGCTAAACAGGCCAGCCCTGGTTAGAATCATATGTCCAAAACACACTGCAGAAATAATCCAGTTTGAGATTGCTGTAACAGCCCTGGTTCAGTGATAGGGATTCCTGGGAACTGCAGTTTATTGTGACACCAGAGCTCTCTGACAGAGAAGGCTAAATGTCTCACAGAACTACACTTCCCAGGATTCCCTAGCACCGAAACAAGGCAGTTAAAGTGGTTTCAAACTGGATTATTTCTGCAGTGTCTTTTGGACCACAGAATCATAGAGTTGGTAAGGGGCCCTATGGACCATCAGATCCAATCCCCCACTTAAATTAGGATTTCCAGCTAGAGCATCCAAAGCAGGTAACTGCCCAACCTACTTCTGAAGACATCCAGAGAAGGAAACCCCGCTACCTCTCGACGGAATTGGTTCCATTGCTCAACTACTCTCACTGTCAAGAAGTTCCTTCTAATGTTAAATCAAAATCTACCCTGCTGTAACTCAAAACCACTAAACTATGGGCTGGAACAGACAGGCAAGAAGCTGCCCCTGCCAAAGACAGATTGGGGCTGTGGCAAAAACATACCATGGCCCCAATTCACCTTGAGCCCAGCGCAAATTAGAACGGAAAAGATCTGCTCCTATTTGGATTGGGAAAGAGCCAGCTTTCCCAGCCCCACCACAACCCCAGGGTGGCTTCAAGATGCTCTGGCAGCATGTGGCATGTAAATGCCAGGCCATCAGAGCATCTTGAAGTTACCCACATCTGGGCAGCTTCCAAGAATCATCTGAGCATGCAGCATGTAGCTGCACTCCTAAGATGTCCACAAGTGAAAAGTGATATAAATAGTAGAGTTTTTTTGGTGTTTTTTTGGGCTGTGTGGCCATGTTCTAGAAGATTTTCTTCCTGATGTTTCGCCAGCATCTGTGGCTGGCATTTTCAGAGAATGCTTGCCTGGAAAAGGTAGGGGTGTGTGTGTGTGTACTGTGTGAGCCTGGGAATGCAGGAGTGATTTGCATGTGTATTGTTCAGTTGCTGATGGCAAGCCTCAGGCTGGGAGGCTAATGCAAAAGAGGATCAGTGTTTGCTAATTGGTGATCATTATCTGCTGGAAAAGCCCCTGACTCTGAATGGTTTCGCATTTGCATTTGCTGAGTCCTTATTTTGCTATTCTTCAGGACTGGTAGCCAAATTTGGTTCACTTTAAGGGTTTCTTTTTTCCAGTTGAAACTGTCCAGGTGTTTGTGGATTTCAATGGCTTGCCTGTGCATCCTGATATGGTAGTGGTTGGCATGGTCCAGAACTTCGGTGTTTTCAAACAGTATTTTATGCCTAGGATGGTTTGTGGTATGTTCTGCTATTGCTGATTTTTCTGGCTGGCCCAGTCTGCAGTGTCTCTTGTGTGAACAAAACTTGGCTACCAGTCCTGAGGAATAGCAAAATAAGGACTCAGCAAATGCAAATGGGAAACCACTCAGTCAGGGGCTTTCCCAGCAGATAATGATCACCAATTAGCAGACATTAATCCTCTTTTGCATTAGCCTCCCAGCCTGAGGCCTGCCATCAGCACAGAACAATACACATGCAAATCACTCCTGCATTCCCAGGCTCACACTATATATATATATATACCCACTTTTTTCCAGGCAAGCATTCTCTGAAGATGCCAGCCACAGCTGCTGGCGCGAAACATCAGGAAGAAAATCTTCTAGAACATGGCCACATAGCCCCCAAAAAACACAAAAAACTATGGATGCCGGCCATGAAAGCCTTCAACTTCACAAATAGTAGAGTGTTAGGATGATGAGAAGGGAAAGGCTAAGCACCCTTCCCAATGACTGCTTTTTTTCCACCAACCTGTTGTCTTCTCAAAAAATAAGATTGACATTGAGGTTTTTAAACTTTTGCCCTTTTAAGGGTGCCAGTCTTCTTGTTAAACTTACACATCTGATCTCACCTTGTCTACGTAATTTGCAACCTCCACTAATTTATTCTTGGTTGCTTGGATATCATAATTGTTCTTCTGAAACTGAAAAGAAAATTAAGGAGCAATTCAGAATCATTCTGAAACAGATGGTTGTCATTCCTATGTTTTACAAAAAATAAATTTCTGTAGAATTCTGGGCTGATTCTCTCAAGATGCTCCCCTCATCCTGGCCATCCACTGCATCTGGCTATGTAATGATGATGCATAAATGTCAGTGTATTCCATGGACATTTTACAAGTGAATGCCTTGTTTTTAAAAAGACAGCTAACAAATTTCTGCCACTGATGTCTACACTTCCAGAGCATGCTTAAATCAAATGCTGAAAATTTTTAAGATAAATAATGAATTAGAATAAATTATTCAAAGTAATCACGTGCATACTTTTTTTCCATTGGCTGATTTTATTATTTCACTCTCCCAGTTTCCTGAATGGTAGGATGGTCAGGCTAGTCTTTACATGGCTTGTTTTGTTTGTTTGTTTTTTAAAAAAAAATACAGAGTACCCAGGAAATGCCCATGTACACAATATTAGCACAGTATACCAAACTCTAAAACCATCTCTTAAGAGCATTAATTCTGGATTGCTTCTACACCAAACCCTCCATCCACAGTGCCTAACTGTTGGTGTTTTACTGTCCATGCAAATCAGATTAGTGGGACTCAATGTATGCTCAAAGTAGTTTAGATATCTGAAAACAATGGTTCTTCAGATGTTATTGGACATCAGTTCCCACCAGTCCCAGCCAGTTTGGCCAATGCAGAGGGATGGTGGGAGCAGTAGTCTATCAAAACCTGGGGGATTGCAAGTTATCCGGTCCTGATTCTAAAGGGTTCCTGCCGCAGCCTATTGCTCATTAATCAATGTGAATTATCCATCTGAATAAGATGGATACACAATAGTAAATAAATCAACAGGGGAGCATCTTTCCATTCTGCATAATGCAGAACAGTTGTAACATTATCCTGAACATGGAATCTGGAAGTTTTTGGCTGAGATTACCTGGATTCTCTCCATGCACACAGCATGTGTTACATACAACAATGTTCTAAATCCCTTTCCCTTCTGCTCATCTAGTGACATCACCCCACTAGCCTCAGGGCGACTCATTCTCTCCAGCTGTTTGCTTAGCAACCTTGGCAATTTACAATGCTGGCCATAATTCATGACTCTAACAAGCACAGATGAAGTTTCTGTTTTGCAGCCTCTGTGAGAGAAGCACAGCAAAAAGATATAGACACCTCACAGTTCCCTTTAAATATATCATCTACTAGTAGTGTTAATGGCATGATCATTAATGGAACATATAGTCAGCCCTCTGCATATTCAACCCACCTTGGATGCCTTCAAGGTGGTAAGGTTCCTTTGCAAAGCAGAAGCAGGAGGCTCATGGGGCTTACCGCTTGCCTTACTTGCTGCCCTATGCAATTTTAAATAGGGATTTGCAAGCCTTGCTACACATTTGCAGTCTAACTTTGCAGTCCCTCTTAAAAATGGCATAGGGCAGCAGTGGAGGTGGAAGCAAATAATCCATGAATAATCAAATCTGCAAAAGTCAAATTTGCAAATGTGGAGGGCCAACTGTATATTGCTTCACCCCAGGAACTATTATTAGAGGCAAGGAATATGTGCCCCTCCATACACCAAGGAACTGTAATCTCAGAGCACAGCCCTTGCTGGGTGGAACTACTGGGCCTTTGAGCATGGCATCATCTGGAGGGCCACAGTTTCCCCATACCTATATTAATGGAGCTGTCCACTCTTTTTTTTAAAAAAATGAGATATTTATTTGTTTTCCATTGCCCATCCTCATCAAGATCCCTAAATAAATTGTTATATTTTAATTTATTTAGTACAGTTATAAGGAAAACAGACATCTGGAAATCCCAGAAGCCTAAGATTTGTGTTAAACAAAAATCTGCCATATCTTGGCCACACCATTTGCACAGCTTTTCAATGATTTTGGAAGAGACAAATGCCATGTTACTCCAGTCTCAATTAGAGGAAAGGGGCAAAACCTTTTCAACCTTGACAGCCACATCTGGGATTGACTACAGGCTACCCATGCACATCCAAGGCCACACATGCTACTAGCAGAACATAGTGGGTTCAGCTTTACTTTAGACAACCTCCTGTGATTTCAGAAGCCAAGAGGAAGTGTCACCACTGTCCCTCCATAATACCTCTGATCCCCTGAGCTTCAAGGGAAAGCCCTATCAACATCGGGGACCACACAAGCAACAGACAAAGGTTTACGTGGCCCCAGGGCCTCACACTGTGCACCCTTGACACAGAATAAATTATAGCCAGCAGCTCAGCAGAGTCTGCACCATCTGCCTGTAAGACATATGCCATTAAACAGCCTATTCTCTCCTTGATAGGGAATCAGAAATTATTAGGCATGATAGCAAACATTTTAGGCACAGAAAACTCAGGGACACGGTTTATAGCATCATCAAAGTCTGGTGTGGATTTTTGCATATGTGAGTGTGTTTGTGGTAGGGGTGATCCTGGTGAGAACACACTCTCCTCTCAATTGCTAATCTGAAAAGCGAAAACAAATGTTACAAAGAGACCCAGTGAGAGGCTTGTGTTACTTTACATAAGTCATATGAGCAGCAGCCATGTCTTAGAACCAGAAGTGTGTAGGGAGGAGGGAATATCAAAATAAAATGATCTCATGTGCCTGGGAACAGTTAGCTAGACATGGGTGCAACCAGCTCCAGGTCACTTGATTAGAAACAGATTTCAGGCATTTTCAAGACAGAATGTTTTTTACATCTCTGTCAATTGCTTACATGCAGTACGTGAAACAAAAAGGTGGTCTCAGCACAGTTTTATCTTTTAGTACATGTCTCAGAAGAAGGGTTGGTAGCTAAATGAACTGGAAAGGAGACTGGTGACTGCAAATCTAGGCAGACCACCACTGCAAAGCTGGCTTTCGAAAATGCATTGAAACAAACAATACTGATACTGCTGGTAGCTCACCAAGGCCAAAAAATATCTTGCATGAGTGATTCATGACCTGAGCTTCTCCCAGTTCACAATTTTTAGATAAAAACAGCCACATACAAATACAAATTTAACTGGAGGTTGCGACTCAGATCTTTTCTCTCCAAGCCTATTAAAAGTCCTGCCCCATCTCCAACTTACTATCAGCCCTTTTGGAGATAATGTTTTATTTCTATATACTATAAAAACACAGATACAGATATATTGACACATACAGATTGTGGCTAGTGGCTTCCATTTCAGGAGTACAGTACATTTTAACTCCAGATTTTGGAGGAGCTGTCTAAGGTGTTGAACCAGTTTGGGGAAGGGCATCAGCCAACTTGGAGAGCTCCTTTAAAATCTGATATAAAACCCAGAATGGTTTTTCCATCACACTCTGACATAAAATTTACTGACCACTGTTCATACATTTCTCACTAGCATTCACACATAAACTTACATATACACTTGGACGTGGTTCCAAGTACTCACCTCCTGTGTAATGTCTAGTTTGGTCCTGAACTATCCACCAGCTGTATGATACTTGTTTGATTATGATCTGGCATAAAGTCACACACAGATCTTACCTCTGCATAATCAGCCACTAACAGAAGCTCCACATATTTCGTAGACTGCTGATCATCCCTCTTTACCTATGATGGAAGCATAGAAACACACATACTGAATTATTTTATGAGGCTTGTCAAAATACAAATTATAATTTCTGGCAAAAAAAACCCACACACCTCATTTTGAAAGGTACAATTTAAAAAAAAACCTTGGATAATCTTTGGCAAATCATACACTCTCAGCCTCAGAGAAAGGCATAGCCTTCCAAGAAAAGGCTTCAAAATCTTGTGAAGAAACCTCCATGATAGAATTCACCTTAGGGTCACCATAAATCAGAAATGACTTGGAGGCGCACAAAACAAAATGTCCAGATCATTAGAAAATGTTTCAAGGAAAAGTTTGGGTATATGAACAGCTGTGTCATACCAATTCTCAAGGCTTAAAGTCTGTTTTAGAATATGGCATTTTGTGATCTAGTGAAGCAATTTGAAACTATCTGAACCTGATCAGTCCTTCTCCCAGCTAAACAATTAGTGACTAAACTTTCAGTAAGATAATTAAAATAAATGTGTAACAGAAAAATATCTCACATAGCAAAGAAGTCATAGTCATGTGGCCATAGAATCACAATATCCTAGAGTTCAAAGAGACCACAAGGGCCATGCAGCCAACCCCTGCCATGCAGATGGTCATGCAAACTTTATTTACAAACCTCCAAAGAAGGTAACTCCACTACACTCCAAGGGAGTGTGTTCCACTGTAGAACAGCTCTTACTGTCAGAAAGTTCTCTCTAATGTTTAGGGTGAGACAGAAAACCAGGGTTCAGTTCTCAATTGAGAGATGACCTCAGCATGATTTCATCCCATGTCTTCAATCTGCCATCTGCAACGAGGGTGCAATGAACTATCCTATCTCATATATTTGTTGTCAGGAAGATTGAGGTAAAATGTGTGAACCAGGCTGAATACTTAGAAAGAGGTTTGTATTAATTTCTTAAGCATCCCAGCAAATATATCTTATGGGATGTAATGGGAAAACAGCCAAGAGTTCTGTGACACCTTAAAAACTAATTTAGAGGGACTCACCCTGTGATAACCTGGCTCAGCTTGGCCTGTCAACTCATTAAACCAGTCCATGGCCATAGACCCTGAATTCTGGTTTCCACAGCTCCCCCTGGGAATCTTGAGATGTTCTGACCTATAGATCAAGTGTTGCTCCAGGCTGTGAGGAAGTGGTTCCAAGATATAACTCAAGTTGTTCCTTAATGTTATAAGGCCACTAAAAACAAAAACAATAAGAGAAGCTGTAGAAGAAAAATACTTTTTCATGACTTTTTTAAATAGAAGCAATTTGACCATACATCAATAGTTATCTTCCCTTGTGCATATTTTGCATGATACACTTCTTTGGCTTCCACTTTCATTACCTGTTAATGTAGGATGGATCATCCTTAGTTAGACTTATTATGAAATAGTATGCCAGTCTAAAATATATCTTCAGTCAGCAACCTAACACTTATCCAGATGTGCTCAGACTAGAGATGTAAATCATCATTTATTTAATTTTCACAGGCAAGGATGAAAAATTGCCATAGTTTTCTTCCCTCCTGTGAGAGAAAATAAATATGTCTCTACAGTATCTTTTCCATATTCATATGCTGCAGATGAATTATTGCAAGGAGAAAAACACATGGTAGGTTTTGTGTGTGTGTTTTCTGCACAGAAAATGTGTTTTCTGTTGAGGAAATGGCTTTCTCCACAGGAAGCCCATATTTTGCACACACACACACACACACAAAGCACCACACATTTCTATCTGTATAATAATTCCTCTGTTGTACTTCAAGACATTCAAATACCAGGAGGATTCTGCACAAAAGTTTTGCTACTCTATTATTGTTCCTCGTGGAGTTTCCTGACTAGCAGAAACCCCATTTTTCAATGTGAAAATGAATAAATATGAACATTCTTTCCATCTCTAGCTCAAACTGCAATTCCCATTATCACCAGCCATCATACTTGTTATGGATGGTGGGGCAGGGGGGACTTTGTATTCCAAACACATCTCAAGAGCATAAGGTTGAGAGACCTGTCTGTAATTGTTTCTCAACTGGGGATCTAGGGAGGGCTTTTTCAATATCGGTTTCACTATAGCTTGTTTTAGTGAAGATGGAAATATTCCATCCCGAAAGGATGCATTTATTATGAGTTGTAATGACATTTTCATTGCATCACCTCCCTGAACGGTCAGCCAGGATGGGCATGGGTTGAGAAGGTAAGTCGTCTTCCTTACACTTCCAAGGAGCTTGTTCACGTCATTGGTATTTACAAACTCAAAATGATCCAGTTTAATTCCGTCCACGGAGTCACTGGATATCTCTCTTATTGATTCTTTTGTAATGCCAGTGTCAAGATCAGCCCTTATGTGAGAGATTTTATCTGCAAAGAAGTCATTGAAAGCATCACAGCAGACCTTTTTAACCTCACAACTGGATTACTGGAATATACTATCTTGAAAAACTGCAATACACTATACTTTTGGCAACTTTGTGTAATAGAACTGCTAGTTAACTAACAGGGGCTGAATGGTAAGTGATCATATGGTGCCAGTGCTTCATCAGATAATCTCCCTCTTGGTTGCTGATCTTGCTGATCTTTAAAACCCCAAATAGATCAGGCCCAGAATATCTAAAGGAGGAGTGGGCAGAGTGTTTTGAGGTGGCAGTTCCCATAACCTCTTATCACTGGCTATGCTAACTAGGCCTATAGGCCAAAAACATTTGGACGACCACAGCTGGCCTTCTTCTGGTCTAAAGTAGCTAACCCCATCACCCTTGCACATCTACCCTGACAGTTACATCAATTGCAGAGGTCCTTCTCTGGCTTCCCCACCAAATTAAGTTAGACATGGGGCTAAGAGAGAGAGAGAAGGCCCTTCTTGGTTGTGGTGCTTCCTCTTTTAGAACACCTAGCAAAGTTTGCCTGATGTCCACATGGTTATCTTTTCCACACCAAACAAATACTTGCCTCTTCACCCGGACATTTTTGCTTTGGAAGTTAGATCTAATAGTTAACTATGGTTTTTTAAGTGTTGTAATGACTGGCACCAGTCATTTGAGGACTTCTCTCAGACAACAAAGGGTTAAGCTGGGGGAGGTACATGCTATTGAGAGTTTAATCATACGCTAATGAGATTTACATCATAGCTGACCTAAGGCCAAACTGGCCAATCAGTTGAGCAGGACTGGGAGTTTCAAGAACCTTCCAACAGAGGTCTTTAAAAAGGCCTCTGAGACCATACGTCTGCGTCTTTTCCCTTGTGAGGCCATGTGGCCTTTTGGGTCTTCTTTTGTTTGGAAGCCCAGCTGTTGGGCCTGTGCTAAAAGGGCAGACTTAAGAGATGTGGTTGGAGCTAGGCAATGGGAGCCAGCTCCTTGCATCCAAAACCTATTAAGGACTGCAAATCCCATCTCTGTGTGAGTAGCTTAGGAAATGTGTTAGCTAGAGCATCTAGGCTTTTGTTATGTTTATCTTTTGGCTTGCCTGAAATGAACATCTTTTAACTATGTATTCTGTACCTGCAGTGCACGGAGGCCTTGCATGAATGATACCTTATTGCTCTATTCTGTCTAGTTAAACTAAATACTTTCTTTAAAAGTATCTGCTGTCTCTATACTCCTATACAACTGAGCCTTAGCTCAGTTGTTGCTTGATTAGGTTAGCAAGGGAAGGAGCCTAAGTCCTTAGCAAGTCCCAGTGTGTTCGGATGCTAAGGGGAGTTCACTGGAGATTCACTGGGTGATGGCAGCTTGACTAGAGGGTCTCAAGGGGTTCATTCAGCTCAGCAGGGAGCAGGAACAGAGACCCAGAAGACTCTAGAGGAAATTAAAGGGATACGCTGGGTCTCTGGGCCAAGACAGGATGGCTGCTTGGACCACAGGGATCATCACAAGTGTCCATGACTTTCTTCAGTTTATATTGTGTGTTTTTAAAAAATCATCTGTGCCATGGTTGTTTATTTTGCATTGTGCTCTTAAAATTTCTTCTAATATCATGCAATCTGCCCAGAAAACCTTTGTTGTTGGGAAGACTAAAATATATTAAATCAATAAAAACTCTTGCCAGGCACATACATACTGAAAAGGCACTCATCCACTGGAACTCACAGATTGCAGGAAGGTCTGTATGGCACGGTGAAGAACAAGACAATGCATTTGGGTGTAAACATGCATATATGATACTGACTAATTTAGTTGTATTTTATGCAGAAAATTGAGAACATTTTCTCAGGCAGGTACAGGAGAAGGAAAAGAAGGACTGGTTTGTAGGGATAAAGTTACTCCTTTTCCCACCTGCTTCCCTCACTGAAGTAGTACAAACATCTGCAAGCACATTGCTTCTGAATGCTTCTATTAACCCAAAATACAAATTAAGACAATGTGAAGGATACTAGTTTACACTGAGAGACACTACTGTAAATGAAAAATAAGCTTTCAGATGAGAATATTGCTGCCAAGAATAAAAGCCGGAAAATGGCGAGGATGGGGAGAATGAAAGTGGGTCAGGTTGCACCTGCATTGCTTCCTATTTTGTGTGGCCCATGTGGATTCTGTCAGCCATAAAGGGCCATGGTTTACTTTGTTTACACTGTTGCACAGTTTGTTTATAGTAAAGTAAATTGAGGTCACTGAGGGATTTATATATATAAAAAAAGAATAAGATTGGCCAAAACTGTTTCCTGACTGGATAGAAGCCCAGCTTTCAAATGACTTTGAATAAATGTGACCAAAAGCCAATGCGTCCTGTTTATGAAAGCACTATGTTTAATTTATTGTATTTGGAGGTTAAATCTTCCGACTATGGAGTAAATGTGTGCACATCTACACTGAAGACTCATAACTAACAAGTAATGTTGAAGAATTCCATTGTCTCAAGGGATAAATAATTGAGAACAGCTTTGCAAATGAAGTGTGTTTTTAAAAGTATCTACAGATGCTAAGACACCACAAGAAATGAGCAGATTCGAAGTGTATTATAAGAACACAGAAATGTGCATATAACTCAAAACTGCACAATTTACAGCAATTTCATACTGTCTCATGGAATTCTGGGGACTGGCAATTTGATGCATCAGAGAATTCTCTGTAGACAAGCCCTAGAAACCTCCAGTTGAGAATTCTAAGTGGCCCATGAAACTATAAATCCCACAACTATGTCAGGCAGAAGCAATTAAAGTGGTATGAAATTGAAATAACTTAATAGCACAGATGACTCCTGAGTATCTTGAAATAAGTCAAGATAAAGTAAGTCTGAAACTCAATGGCAGAACACTAGCTTTGAATGCAGAACCTCCCAGCTTCAACCCTTGGCATCTCCAGGTGCAACTAGGGAAGACCGATGCTTGAAACTCTGGAGAACTGTTGTGAGTCCCCAACAGTGGTAGGGGTGGAGATTTTGTTTGGTTTGCATTTTGATAAGAAGGTACTTATGTTTCTTTAAAAAATATGCAAAAGACATCACAATTATCCTTTGGTATTTGCATTTCTCGGAATTTTTTGGCCCAGTTCAAGAAACAAAAATATTAAGGGAAAATGCATACAAAAGTATGTATAGTAGAGCTTTTTTCTTTTTTAAAAAAAATATAAAATCTGCTTGCAAGGATGAGGCTATTAAGCAAATATGCACAAAAATATATATTCAAAGACATACACAGATGTATTTTCATGTGGATATTTTGTTAAAGTTCAAACAGATGTTTGCATGGCAGGGGGTTGGACTGGATGGCCCTTGTGGTCTCTTCTAACTCTATGATTCTAAACAAAAAATTGACAGAAACAAAGACTGGGAAAATGAGAAAGGACTATTGATAAATTGATCCTTTCTTTGAGCCTTATCACTTGATAAAAGAAAGCCAAAACATAGCGGTAGAGAAGCTTCTTTCTCTTTGCCTCCCCGCATGCTGTCATAGCACTTCCATTCTCCTTCCTGAGAGAGATGGTTGTAAGAATGTGCCTTTTGCCAAATAGATTTTTCCAGTGTGACAAAAGGCATATTTCTATTACTGTCTCCTTTGGAAAAAGAATGGAAGTATTTTGATGGCACATGGAGATGCACATGCCACATGGGAAGGAAATTCTGGCAGGGTTAGGGAGGTCCACCATCACCATTGCTTCTCCCCCATCCCACAACTGACTGGCATAGTAAGTCATGCAGCCATGTTTTAGATACATAATGTGCATTTGTTCAGATGTCATTTGAAATTTCAAAAACAAAAATGCAGGTAATAGCCTTTGGAGTGTATAGTTCTAGGGATCCCACACTAATGTCTTTTGATATGTCTTGGATTGTAAAACATTTAAAATGCCCTGTGAATTAAGGGTGGGCAATTCTGTCCCTCCCAACATTATTGGACAGCAATTCTCATGTGCCCTCATCATTGTGTATGTTGACTGCTGAGGTTGGGAACTGAAGTGAAACAACATTTGGATGGCATACATTGATCAGCCCTGCCTTAAATGTTCACAAGAAGAACTTGAAGGTGATGGTTAAAAGGTATCATAGAACTCCATTATCATTCCACCATGAATTTGTCCACTTTTTTTTTAAGGAAGCGTATAAACTGTTGGCTGTCTTCCCATTTTGCAGAAGTAGATTATGACATAATAAGGAGGTCACTATACAAGACTGAGACTAACATAAGATTTTGTAAGAAGGAGCTTGGACCTTACCGTAGACCACTGCAGGTGCTGAGTACCACACTTGAGTCTTCTATCCCCCTCACTATGCCATGGTAAAAGCAATGATCCTGCAAGGAGAGAATGGAGACCGTCAAAGCGACACAACTCCCCAGTATCAGAGTGTGGTCAAGATAGCAAAAATTATTCATAAGGAAGAACATACAAGCTAGGAGATGCTGCAGCAGCTTGCTTTTGCCTGAGTCTACTGGAAAGGGCAAGCTTCTGCCTCTTCTCTACCCTCTGCCATGTTAATTAAGTGCAAACTGTTTTTATATTTTGAACTCAGCTTTCAGCATCTGAGACAAACTGGGTACAAAGTGAGAAAGAGGGAGGAGGCCATGGAAACCAGGACATTTTTTAAAAATCTGGAAAAGTAGAACAACAGAGGATTAATCAGAACTTTCTCTGCCAAACTGGGAAAGTTGTTGGGTATGCAGCTTGCCTCAAGAAGTAGAATAATTTGGGCTAGGCTTATTGAGTTCACAGTAGTACTGGTAACATTGCACATTTTGCCTTATAAATGAAATCTTATGGTCTGAGGTTTATAGCTTTAGCAAAACTTTGGTTTCTTAAAAATAGGTAGGCTTCATGTATCTTGCCAGGAGAATGGTCCAAGAAAGTTCTCCCTAGCCATGATGGCATGGAGGGGAGGCCGAATGACATTGCAAAGGAGAAATAAGCAGTTCCCAGCTCATCTTGGACCCTTGATTTGATAAACACCTTGTTGAGGGGCATGCGAATGTCTTTCCCCCTCTGTCCCTTCATGCAGACTATGTAGGATACGTGATGACGTAGTATATGCTAAGTTGGTAGGAAAAGATTACAATATATAAGGTCAGGGGTAGGCAACCTTTTTGAGCCGAGGGCCGGGTTTCTGTCCCTCAGACAACTGAGGAGCCGAAGCCGGGGGGTGGAGCTTCCACCCTCCGGGGGCGGTGCCACACACTGGGGGTGGAGCTTCCACCCCCAGGGGCGGGGCCAGCGCTGGAGGCCTCGCCCTCTTTCCGGGCCCCTGGCTCCGTGAGGGGCCTGCAAAAAAGCCAACGGCGGGCACCAGCGCTAGAGGCCTGGCCCTCTTTGCCAGACCTGCCACCCCCCATCTCACATTCATTCTCTTTTCTTCCTCCCTTTTCCTTCTTCCATCTCCTTTTCTCATTCTCCCACTTCCTTCGCTCACTCCCACTCTTTTTCCTTCCATCCGTCTCTCTCTTCCTCCCTTTTCCTTATTCTTCCTTTTCTATTTCCCTTCCACCTTCTTACTACCCTTCCATGCCTTTCTTCCTCCATTTCCTTTCTTCCCCCTCTCACTCTCCCTTTTTCTCTTTCTCTCTTCCCCTTCTCTCCCTCCTCACTTCTTTCTTTCCTTCCCTCCTTTCCACTCTCCTTCCTTCCTTCCATCTCTTCTTCTTTCCCTATCTTTCTCCCTTTCTTTCTCTCCCTTCCACTCTCTCTCCTTCCTTCCTTCCTGTCCTCCCTTCCCTCACCTGCTGGAGGCAGAGGTCCAGGAAGGAGGAGGCCAGCGGCTCCCCAAAGGCCCTGCCCGCTCGTGCGACAGACCTTTGGCCTCTCCCGCGAGCGAGCGGTGCCTGCAGCGGCTCGCGCGAGAGGGAGGAGGCCGGCGGCCCCCCCAAAGGGCCTGGTGCTGCCGCTGATTGCCACCGCGGCAGCAGCACCAGGCACAGGGTGGTCCCCTGGCCTTGGCCGGCTGCATGCGGCCCACGGGCCGGGGGTTGCCGACCCCTGTATAAGGTGCTAGCACACAAATAAGCTTTCCTCCTTGCAGATCACATGTGCAGGACTGCCTGGCCTTATGTATGTATGTTTTTGTCTTTGTTTATGTTAACCTGCTTGAAACTATGGTTCTATGCTTTTTACTTCTTTCTACCTCTTAAATAAATAACCTTCTTGAGACCAGAACTGAGTGAGTATTTCACTTGTTCATACCCTCTGAACCCACACTTGGCAGCTAGAGACTGTGAGTGTTGCATTCAACAGCTAGAAGTTAGGCTGTGAGTATTTGCACTAAGCCAGGCTTGGGCTGAGTGTGATAGTGATATCATCACTTTTTTAAGGCACAATGTGATAAAGCTCTCATTAGATGGGTCTCCAACAAAACAATTGTCAAAAAAAGTGAGTTTTACAATCCAGTCACTGATGAAATCCCATCACAAACAATAATCCAAAGAAACTTCCTGGTGGGAAGAAACAAAAGGACAAACAATATCAAGGAGGATGATCTCAGCTTCTACTAGCTTTTATTTTAAAATCTGTATAATTAGCTGTGTACATTTTTGTGCCATTTCAGCAAAGTGACAACCAATCAAGGAATTTACAGGCAGTTCATAACGAACAACCTGCTGGGCATGAGCCAGCTGGCATAGCTTTTGCAAAGAACTGGGAGTATAACAAGCATTCAGATCCTCTTAGCTGTGGAACAGAGCAGACGACTCATGGATGTTTAGTTTTAGATTCACAGATCTTCTAGAGAAGATCCATGCCCTTCCATGGCTAGAAAAGAGACATTCCAGTTTGTTTGTGTATGCACACACATTCACATATACAGATGCCTTAGTTTTAGAGCTTGACATTTGTAGATATGAAGGTTTTACTTAGTAAAACAAAGGTTTAAGTAAGAAGTTTGCAGTGGACATTAAGGACTATAAAGTGGGCATGAATCACAATGGTTTAATAATAAGTGCCTGGTGCCATTTCTTGTTACAGAGAAAAGTAAAGTCCAGTCTTATTTAATAAAACATCTGAAACAGCTTTAGGAAAACTAAAAAAAGTACATAAGTTTTTGTATTCTTTCAAAAGTCACCATTTGTTCATAAGGAGCAATGTGCTGGAGAACCAAACAACTAGGCAATTTCCCTTGTTATCAAATCTAAATAGCTATGCCAAAATTTCCTTTTAGGAAAAGGAATATATATATCCTTTTAAAGAGGCTTCAGTACTGGCATACAAAGGAAAGTATGGGAAGAGGAAGCATGGCAGTCCTGCTTATATGATCTCCAGGGGTTTTCCACCAATCTCATCATAGGCTGTGCCCAGTTAAACAGTTTCCCCAAATGAAAGTGAACTGAATCTTGGAAAAGTCTTCCCCATATGCAAGGAAAGCTGAGTTCTCAGAGGTAAACAAACACCAGAAGTCTCTGTGCCTGTCTACATTTTGAAACTGAAAGATATATGATCTGTATATATGAGCAAGCTATGTTCCAAATTTGTCCTAAAATTTTCTTTTGATACTAAATCATCCTAATTGTCCCATTTCATTTAAGATGAGCTGCCGATCCAAACTAGGAGTGGAAAACCATTACCTATCTAATGGTTTTTGGACTGTAACACACCTGACCATGTTGGATGGGTATGATGGGAGTTACAGTCTTCCAGTTTATGAAAGACTATAGATGTCCTGTCCCTACTTTAAAGACCGAACACAGCACAAAACCTCCAATGATAGGGGACTGCCATCTCAGAGCTCTAAGAGCCAAAACTGATTTGAGTGTCATTTAGTCACAGGTATCTATGACCACAGAAAATGTGTTTGTCCATCAGTCTTCTATACTTATCAGGCTTCCAGGGAATGCAGGGCTAACAGCAGGCTTGCAATGTGGCAAGAATAGTATTAAGCACCTCTTCCACCAGAGGTGATACAGCCCCTACATTTAGTGTTATTGCAACAGTCTGAATAAAGGCTTCTGCCCTTGTGAAGTAGCCATACCTAAGATCCCCACATAGAGCTGCTAGATCATACAACTGCCCAGTCACATGATTCGATCAGGTCACAAACCTGTCTATGGCTTCATCTGGGATGACTTTCAAGAGCTGTAAGTGCTCCTCTACAATAGCTCCTGCTCCCCCATTTGCTCCCGTGTTCACTCAAAGTATATTTGTACCAGTTTCACTCTTATTCCCCTTTCTTTCCCTTGTTCCCCCAAACAAGATTTTCTGCAGTTACCGCTGGATACTATTCTTACAATGTCCTAAGTGGTATCCACCAAGTGTCCAATCTGTTTTACCCAACTCTGGAACACTTACTGTATTGTTCAGTGTGACAGTTTGTGGAATTCCACTTTCAGTATAATGAATTTCGGTGTAGTTTGGTGCAAAGAGGTCCCTGCAAGGAGAGAGTAAAGGAGGAATTATATGTTACACAGTATTTCCCATTCTAAACTATAAGCCACATTTATGAAATTGTGCTATCATAACCAGTCATGGGCTTACCCCAATATCTGACAAAAAATGTACACACACTCCTTCAGTTTATTTGCTTGCCGTTTCAGTTGTCTCTACCTAAATATGTTCAGCAACAGTAAACTTTGAGATGGTTTGGACAATATATATTGAAAAAGATATACCACAGTATTTTATAGTATATATACTGTTTTGAGTGTGTGTGTGTAATATCGATATAGCATAATATATCTACTCAACCTCTGAGGAAGGCAAAGGCAAATCTCCTCTGAATAAAACTTGCTAAACAAGATTTGTCTTAGGGTCACCAGAAGCCAGAAACAACATGAAGGCACATAGCAAGAAGTGAAATAAAAGAAATAAACAATTGGTGAAAGATAGGCTTTGAAGGCCTATTAGGGTTGCCAATTCAAATATGGGATGAGGCATCCACACCTTTAATATTAATAGATCCTGGGGCAGTAAGATGAAGCATAAAATTCCTCCAGGCAAAACTACTCATCCTTCCCCACAAACCCATCTGCCAGCTGCTGAACCTCCCCCAACCCCAGTACAGCCAGTATAGAGCAGGGGATGATGGAGAAGCATCCAGCTATAGTCCTACACACAGCATGCCATCCTACAGGTAGCTGAAGCTTTTCCACCACCTCCTCTACTTTCCAACAGAAAATTGCCATTTCGAGGTGGGAGGTTTAGTAGCTAAATGATAGTTTGGAGACTGTGTGGTAGAATATGTTGCATAGTTTCACCTAGCAGAAGATTACACCACATCTTCCTGCCTTCAGTTGAGGTCAACCTGATGACAAATAACAAAAAACAACAAAAAGCTATACTGTATATGCCAACTCCATTTCAGTTTCATTTTTCCTAAATCCAAAGGTGAATTGTGAGAGGCATCCATAGCCTTTCCCTAGTACCTCTGACATGCCCATCTAATCTCCTCATTCTCTGGCCTCTTTTTTTTCCCCTACCCATAAAAGGCAAAGGAGATTCCTGTTGGATTGTCTTCCATTCTCTCTTTACCAAGAGAAAAGAGTCCCATGCCACTCCAAATTCCTGGAGAGTTTCCCTCCCCTCCACTAGGGAGCAGTGGCATCACTAGGGGACATGGGAGGTGTGGCTTATACCAGGTGACAACACAGAAGAGAGGTGGCACTTGGTTCAGCCCTCTTTCTGCTGTGGGGTGAGAAGAGGCAAGTGTACCCCTCCCAGATTCACTGAAGTGGCAACTTCCTCCCAGGAGAAAGAAGCCACGGCAGTAGCAAAGGAGAAAGGTGAGCGTGCCCCTCCTGGATTCACTATAGCGACAGTGTCCTCCTCAGGAGGAGTTTGCCACCATGACAAAGGAGAAGGGCAAGCATGCCTTTTTGGCTGCTGCCCCTCAGTAGCCCCCTCAGCATTGGGTGGCACCAGGGTGGGGACACCATTGCTAGGGAGTAACTAGATATGTGACTCTTTTGCTAAAGCATGGAGCAAGGTGGGTTTAAAAGAATTAAAGTTTATTCTTGTACTGGCCATATAATAAAATACTAGGGACACACTTCTGGATATAATTTGTAAACATCATTATAACAGCCTCCCCACCACCATCAATGTTCTAATATTCAAGAAGCAAAGGATATGGAAACGCATAGGCTGGATGGGGAAGGCTGAAAGATCTCCTTCCCTGAAGTAGGACTTTTTCTACTGTCCTGAGAGGGTAAATCCAAAACTTCCCATGGCCTTTGGTTTAGACCACAGGGTGTTTTGCAGAAGGGAAGGACAAGCAATCTTCCAGGAAAACAAAACAGTGGCTTCTGTTATTTCAGCAAATCAGAAAAATACTTAGCACAATGAATGTTCTATAGAGATAATGAAAGTTATCTGATGCCATCATGCCAGTTTTCATCTTTACTTTTATGTATTCCAGCAAAATTAATTTTGCCTCTCACTGCTACAGATCATTCAGTAATTCAGTAAGTCACTTAGGCCTTGCATCTGTTCCTACAGATAGCAGCTACAAGAAACTGCAAAGAAAGCCTATCTTATCTGCTCTGCTATCATGACCTGGAGAATATGAGTCTTCAAGTAACATGTTCCATTTTTACTTGCATTAACTTCCAAGAAAATGGCGTAAGAAGGGACGCAGAGTAAACAATGGCCTTGGCAGGTTGGTATGGGGGGCTCTAAATGTGTTTAAATAATAATAATAATAATAATAATAATAATAATAATAATAATAATAATAAATTTTATTTATATCTCCCGCTTCTCCCTTCGGGTAGGGAATAAAAAGAGGACAAAGAAAATCAATATTGTCCAATAATATCTGGAAGGCCACACTTTCCACATCACTGAAATAGATTATAGTGAGCTCTTCCAGTTCAGTTTCACTAAAGCTCTTGTGATTCAAAAAGTGGGTATCACACTTATTTTTATTACTATGTACCAAATGATGTAATAGTACATTTTTTTGGTCAGTTAGTTTTATGAAGTGACTCCAAGTTCCTTTAGAACTTGGAATTTCATTTTGAGAGAAATAAATCCAATTAAATCAAGTTAAATCATACATACATACATACTATGAGAAAAAACTAACACTACCTATTTTTTCCATGCTGCCCACAACTTCATACACTTTTATCCCATCCTCCTTTGGCCATTTAAAAACTAAACTAAACTTTCATTCTTGAACCTGGGTTGGCAACAAGAACCTGAAAGCAACTTGTCTGTAAAACAAATGGAAACAGAAATAATAGTCAGTACCTCTCCCTAGGAACTTTAGTTGTGTATGGATCACATGTTGAAATCAACCAAATTCTCAAGAACCTCATCAAACTACAATTTCCAGTATTCTGGTGGGGGGAGCTATAATACTTACACTGGTATAAGGCAGATAGGCTTCTAAAGTAAACATATCCCAAATGAATAAAAAGTGCAAATCATGATCCACACATGTAGAGAAGTTGACAAAATCTTGAGTACTTGAGACAGTGTGAAATCTTGTTTCTACAAAATGTAGGGCCCTTTCATTATAGCACTATATTCAACTTTAACTCCTATGGCTCCATCCTATGAAATCTTGTGTTCTGTAATTTGGTTAAGGCACTATGCAGGCTTTTTGGCTGAGAATTCTAACTACCTGTCCCTGAACTTCACATCCTAGGATCCCATAGGATATCAGTTTATATTTGTGCTATAATTGTGCAGTGTGAAGGGACCTAAAGAGTTATCAGGGGAACATGGAGTTGGAATATGGTCACATGAGATATAGCTCACTATAGAATCATTGCTCTCCTATGTAGAGAGGAGATCATTCTTCATTAGATTAATGGATGCACATCAAAGTGCATCAAGACTATCATAACCTGCATCTTCTGCATATCCTAGTGTACCACATTCTCCATTTATCCTCAGCTATATCATTGCACTTGGGTACTTGCACACCAGAACTTCATTTTACTGTATAAGAATTTATCTTTGATTTCCTTCCACCACCAAGCTTCTGATTAAAAGAGGATATCTGACTAGCCATTACAATTTACACTCCAGCAAAGTATGTTAAGAGCACTGTACACTCAGTGAATATTGTTTATGAATTCACTTTATTGTTTGCCTCTCACTCCATTTCCCCTTATTGTTTCCCAACCTATGATGCCATTCTTTAGAATACCAAAGGAACAGGAAATATTGCAAGTATTTACGATGAACAAACAAAATCTCACAATCTATTGTACTCTACAAACTGTATGCTATTGTTTGCTGGCAGAAGTATTCAACTGCACATGAAATAGAAGCACAATAGTTCCTAATCTCACCTCAATGCTTACTGATGCTCTTTCTTTTATGCTCGTTCTCTTCTCTTATTCACTTGGAATCATAGAGTTGGAAGAGACCCCAAGGGCCACCCAGTCCAGCCTTCTGCCATGCAAGATTATACAGTCAAAGTGCTCCCAACAGGTGGCCATCTAGCCTCTGTTCAAAAATCTCCAGAGGACACTCCACCACACTCTAAGGCAGCATGTTCCACTTACCATTGGGAAATTTTTCCTCCTCATCCCCCCCACCCCAGTCTTTCTCTGGAGATTCTCTTTCTCTCTCTTGCTCACTTTTTCTGAAACATTTGAAGAGCTGGATGTGAAGGAGCAAAGGGAATCACTATGGAGAGCTAGCCTCAGGTGCTTTGGGGAAGAGAATGAATATTCCAAGCCTGCTTTCATTTTCATCTCTATGGCAAATTAGAAATGTTTGACACTAGTGACTGAAGGTGGTACTACAAATTACAGAAAGATTTTAACAAATCCAGTTCAATATAAAATAGTGCATGCTCTAGGATTCTTTTAGCATCAGTGTCAAGGTTCAGATGTCTAGACTCATAGACCCACATTCTCTTGTTATTACAAACAAGACTAGCAAAGGTGGGTATTTGCCAGGACCTGCAGACCTTGCGCAGGCCCATCGTTAACAGTGCTATTATTTATTTCCACATTGAACAGTGTACCCAGATGTAGTTTAAGAGAATTCGTCATTAGTATGTCTTGCCTCTTATTGGATAAAATTCACCTAGAAAGCCATTCTCCAGAACCCCACAACTCTTGAGGTTGATTATAGCCTACAGATATTAATCCGTAAGAAACATATCTTTTGTGCATATTGCATTCGATCAAGATGACCCCAGTTATAGCTGCAATGGTTGTGCACACTTTCATAGTAACAAGCCCTACTGAACTTCCTTCCAAGTAAAATAGGCATAGATTGTACCTTAAGTGAAAACCACAAGCCAAATCATAATAGCAATCTGAGTCATACATGTGGCTGCAATACAGGCAATCATATGATATCTTTTATAGAAAAGCAAGATAAAACATTCTAAAAATAAAATGAATATTCCAGTTCCACTAATCCATTAATTTCCTTATTTGTCAGCCCACCCTATAAACATCACTAAAGGTTTCTTCTTATGACTAACGAGTGTGGGCTAAGCCAGATGGAAGGCAGATGCAAAAAGAAACTTTTCTGAAACAAAGTGAATCACACATTATAGTCTTTCCTTTGTACCTTCCTAACTAGACGTGTTTTACCTCTGACTATGGCTACATGCCTATAAATGTCTCCAAAATGGCTGCTATTGTGTCAGAAGGAAAGCACATGATACACCCAAGGAGCTGCATGTGTCACTATGCTGTGTGGAACATTTTGTTTTAAGGTTATTAGGAATCTATTTTTTTTTATTTTAAAAAAATGTCTCTTTAATCTTCAGATTAAAAATGTATTGTCCAGAACAAGGATCAAGCAACCATAACAAGGAAGAAGCGTTTAATGGCTACAAACAGAGATCTATTCTTCAGGCAAGACAAGGTAAAAATATTGATTGAAATGGCAATATAATTCTGTTGAAGCCTGGCCAATGCCAGTTCAGAAGAAGGAATTATTTGTAAATGCTATTAGTTATAATTTGAAAAAAGAAACTCTTGTGTGTTTTCCCCCCCAATGGTTATCAATGTCCATGTTGACAAAGGTAAAGTTAAACATTTAGTTCTGTGTGCTAACAATTACACTGCATATTCAAGAGAATAAAGAATGTCCTTTATTATAATATAAGGAACATTATTCCACCTTTCCTCTACATCTGTTGAAGGCAATTGATGAACTCTTAATGAAGACAAGAGCTATCCTTAGAGCTATGGCTGCTGGTGTCCATTGAGGTTAGTAGGGCAGAAGCCAGGAGAGCAATTTGTGGTAGATGATGGTTGGATGTAGTTGCAGACTAGGGCTGTGAAATGTGTTGCCCTCCAAATGTTATTGGACCACACATCCCGATATTGCTCCATTATGGAGGCTCAAGGTACCGTTGTTGTTGTTTTGTGCCTTCAAGTCATTTCTAGCTTATGGTGTACTTAAGGTCAACTTTTCATGGGTTATTATTGGCCAGGACCAGAACTCTGGGAGACTAAGGTCTGAATCCCACTCAGCCTTGGAAAACCACTGTGTAATCGTAGGCAAGTCATTCTCTCTCAGCTTCAGAAGAAGGGAATGGCAAATCCCCTCTGAATAAATCTTGCCAAGAAAACCCCAACTTAGGGTCACCATAAGTTGAAAATGAATTGAAGGTACACAACAATGAACATATTACTGATGTTTTTGTATGTTTTTAATCTGTACTGGGTTGATATAGTAGTCCCTTCTGGGTTTTAGTTCGAGGACTTCCTGTGGATATCAAAATCCATGGATGCTCTAGTCTCATTAAATATAGTGGTGAAGTAAAATGGTGTCCCTTATATAAAATGGCAAAATCAAGGTTTGCTTCTTGGAATGTATATATTTTAAAAATATGTTTGTGCCATGAATGGTTGAACCCATGGATAAAGAGTTCCAATGTTGGGAGGAAAGGCAGGATATAAAAGAATATTATTTTTATTATCTTCTTTTATTATTATTTAAGGAAACCATATTAAAATAAATAACAGAAAATGTTTCAGATCTCTCTCAGATACTTTTTCATGCTTAAAGACCTGAACTTTGATGAGTTGTCCTGCTATGTAATGTGCTGATTAATTCTTTAACTCTCACAATTAATAACCCTCAGGAAAAATGAAAGTTTACAGTAACAAATAATGTAGTGCAAAAGCACCCAAATCCACAATACCTGTCAGCAAAGCGGATAGATTAGGATTTGTTGTAGGAGACTACTCAGATAATTACAAAAAGAAGAGAGAGAGAAAGGCCATTTGAGCATTAGCCCAACTCTGTGAAGTGCTGATAGCAGCATTTTTTTTTCTGGGTTCTGTTTTCAATCTAATATTGTATCTACACTGCTTCAGAAAGGAAGCAGCTTGTGTAGATAAGGTTAATCTACAAATTTGAAGCAATGTTTCCCAGCTGCTGTGATCATAGAAATGGTTGGGTCTGACTCTCTTTTTCTACCAGATTCACATACAACATTTTCGACCTGATCATGCATTGAGTGTACTGTATATACTCATGCATAAGTCTAGAAATTTTAGTCAAAAAATTGACCCAAAAAAATTGAGTCGACTTATCCACGGGTCAGTGTAAGTACTCTCATAAAAAGTGTACCTTAACTCTCATAAAAACAGAAACCATCTCCTGGTGAAACGCAAGAGTAGAATCTCTTCTGGAAGCACTGACCTCCCTCTACTCTTTCATCCATCCATCCTTCAGTGTGAACACAGTCATGCCTCTTGCAATTTTGTTAGTTCTTTGGCATTATCTACCTTTGCTTCATCCTTTAGATCTTTTGTTACATGACCATAATTCTTACTCTCTACTTATCCACGGGTTATACCAAAATCCATAGTTTTGGCCCCAAAACCTGCCCTCAACTTATACATGAAGTCAACTTATAGTCGAGTATATACGGTATATCACACAGTGAAAATAAGCATTGCCTGTATCTGTAAAACAGGCCCAAAGCACAGGTAAGAATAAACAGAGCTTGAGTCCAGATCCTCCAACATTTTAGAGATGAAAACTGGGGAACACATGGCCAAACAACATTAGAGAGTGTTCAAGACTGCAAAAGTTATTAATGAGGAAGAACACACAAGCTAGGCGAGGCTGCAGCAGTTTGTTTTTGCCTGAGCCTCCTAGGAAGGGCACGATTCTGTCCCCTATCTCAATCCCATCTGCTGAGTTAATAAAAACTACTTTCACCCTTTGGACTCAGTTTGCAACAAATGAAGCAAGCTCCGGCCAAAGGGGAAATGTGGGGAAAGGAGAAATAAATTAGACATTTTAATAATATTTGAAAAAGTGGGACAACAGAGTTTTAATAGGAACTGTCCCTACAAAGTCAATACAGTTGGCAGGTATCTGAGTTTAGGCATGTTAGCACACAGGTATGCCCCACTAAATTCAATGGGATTTATTTCAGTTGTGCATGCACTGGAAGGTAACTTTAGAGTATCCCTCGGAGTGTAGTGGAGTCTCCTTCCTTAAAGGTTTTTAAACAGAGGCTGGATGGCCATCTGTCAGGGATGCTTCAATTTAGATTTCCTGCATGGCAGGGGGTTGGACTGGATGGCCCTTGTGGTCTCTTCCAACTCTATGATTCTATTGATTTCTACTGAAAAAATTGGGGGGGAAAGGATGCTCTAAAGAATAAATTTGGTAACTGTACATAAATGTTTAGTTTAAACATCTTAAGTACTTGAGTTTTTCCAAGGCCATTGAACATTACAGAATGATCGTATGCCCTTTTACTTAGAAGCAAGATCAGTGGGATTATGCCCAAGTAACGACATAGTTTATGCTTATGCATTTTTACTGGGAATTAAATTATATCAAGCTCAGTATGGTTTATTCTTAGATCAATTTGCAGAATCAATCCTTAAGGATGCACCCTGACAAAGATCATGATCTGGGCAACTGAGAGCTGACCTTTTTACTTCCACAAACCATGCACTTATCCTGACTTTCTCAACCTGGCACTGGACTACAGCTCCCATCATCCCCAAACACAGAGATTATGTTGGCTGTAGTTGGTTGGAACTGTAGTCCAACAGATCTGAAATTCCCAAATTGGAGAAGGCCTGCTGCCTTTAATTTCCAGGGTGTCCTTCTAATGAAGTGTATTTGATGACTGAACATGGGCAGCTGTTGCCAGTTTTCATTGAGCTGAAAGCCTCAGCAGCAGGGTTAGATCCAAAGAGTGAGCAAGGGCCTGGCCTACAGCCATAACGTACAGATGTCCTAAAGACTGTGTTTCCTTTCCAGCTCCCTTCAGTGCGCTCTTGGCCTGGCTCCACTTCGTCAATGATCCCATTGTCTGGAACAAAGCTTCCATCTTAAGGCCATGGAGCTGATCAGTGAAAGCAACTGCACAGTGAAGGGGGCTTCTATGTTGCACTATTAAGTACTATTTACAGGCCGAGAGTGTCAAATACTTTGTGAATGAGACAGAAAGAACCTTAGGTTAGAAAAAACCATTATGTCATAAACATGGAAGCACTAGGGAAGAGTGGGGGAGAGAGAGAGATCACATCTTCTTTGTTGCATGGCTGTTCTGGAAGTTTCATCAGCTCCCACACAGCTAAAGCCCACATGCAGAAAGATATTAAAGATAAATTTTCACTATGCCTACATGGTCAATCCTATCTTGTTTACGGACACTTCCCATATTAAAGCTGCAAAAACATGGATGTGGATGTTTGAATTAGTCCCATCCCTTCAAAAAATAATAATGACTATTAATATGAACATAAATCATAACTACCTGAAAGAAGAGATATGCAGCATTTTTATTTGGGCTTATCCTTAGATGTACTTTGGTACCATGGACCCCCTCATCTATCACTCCCCAACTAACAAGATCACCATCAAATATTATTTGAGAGCATCCTATGCTGGAAAATATTCAACAATAATCTCTTGGGGTTTAAAGAAGGGAACCTGTGCTTCAAAGAATTTACCAAAGTCACCATTCTTCAGTCATCACCTTGCACAGAAGTTTACATGGAGAACAGAATATGAGGTATGATAGCAATAAGATCTGATGAACTGGGTGATAGCAAAGCTGCCTCATTAAAACATCTATCAGGAAACTGTATTTAAAGGATTGAGAAGAATCTTCTAGAGAAACAAAAGGGCAGATTATACCCCTGAATAATCTGCCCTTTTGTTTCTCCAGAAACAAGTCCCAGTTCAAGAGAATGTTGTCCCTAAAGCGAAAATCAAATTATGGTTTTCCTTCCTTTGTGTTTGAAAATTCTTGGGGTGCCATTCAGCTGTCTGTTTCAGATGTAACTTATTTCCACCTTAACTCCACACAGAGAAAGAGATCCATGAATCACCAAAGAGGCAACTGTGATCTAAAACAGAAAGCTGTTCTTGCATAACAGAGATGGCTCCACTTCAGAAACATGATCTTTCTAAATTCAAAGAGTTGGGTCAAAGGAGATGTTAGATATTTATAATGGCTTCTGACCTAATTGCAGAAATCAACAAGAATGCCAGCTTAAATGCTCTGATTTTTTTTCCTCAGCAAGAATTGTCGCAAATGATGTTCTAGGTGCCCTACTTCTCTCAACAAACGAAAGTTATAAGTAAATGTAAACATGAAAGGTGGTGCTGGTCAGCTGCCCCAGTGTCTTTTCAGTTTTTCAGGTGCATGGTATCTGCATGGAAGGAAGAGACAAGGAACTGCCTCTAAAACAAAATTCAGGACACTGGCCTATCTGGTATTAAGACATCATTTATCTAGATTAGGCTGAGGACATATCGCTGTGCTGTTTACCAATACCTAAATGCAGATCTTAGAAAAACACACAGGGTTGTTTGTACATGGCCTTAAATACTGGGATACTTCCTTCCAATGATCTCAACAAATTATCAGATTAATTTTTGTTTTTAAAGAAACTTCTTAAAAGAGGCTATCTTTGCCTCAATATAATGCTTTTCTAAAATGTCTGTATCCATGTGTATACAAATATTACTATGAAAATCCAATACCACCCCTCAGATCTCTTTAGGGACATGTCAATATGAGTCACATGTGCCAAGGCCTTCTGGCAGCAAACACTTAATCTGAAACAAGATACGTATATGTCTAAATGGCTTGCCAAGAAGACTTGGAAATAGAGGAAGGTTATATTTCATTGTGATGTTTTTATACACAGCTGGTTTAGGACCCAAATCAAATCCTCATCCCTATTCTGCTGCCATTTCTTTTGAGCGTATACCAATGCCTTCAAGTAAGTGATAGACTGACTTTCTCAAGCCACGACTCCAATGACTATTTGTTATGAGAAACAAAACTGTCCCACCCATGCTATACATGGCCAGGAGAGCTGTAACAATCAGAACAGCTTTTTGCATTACCAGTCTCAAGTGACACTGGTAATATTCAAATCCTGAAAAAAATAATGAAGGCTTGAGATTTTTAGCTGGCTTACAAGCCTTGTTAAACATCACGCTTACTTCATAATTTACCACACTTACCCTTGGGACAGATATGAATATGCTTATCCACCAAGTCAAAAAGAAGATGTAAGACAATAGCTCTTAGATGAACAGTTCAGGACTTTCATCCCTTTGTATGAAGTTTACTATGAGGCTTACCTGAAGCCAACAGTGTTAGAGTATCTGAATTGCAGGACATAGCTGGAAATGGTGGGTATTTATTTGTACATCACCTTTTTCCCTGCACAGAAATCAAGGCAGCTTAAAACCATTTAAAACAAAACACAACTAAAGTGTTTTCTTGGTGACCCAAAGTAATGGCTTGAGGGTCAGACTAGGATCCCAGGAGACCAGGGTTTGTATTCCTGCTCAGCCATGGAAACTCACTGGGTAACCTTTGGCATGTCACACTCTCTCAGCCAGGGAGAAAGACAATAGCAAACGTCCTCAAAATTAATCTTGCTAATAAAACCCTATGATTGGGTTGCTCTAAATCATAATTAGCTTGAAAGCACATAGCAGTAACATATCCCTATACATCATTTTGCTGTTCCTTAGCCTGCTCGCCAACAGACTAAGATTAAAAGCATTTTAAGAGGATTTTGCATATAACTCATGAATTGAAAACACCATTCATTTGCACAACTAGCTGAAGATATACAGCTCCAACTTTGGTCTTTCATCTCAGATTCTACTGTACCACTCTCTCAGTCCTGCTGATGTAAGAGATTTGGATGCTGTTTACCTTCCCACCCTACTGTCTATGGAGAAAGTTTGCCTAGAAAGTTTTCCTGTTTCAGGTATATGAAGTTCAGCTAAGGCCTTCTCCCCTCTTATGTATCCAAAGATCAAAGAACTGTATGGTGAAGTTACAGGGCCTAAGGGACAGCACATCCTCCTGCAAGATAAATACAAAGAGAACCGGACACAGGAGAGAAGGAAGGAAGCATCCCTCCTGCCTAGGAAATTGTCCAATGTTTAGAGTCAAGGAAGAGATAACTTACAGAGAGTCACTTCCTTTCTCTAACCCTCTGAGAATGAAGTCATTTTTTCAGGGGAAGATGAACTGACATTCCCCAGGTGCCAAGACAGTTTTTCTAACCGTTAAGAAACTCTCTGCTGAGACCTGCAGGAAAAGGTCACTCCTTTCTGCCATTTGTCTCTATTAGCATTCAGGCACAGAGGACATTAACTAGATAATGGCAGTGCAGCCATCCACCATGCAGAGGCTCTTAGCTATCCTTCCTACCTATAGCTAAAATGAATCCTCCCCTCTCCTTCTCCAAAGCTTTAAATGAGCTCTGCAGAGGAAACTAGATAAGGCAGCCAAGGAGCAACAGGAAGTGACCCAATATCCAACAGGTCAATTCTTGGGCCAGGCAGGAGGTTTTTCTTGTTAGCGCTGACACAAGAATATACAGTGCAATGCATTTTGCAGGGACTGTTTTGTTTTCCAAGGTACAGTACAGTAGTTCTCAAATTAGATCTCTGAATTGGTCTGTGAGACAGGACAGTTTTTGCAGCAGCTGAATGTGTTAACAAGCCAGTAACTGCCTATTTTGACTATGATCACAAAGACATTCTTCTTTAATGAGTATAAATGATAATTCTGGACAAAAATATGAAGAGGCACTGTGCCCACAAAATGCCATGCTATCAGTGTTAAGTGCCCAGTTCATTCATTTAGGCAAAGAACAGCACAAGCAAAGTACAACTGCATTTCCCGAGACCAGCATTTTATTGAGGTTTTTTGGGAAGGGGCAGGGATAGTAATTCTTCCTTTCAAATAATTCAAAGAAGAGATTTAGACACATGCTATTTTTCTGACCAAAACCAGAAGCAACAAAGTGCTCTCTCCCACATAGAAGAGGCCACTCTTCATTTTCTTCTCTGTTGTTGCTGTCATTTGCTTCAAGTCAGCTCTAACAATGGCACTATCACCAGGTTTTCTCTGCAAGATTATTCAGAGATGGATTGCTATTGCCTTCCTCTAAGTCTGAGAGAGTGAAAGTTGCCCAAGGTCACCAACCGGGTTTCCATGGCCAAAGAGGATTTCAAACTCTGGTCTCCCAGAGTCCTAGTCCAAGAATTAAAGCACTACACCATGCTGATTCTTCCTGTCTGTTTATGCTTAAATTAAAAGCACCAAACTCCAATTGCACTTCAGTTAAAAGTACAATGGTAAATAAATCAACAATAGACTCCCACATTACATGTAATCTGGCCCATACAGAAACAAATATAAGCTATTTTGTTCTTGATTGGTTCAGCAGGAGTATATAAATATCAGCATGAACAGGACTTTTTGACCAAAATCCAGTTGTCTCAACTAGAAAAAACGCACTGAATCAATTAAATTTACATATGTGTTGACCAACCTATGTATATTTTGTAAGTTCCCATAGATTCAGTGGGAGTAATAACTGCTTGAACACCTTTGTGGCAAGCGTGTTGCACTTAATCTTGTAAAATATGTGTTAAAATTGTTCACTGTTTTTCATTAGTACAACACCATGCCAATATCTAGATCCAGATTTCCCAGTAAGTGCCTGGAAAATGGGTGAACCATAGAAGATAGTGTTTTTAGATTACCAGCAATAATCTTCATTCTCAAAAATATATTATTATAGTGCTATAATAATTTTTCACCAAATAAACATTTTGCATTGAAATTTGTCTCAAGCTGCTTTGTGCAAATATCCAGCATTCACCTAAAGGGTCTATGTCTTAAAACCTCATTGTATGTTTTCATCATATCCATGGACCCTGGAAGGCAAGTACTCAAGCTGCCCCCTTAAATGATCTGGCAAAATTGGACTGCCATGGTTCCTATGTTGTTGAGCCACCCGAGGAATTATCAGAAGGGTACAAAATGATCAAGCACTAAGAAATACTAAGACAACTATTGTTGTTGACCCCTTCCAGGAATAATAAAAGCTGCTTCCAGTCTATCTGATTCATGCTTACTTGAAAGTAAGCCACACGGCCACACAGATGGTACTTCTAAGTACCCATTGTTCTTGTAAGAGTCTTCAAATAACATACAAGGATATTTCAATGATAATGTAATTTGCCCTCCCTCTGCAAGTACCTGCAACAGACAAAATGAACAACAGTATACCTGCCAAAATTGAATTTCCCCTGCCTTTGCTTAAAAACACTTTGCCATGTTCAGTCAAAGATGACTTCTTCCTCTTGCTCGCATTCTTTCAAAAACCTTTGTTTACATTTGAGATCTTTCCTGAGTTATCGGCAATGCTATTCTTAGTATCCCTGTCCAAAACTTTTGCTATCCATCTGTCTTGTTTTTTTGTTTTGTTTTGTTTTGCAGCTGCAAGCTTAAGCACCTCAACAACTCATTTTATAAAAATAAATGGGACTACACCAAGTGTTTGGGAAGCTATGAAGAGATCGTATCTAACAGAGCAACTTCCTGAGGAATTACATGTGGCTTGCATCTCTTCGGTATTGCAAAAGTAACCACCCAAACAAATTAGAATGGGTTCATACAAGTTCAACATATTCTTGGATGTATGGAGATTGAGTTTAAGTATATGCTGAATTTACTTTAAAATGTCAGCAATGTACTCAATAGAGCTTACTTATTACAAGACATACAGAAAATTGCACAAGAAGGCTACAATCCTATATTCCCATTCCTAACAATAAGTACCACTGCAGTAAATGCTTGTGCAAGCAAAGTCATGCTCAAAATTCTGCAGCAAAGACTCCTACCATATATAGAGTGAGAAATTCCAAAAGTGCAAGCTGGATTCAGGAAAGGAAGAGGCATTAAGAATAACACTGCAGACATACAATGGATAATGGAGAGAACAAGAGAATTCCAAAAGAAAATCTACATGTGTTCTATTGACCACAGCAAAGCCTTTCCCTGCATAGTTCATGAAAAGCTATGGAATGCCCTCAAAGAAACAAGAGTGCCACTACACTTGATTGCCCTGACGTACTCAGGATAAGAGGATGCTGTCAGAACTGAAGACAGAGAAACAGAATGGTTCCCAATCATCAAAGGTATGCATTCTATAACCCCATTTAACAAGGCTGCATTCGATAACCCCATTTATTCAACAGACATGCAGAAAATATTGTACGCAGAAAAGGCTCAGACTCAGAGGCAGGAGGAGTGAAGTTTGGAGGAAGGAACATTAACAACTTTTGATATGAAGATAACACAATACTACTAGCCAGTGCCATTCCACACCAAGATATCACCCAGTGCAGAGGAAAGGGCTTTGGGGGCAGGGTCAAAAGGGCAGGCATTCACCTGCCTGCCTGGTATGGCTTTACACTGAAGTAAAGTCATGCCAGGCAGGGAGGAAATGGTGTCCTGGGCCTCTCTTTCCCTGCCCGGCATGGCTTTACATGTAAGTAAAGCCACATCGGGCAGGGAGGAACAAAGTCAGTCTTTGTTGTTAATATGTGACTTCAAGTCATTTCTGGCTTATGGCGATCATTGGGTTTTGGTGGCAAACAGAGGAGGTTAGCCATTGCCTTCCCCTGAGGCTGAGAGCATGCAACCTGCCCAAAGTCACCCAGTGAGTTTCATGGCCAAGCTGGGAGTTGAACCCTGGTCTCCAGAGTCATAGTCTAACACTCAGACTACTACACCATGCAAGTTTGTAAAGCCAGGGTACTTCGTTTTAATTAAACACACTTAGGATTCTATTAAAGATTCCAATTGTTCATCATGTAAATCTAAAGTTCTCAATTCAAAAACATATAAGACTAATAAAAACAGATGTTAAAAATAAAAAAACTCTCAAAGAACATATGGAAGTTTGCCAGTAATCTCATCCAAAACTTGATCCTACATTGACTTGGAAGGAAGTCTTGTTGATTTCATCTTGAGTCTACAGGAAATCTATCAGTTTTTCGTTTTCGCTGGCAATTTGTCCCAGTACAATGCATTTGTACCATGAGTGAAGAGATGGACAGTGCTGATGAAGTAAAAAAGCCACAACTTCATTGTCGCAAAAAATACATACAGACTAACATACAGGCTAATTACCACAGAAGGTATGAAAAGAAATGCTTTCTAAAAGCTTAGAGAGGCCACTTGGCTACACAGACCAATGCTGCCCCATCAGGATGTCTGGACCCTCAAGAATGAGCAGGCTGTGAGAATTAGATAAATTCATGTAGTAAATTGGTGGGACAGCAAATTAACACATTGTGGCGGGTATTTAGCTTCAGTATGCACTCACACTTCTAACAAGAAAGCAAGAAATCATGTTTAAAATTTTTTGTGTTATTTAATTTTTTGTATTGTGGAACGAGTATATTTTAAAATGTTTGTATTTGTGGGATATGTTTCTGATGTTCTGCACATTGTTTACTATGTATTTATGTGTATTTATGTAAATACATTGATCACTGTTTTACATAATTACTTATTAAGCCTCTTGGAATCTGCAATCCTTGAGGATTCCAGTCAGATGGGTCAGGGTACTATATCTCTGCAGTGGCCCAAAGCTGCAGGATAGCCCCCCACACACACACACACACTTTTTTTTTAATCTCATTCCATTTCCTCCAACCAGTTCTGGGTTTCATCCCACTGCCTGGGAGTTGTAGTCCCAAAAAATAACTTTCCTATGCTCTGGCCAATCTAGCCAACTTTTAATTGAGATGCGTTATGAAGTCAACCCGCTGTTTCACAAGAAAGGAGATGAAAACTTTCTTGCATTTTAAAAACTTCACATTTCCTACACTTTGTGGCATCATTTCTATTTGTTTTGTATATATACATATAATGTGAGAGCACACACTGTGGTTGGCTGACATGCCAAAATTGATGAGCCTTTTCTGCCAGTTGTTGCCAATTTTACTGTGCAGCCTATCCCCCATTAAGACATCTACAGTATTTGCATGGCAGCACATTTTTCTGGCTCCCAGACCACAGTCTTTAGACCATATAGGGTTTCCTTCAAAATACAGAAGTTTGCCACCGCTGAGAAGCTCAGAGCATCCAGTTACTGAGGTTGTCCTGTTCTGCTTACAGGCATGCTGAAACCAAGCACTTCCTTTGCTAATTTCAGAGAACCTGGAAACTTGTAGTGCAACACTGTGGTTATTCAAAAGAAAATGACATAAGCCACACAAAAAAACAACAACATCTTGTCATGGCAAAGGTTGCATGTCTATGCAAGCTGCCCGATTATTTCTACTGTACTTGAGAGTAGATAAACCAGGGGTTGGGAAAGCATGATCCTCCAGATGTTGTTAAGACTACAGGTCCCACAAGGCCTAGCCAGCCTAGCTAATGGTAAAGGATGATGGGTTTACAGTCCAACAATATCTTGAGACCTGCACATTTCCCCATCCCTGGGTTAAACAAACCACGGACTTTCTCATCTGTGTGTCTTTTTTGTAACATATAAACCCATCAATCTGGCTTTTCCAGTACAGCAGAGGAATAATCCATAATTTGCTTCATTGCTGTTTGCTTCTCTGGCTTGTCTTTGGGAAAACAAGCCACAGTCCTGGATTCAAACATCATGATAAACAAGCCATATTTAGGTACGTGGTTTGCAGTCTTCTGACTTGAAGAAGAAACAACCAGCATGCTATCTCATCCACAAAGGGTATGTTTGAATGAGCAACCTTCTATGTTTAGTAGAGTCTGTATCCTCAGGCCTAGTGAGGATTGCACACACAGACTTTCTCTCCTTGAGCTGCAGCATCAGTACTCTTACAATGCCAACACAAAAGAACTAATTTACCTCAGGATTTGGGGTGTAAACCTGGCACTATAGTTTTATCTAGAAAAGGCTCATCCAATCTTCCAATCTAGGTTATTCATGTTACACAGAAGTAGTTCTAAGTCCAGGCATATGTTTATCCTGATATGGTGCACCTTTCTAACTGTTTTTTCTCCCTACCCTGGCCTATCAGCCTACACATTAATCTACTTTACATTATTAAATACAGTAATAATAAAACAATGGTTGTTGCTGCCAAAACCATCCTGACACTGGGTAAGCTTGTGATTTTGATTTTATTATTTATTTATTTATTTGATTAAAAAAAATCAACTTCATTCAAGCTTCTGAAAATGGAAATGAATCATTTGCTAGTTGTAATAAACTCTGCCACCCTGATATACCACAAGTATACCATTCTTGTCAGAGGATGTGGGTTCTTGACAGAGGATGTGGGTAGTTACACCTAAAGCAAGTGCAAGGTGTTTGCCCTGCTGAAAGAGAAGATCCAGCAATCTGAAGCCCATGTATCTACTCTTCCGCATGTTAGGGAGCATGAAGCACATAGGGGATGTCAGGTCAGTTACAGGAGGTAGACAATTGGAAGTATGTGACACAAAGAAGTAGAAGGACCAGGGATCATTCTGTGAGTTTTTTGCTACAGAACTGATTCAAAGTTCTCTCCCATATCAGTGATGATGAGCAGCAGCAAGAAGAACAACATGACAGTCCTCAGAGAATGTGCAGGTGATGTTGTAAGATTCAGTGCATGAAATGGCCTCTGACAATTCTCAGAGATGTATGGTAGTGGTAGAGGATTCCCTGGTGACTTGAGAGGTGTGCTCAGGAGGGCTTTAAACTGAGTTATGTGGGGGAGGGAGACAGTAGTCTGGAAGGTAAAAGTGCTGGAGAAAATAGTCAAACTGCCATATAGGGAACAAGGCAAATAGTGCAAGGACCCAACAGTGGGAGACAAAAAAAAACTTGCACAGGCAGCAAGTCAAGGGAACACATTGTCTTAAATGTCTCTCTGCTAATACACAGAGCATGGGAAATAAAGAAGATAACCTTGAACTCTTAAAACAGCAAAGCAAATATAATAAGCATCACTGAACCTGGTGGGGTGAGTCTCATGTTTGGAATTTATTAACATTATTGTTTTATTATTTTATTTATTTCTCATCTTTCTCCCAATATAGGGACTCAAGGCAGTAAGAGAGATATATAACAATTTAAGAGTAATAAACCAAACATGAAAGGAATAGCATTATATGTCAAGAATATTTAAATCTATAAAGAGATCCATGACTTAAATCCTGGAAATCAGGTTGAGAGCATCTGGGTTAAAATTTAGGGGGACAGAAACAGCAGTGATGTCAGACTGAGGACTTGGATGATGATTTCCTGGAGCACATGACCAAGCAATCATAAGTAAGACATGTAGTAGTAATGAGGATTTCAACTACAGTGGTACCCCGGGTTACGAAAGTAATCCGTTCCGCGGAGCCCTTCGTAACCCAAAATCTTTCGCAAGCCGAAATTGCCATAGGCGCTAGCACTGGAAGCCGCGATTCCGTGTGAAAAAGCGCCGAAAAGCACCAAAAAAAATTTTCGTAACCCCAAAAAAAAAAACATAACCCGAAACAGTTTTTTCTAATGGATTTTTTTCGTAACCCGGAAATTTCGTAAGGCGGTGATTTCGTATCCCGGGGTACCACTGTATTCAGATATTTGTTTGAAGTCAAACTCTGCCAAGAATATAAGGTCCAACTAATTCCTGATTTGCCTTGCAGACAATTTCATTGTTCAGAAGGTGGAAGAGGCATTAAGGAGATCAGCTATTTTAACTGTTCCTAACCAGAAATGGTCAGGTTAATGGGGTGGAAGAGGGAGGATCCTCAGATGGAAGTGACTATGTTCTTCTTGAGTATATTTTACAGTGGGAAGCCAAGCATAGTCAGACACACATTCTAAACTTTAGGAAGCTGATATTTTTATATTTTTCCATATCTGGAGCCAGGCATGTTTTAAGATGTCGTCATGACCTTTGGAATGTTGGGACATTTTTCCATGGGAAAAGTCCATTGACCCAAAGACATGTGAAGGACCCAGGTAATACCAAGATAAAGGTTAAATGGGTTCGTTGGTCACGTCATCCTCTCTCCACACTTTCTGCATATGCTCTTGCAGTGGAGACAACTGCATGGTTGAGTATAACTATACCTCCTATCTATCCCCTACCATGTTCCCAGCCAACTTCTCTATTCATTTGTTTTTGTTGTCCTAGATCCAACCACTGCTTTATTAATCCAGAGTTAGGACCATCTCCTGAAATTACCCTTTTTGTCAGTTCTGTGAGAAAGAACTCACACTCTTTGTACTTCATGTTAAGTACCCTTTGAGAGCACCAAACAGGATATAAATGTCCAACACACACATGGTCACTCTGCACATACAGCTGCCTCCTATAAGAGCTCTGTGTAACTGTCCAGAGCCTCCTCTTTTTGTATTACCCTCAGGCACCATCTGAGCCACACCCTGCTTTCCATGGATTCCTCTTTAGGACTGGTAAATATCACCTTCTTTACAACACTAAGCTTCCATTATCCAATTTTAAATACCTTCCTTTCAGTTAGCCTTGTATATCTGAGATTGATTTTTTTTTACTGTGTGTCTGTGTGCTCTCTAAATAATTATATTTCTTTAAAAAAAACCTTCTTTATTCACCAAACCTGGAGTCCTCCCGCAGTTAATATTAGTATATATAGGTGAAAATGGTCCCTTGGGTTACCCAATCTCTCACAGGCCTCTTCTGAACTAAATTCCCCCAACATTTAAGGAGACAAGTCTCTCCACCTGATTGGGTAACAAGGACCAGATGAACTACATCCAAGAGTACTGAAAGGACTTTAAGTAATCTCAGAATCACTAGCAATAATCTTTGAGAATTCCTGAAGAACAGAAGAAATTTCAGCAGACTGGAGGAGGGCAAATGGTGTTCCCTTCTTCTAAGGGGCGGGGCGGGGCAGTGAAGACCCAAACAATTACTGACATCAATGCCAACAAAGATTCTAGAGCAGATCAGTAAACAGACAATCTGTAAGCACTTAGAAAAGAATGCTGGGATCACTAAAAGTCAATATGGGTTTGTCAAAAACAAGTCATATGAGACTTATCTTATTGCTCCTTTTTGATAGAGTTAAAAACTTGGCAGATTAAATGAATGCTATGTATCTTGATTTCAGTAAGGCCTTTGAAAAGGCCCCCCCCGTGATGTTCTTTCAAACAAGCTAGTAAAATGTGACCTAGACAATGGTACTGTAAGGTTGATCTATAATTGGTTGCTCACTAATGGCTCCTCTTCAAAGGCACACAGCCCACCTAGTCACAGTTTTCCCCATCTGGGTAGGATCTATTGTAATTCTGTTTCAATTGTTTTTTAAAAAAGTCTAATTTTGCATCTGCATGTAGATAATATATACCCCCAAAGATAACATATCTCCCAAGGATTGAGTTCATAAGGAAAATGTAGTTTGCATTTAATTAATTTGACAGGAGGAAAGGAGAAAAAAGGGCAGAAAAGCACCTTTCCTAAAGTTTGTGCTCTTTTTCATTAATTACTTTTGCCAACGTGACCATATGTGTACCAGTTTTTAACCAGTTTCATACAAATTGGTGCCCTCTGGCTCAGGATAACCATACAATCCTTTTCTTGTTTTGTTTTTTTAAACTTATGTGATATAAAATGTTAAGTCTTTAACAGTGGAGCTACAAGACTTTCTGTTATTACCACAATAAGCTACTATTCTAGAAATTATAAAACTGGATACATGACCTTCCCTTCTTTTTTTTTCTTTTTTTGATTGGAGTGCTACCCATCAGGTGAAGAACAACTATTATATATCATTTCAAACACTATAAAACTTAGATAAAATAACAGCATTATTCCTACAGGTATAAAGATATATGGTTTGGAAACTTACCGTAATAAAAATTAGTTCAAATAATAAAGGTATTCCTACTGGTATAGATATATACATTTTAGGAACTTAACAGTATAAAGATGAAGGATTGCATTTATTATATACTTTATCAAACAAAAATCAGGAATCCAGTTCATTTGATCCTGCATTCCCTTACACAGTTGAACGTCAGTGTGAGCCTGTCTGAATGAATGGGGGGCCCACTGGGGAAACAAACACAATATATGTGTTCCGTTTTGTAAGTAAGTTGAGAGCAGGCCTCAGATGAAAATAGCATAGCACAGTTCCCAGGAGGCACCTGGAGGAGGTTATGTCATAATACTCAGAGTTAATCGACAGCTAATGTTTTGCTCAGGACTCTGTTTCTGCCAGTCCGTTGTGCCATTAATAGGCTTACCTTGTTTTGTAGTTCTGCACAATCAAAAATGCTGCAGGAAATGTAAGCATAAATGGTCCTATTTACAGTAGGATGCAGACCCAAAGCAACTCAAGGGGACAGATTTAGGACTTTTCTTGATAAAGGCTCTGATCTAAAGCTAGTTCTGACTTTGTAACATGGAAGTCTTAAATGCATTTACCACTGCTCCATCACTTTCCAAATCCAGTGGTGAAGAAATGTATTTCATTAGAGTCAGAATGTAAGTTGGATTCCTTTGAGGTCAACAAAATTTGCCTTAGTTCCAAGGAAACAAATATTTTATTTGCAATGCAAGTAGCGAGTATAGTTGCTTTTCTCACTATACATACATCAGTCCCTCAAGACATTCTTACACTGACAAAAGGAGATACAATGTTATATGGCACGTTATACAATATGGGACCACATGGAGCCCTGTGGAAATTAGCGCTTGCATAAACTGTGCAGTTTCTATTACTCTCCTATGATGATATTTGGGAATCATTTCAGATGTCTTAATTCCAATCCTGAAAGCCCTGTGCAAACCTTCCTTTCACTGGAATCAAACAGAGCAAACTTATTTTACAAACCATTCATCAGTACTACTTTCTGTGCACTTTAATCAATTGCTGTCTTCTGCTCCAGAACTGCCTGTTGCGGATTATCATCCTTTGATCAAAGCAAAGTAACAATAAACTTCGAGTTTTGAAATCAAAGTCCTTCTGATAGGCATGGTACTACATTGGGTACAATTATGAGATGCTAAAGAAGTATGCCATCTGTTGATTTGTTAGAAATGGAGAAACAGATTCTTAAACAGTGGTCTAAGCAGCTATGAGCAAAACCACGGAAATTTTTTTAAGGATATAGCTCTACTCATAGAATGTATAGATTTCAAGAAATCAACCCTAACTTGACAGCATTTCTCTTCTTTCTTCTGCTCTTCTTCCCACAATAATTTGGGAAGTGAGTTTTACAGGTTTCACTCAATATCTCATTGTTATTTGAAGGACAAGGTATGATAAGATGATACCTTGAGATGCCAGTGACTCATAGCAATAAGGGGCTCATAAGAAGTAGGATCTGTGAATCATGCTTTCTCCATTACTAAATGACCAAGAAAAGAAAAAAATTAGACTCAACATTTTATCTTCCTTTGTCAGTGTCAAACTATATACTGTATTAGACTGAGAGCCTTGTCACATGGAAAAGCCAAAATAGAGCGGGAGAGTGGCAGCTTTCTTCATGCCTCTTAGCATGCCATCGTTGGTTCTCTTCCTGAGGGATACAGTCATAAATCATAGAATCATAGAATTGTAGAGTTAGAAGAGACCACAAGGGCCATCCAGTCCAACCCCCTGCCATGCAGGAACTCTCAATCAAAGCATCCCCAACAGATGGCCATCCAGCCTCTGCTTAAAGACTTCCAAGGAGAGAGATTCCACCACTCTCCGAGGGAGTGTGTTCCACTGTCAAACAGCCCTTACTGTCAGGACGTTCCTCCTAATGTTGAGATGGAATCTCTTTTCCTGTAGCTTGCAACCATTGTTCTGGGTCCTGTTCTCTGGAGCAACAGAAAACAAGCTTGCTCCCTCCTCAATATAACATCCCTTCAAATATTTAAACAGGGCTATCATATAAAGGGCATCAGTGGGAGGGACTCTAATATGAGCCCATGACTTTATGAATTGTCCACACAGACAGAGTTGCCATAGGGAGCTGGTTAGCTAAATGTTTGTGGAATGCATATATATACTCATGAAAGATCAACTGCTACCTGCTGTAAAGCAAAGACCAAGTGTCATGTTGGGTGTATTCTTAATATCATTACCACCTGATTACCAATGCTTAGATATTCAGTCCTTTGTTCTAATTATTCTACTGCAATTATTCCAGGGGGGGGGGATGCTTAACTACATGCATTAATGCTCACATTTCTCACAGAATTTACTGATTCTGACCTGACCAGTTTTGACAGTATTTTGATACTAGTATTTCATCAAGGATCTAGCCCATGACAATTTCAGTCTCTTCCACAGAATGTCTAACATGCCCATACCAGAGAAAAACACTAATTCATGTCCATGTGAAACAAGAACTGGTCTAAAAAACGCTATTACCATGTTTGACTTTGTAGGGCCATCACAGCAGTAGCAGTGAACACATTATGAATTTGGCTCAGCAAAATGAATGATCCTGGAAGGTCATATGTGGAGACATGGCAATGGTAAAACCCTGCTATTTCTAGAGGGACAGTTTAGTCTGTTCAGACTCTAAAACAACCTAATTTTCTTTGCTTGAGTCAATCAGCTATCTTCCCATCACCTGCAAGGGGGAAATCTAATTACATGCTGGAAAAATCTGTTTGACAACAAGCATGCTTTTATGATCATCTCCCTCAGGAAGGAGAAGGGAAGTGCTACAAAAGCATGCAGAGAGGCACAGAAGGTCCTTAACCATCATGCAATAAAACCTGGGTAGCTCCTTGTCCTTCACAGAAACATCCATGGGAGGGAGAAGAAAGGTTTAACCCTTTTACTACCCTCTGAAGTCTTCCCATAACCCCTTTAACCAACACAGCTTACCTTACAGTGTCTGTAAGGTAAACATGGAACCTAACATACTGGCAAGGATAGAAGTAACTGAGAAGACACTTCAAGGAGAAAAAGCAACTGGTGGGTGAAACGTTATGTATTCCCTTTCCTCCTACCCCTTTTTTGATGATGATCAGTTCCATCTGAGGGTGTTTTATAAGAAAGAAAGTAATTTTATAAGTAATATTTTTAAAAATTTGGGGCATGAAATAAAGTTTATGTACATTGAGCCATTGGTGTCCCCACAAAGGGTGACATCTGGAGTGGGTGGGACTTCCAGCCCTGGACTTCCAGTGGGGGTTCTGGAAATCTGTGGCTGGAAGGACGTCTGTGAGGGCTGCAGCCATGCTCCCACATGCCAGAGCCACACCGCACACCAATGAGCAGCATCCACGCAGGCCCAGGGAGTGCCAGCGTGGGCCCTGGGAGCACTCATGTGGCCTGAGGTGCACTTGGCAGTGTGGGCCTGGGTGGCACTGGCACAGTACCAGCATAGCTTGAGGCGCTCCCACAGAGGGGCGGAGCAGTGCCCGGAGGGTGAAGAAGCACCCATGGGAGGCAGGGAGGTGGCTGGGTATCATCGCCCTTCTGGGGTGTCACCCAGTGAGGCCTGCACCCACACACACCGTGACACTACTGCATTGAGCCATCAGAAAGCAAAGGTGTCACAATCTCAGCCATCCATGTGGACAATTCTGGATTTTGGAATACTTTGGATTTCTGACTAAGGGATACTCAGCATGTACACATATACCTTTTCTTATCTTACAAAATTTCAAGATAGCTTACTTACGTGTTCTTCTCAACATCTAAGATGAAGTTTCTTCCTTCTGCTGTTATAATGACTTCTGCTCTGGGAGGATGCTGCAAATAGCAAAGAATGTTTTGTTATGCATACACATACACACAAATACACATACATGGCAGATTTAACAATCATATCTTGGCTGATGAAACTGGGATATGAATAAATATTGTGCTCACAGACATAAGCCTTTTGCTTATTAAACTTTGATGCAGAAGTGAACCAGAAAACTTCCATTAATGACATTTGCTTGCCCCATGTGAACCAAGATAATAGTTAACCCTCAGATTCACAGTAAGCGGCTTCAAGCTATGGCTTCACATGTCTTTGATTCATATCCCTACCAGTTAATGATAGCTTTGAGGCAGAGCTGAAGTAGCAAACTTTAGTAAAGGGATGACTTCCTGCAAGGGCTGGTCTAAGGCATTTTGCTACTTGAGGCAGAAAAGCTATTAGCATTCCACTCAGTTCAGGGTCTCTATTGCTCATAGGCAGTCAAGTTGTTTGGGCACAGGAGACAAAATTTCTCAAACACCTCTCAAAATGCAATGACAACACATTAACTAATGAACAACTTTCTGCTAATGGCAGTTGATTGATCCTGTGTTGTTGGGGTGGTGAATCAGGGACATAGCCAAGTTGGGGAGGGTCCATGGGGTCCAGACCCCCCCTTCTGTTAGATACAATGAATGGTGTGTGCCACCCCACCACCGCACCCAAGCCCCATTATAATGGTGGTACTTAGTCTGGACCCCCCTTCCCCCGTCCACCTCTGCTTGCTACTCTTTCCTGACTCCTAAAATCTGCTACCTAAGGCAGATGCTATAACCTTTCCTAATGGTAAGGTTAGCCCTGATTTTGATTTGTTAGTTTGTTTGGTTGCTGCCATAAATGTAATTCCCCCAAAGCCTTTTCATACCAAAGCTTATTAACAAAACTAAGGCTGCACCTGCACTGCAGAAATAATGCAGTTTGTCACTGCTTTAACTTCCATGGCTCAGTGCTATGGAATACTAGGATGTGTAGTTTGTTGTGACAGAGCAGGGTGAATATTTCACAAAATTACAAATCCCACAATTCAAAAGCATTGAGCCATTGCAGTTAAAGCAGTATCAAACTACATTATTTTTGCAGTGCAGATACAGCCTGAGATAGGATCAGGCAGATGTGGATGCTGCATAGCTTAACAAACATCTATTCACTAACAACAAGCAGACACAAGAGTTTGTGTATTTTGGTGATTCCAAAGCCATAATCTGCAGAACGATTGCAGCCCAATAATATGCATTTTACTTAGATGGAAATTCTTTATAGCTCAACAGGACCCATGCAAGTATATACTGTATTGCATATTTATTGGTCCACAGTGTGGCCACAATATAAATAAGGGGAGATAATACCGAACATGCAGAAGGCTAAAAAAGAAATTTTGCAAGTTAGTATCACTTCAGTGAATTAAGGGAAGATATTAAGATCCCATACTTTTTACAGCAATACATGGAAATTAAATATAAGTGACTCATATAAACCACAGCCTTTTCTTACAATACACTAATGTATGGACCAATTGAAGTTACTAGGAAATATGATTTGAAGAAGAAAAGAACAGTCATTTCACTACAGCTACGGATATTGACTCAGAAGGGGGAAGTAGGACCAAAAGAATAATTTTGTTGTTGTAGTGTAAGAAACTACCAACTAATGTTTGGCAACTGTTAACTAACAGGCCAATTAAGGAGGAAGAAACATGTAAATTGGTTATATACCGGACACATAACAAATCATTTTCCCATTTCCTTGCCACTGCCAACACATTTGAGACATAAATAGCATAACTGGCAATTAACAAAAAACAAAATGAATAATTGAAATTCTCACTAATCGCCCCCCCCCAATGGAAAACAAAATGAGTAATTTTGATTCCCAGTAACACTTACTTAATAACCACAAATTGCACCAACCTAAGATGGATGCTGTTATCTTCAACATGGGGCAACAAGATCCATCTTCTTCAATGGGTTCTTCCATTGAAGCTGCACTATTTTGGTGACTCCCTTCTACTCAGATGGTTGGAGCAATTAATATGATAAGGAACATCATCTTCATAAGGTGTTAACCGACCCACATGGTTCTTCAGATTGCACACAGCAGGTACTTTTCTTTCCTGATCTATTTTCAAAGGATTCCATCTTCTCAGTGTCAATCATTTAGTAATTTGTCTGAGAAGTGGAACTGGGGAGAGCACTTCATGAACCTAGATCCAAACATCAGTGTGTACAGAGGCTCTCAGGGTGGCAGATAGTACAGACTTGTAATATGTGTCCCATCCCACACAATAAATTACATTAGGCATGAAAGAAAACAATTTTAATTCTGAGACTACATTTTCTATCTTTCTGAAATTACACCATGGCCCATGCTGAGGCTTTCCTACTGCACTTTTACTTACTCCAACTTCCAAAGGTTTTGTTTAATATAAGATCCCGCCACAAAAAGAGTCCCACAATGTTTGCTGTCTGTTTTGATTGGTTAAACAATCAACACTTGTTATCACACATTCAGTGGAAAGAGAAAAGGGACAGTTACATGGTTCCTGATGTTTTTTCCCCACCTTTTCTTAGATCTACATAGATGTACTTAGGCCTTTTGCTTCCCTTTTTCCTTTTGTTGTCACTCCTTTGAGGAAGATAATCAGATTTTTGTTCCCTTTCTCTGGCTGGCAATCATCAAAAACTGAATGATGGGTACCAGCCTACGCCCATCTATAACAGACAGCTTTAGGAGTTCCTGTAACCATGTCTATTTCATTTTATTAAAAAATTTCCTTTCTTATCCTTGGATGGATTTCCTAAGACAGTAAACACAACTTACCCTTTACTTTTACAAGAAGGATATAGAATAATTACAGTATGACTGCCACCCTTATATCCACAGGATTGTTATTGTGGTTTCACTTACTCACGTCTGAAAAAATATGTTCTCTCTAGGCATTTTCTAGGTCTTCCAACACAATTCTATGGTATGCTCCTGACAGAAGTTGACCATAGATTCATACTGGAGGATCTAGAAATGCCCAGAGAGGTGTTTTCTCCAGGAATTTCTATTTCCTCTAGTGCCACTATATGGTCAACTTCCTCTGAAAGTCATTCAGTTCAATAGGATTTGCTGTTATCCATGTTTCCACAGTAAGTCCAGGAATGTATCCCCCATAGATACACGGGTCACACCGTACTCCTCTTTTTTAAAAACAAACAAACCATGAGCTCCTTTGGGTTTCTCCATTTTTGGCTGTTTTATTTGCATTTATCAGCAAACATGGCAATATATTGAGTACGCATGTTTTCTGAGGAAACATTTGTGTGTGCGTGCATGCATGCGTATGCACCTTCAAGTCACCAGTCAACTTGCGTATGCACCAACAAGTCACCAGTCAACCAGTCAAGCCCCCAAATATGTTCATAGGGTTTTTTTTAAAGGCAAGGAATACTCAGAAGTGTATTTGCCAGTACCTTCCTCTGAAATATTACCTATAACATCTGGTATCCATTGGTGGTCTTCCATTCAAGTACTAACCAGGACTGACCCCTGCTTAGTTTCCAAGATCAGATGGGATCTGGTGCCTTTAAATCTGTAGCATTAGCTGTCATAGTCCCATGGATCAATGTTTCTGATTATTACACTGTTTTGCCCTCCTATCCCTCTCTTCTGTCTATGCAGAAGAACTTCTGGGATTGATAGTTCTTGTCAAAGCACTGTTATATGGGGAAATAGCAAGCATTCATTGAAATGTGAACACACACTCTCTTCATTCTAGGTGGCTGGGGCAAAAACTCAGGGCTCATCCAGACTGACAATTTGTCCTGATTCATGTCATGTAACACTTCTTGCCACTTTTCCATCCAAATGCAGAAAGGTGGCATATTTCAGTTCACTTGTGGGCATTTTGTTTGTGACATGGGCTATATTAGATGTGGGTGTGACCAGCCCCTTCACACCCCATCCCAAATGTGTCTTCAGAAACATGGCATTCCTCACATGATCTTCTCTTTCTCCCCCATGGGTTCCTTACAATTTACATTTGTCCTCACTATAGAAGTATAGTGGCAAAGTGGTAAACCGTAATGGTGCTATGCCTGTATTTGTTTCCTGGCAGCAATATTACTCTAGTGCTCCAAGGAAACAAACTTTGCAATAGAACTTATAGTTTACTACTATGTCTCTACTGTTTATACACACACAATTGGGAAGCACTAGGGAAAAACAGAAGGAGACCACATGATGATTGAAAAGTGGAAATACATTTGGAGCCAAAATGGGGAAGAGGCAGATGGACAGATATACAGTTGGCCTTCCATACCCAAGGATTCTGTATCCACAGATTCAAGCATCCATGGCTTGAAAATGTATTTTTTTTAAAAAATTCCAAAAAGCAAGCCTTGATTTTGCTATTCATTTTACAGCTTCATTGTATATAATGTGACTTGAGCATCCACTTATTTTGGTAACCCCAGCAGGTCCTGGAACAAAACCCAGAGGATATCAAGGGCCCACTGTTCTGATACCCCCACAGAAGTTTACAGAATTATCACTAATGTTCTAGAGGTATTTTTAAAATAAAATAAAAAACTCTTTATGGCAAGAAAGGGCATCTCTCTGGGCCTTTACTGGTCAAGAGGAGAAATAAAATGGGGTCTTGAGAGAGGCTGAAAAAACATTGCCTGTAGCTGCTTTGACATCAAGGTTTGAAATCTTTGGTCACATTTATTCCAGTCCTGATGGCTCCCCAATTATCTTTCCATTTGCCACAATAACTCAATTTCTTGTCAGCAGTCAGCAAAATGGCTATGGACTGCAGCACTTGCCAATTTTCTCCACAACCCAGAAAGACTACAAAGTTCCTTCTTTCTCTTTTTCTTTTTTTGTCCCTCATACAAATGTAACTAATTTAAAATGGAGCATGAAAATCAGGTTGTGGGTGGAGCATGAAAAAATACCTACAGCCCATGTTACATGCACGGAAAGCATCACCGCAAAACAAAATAAAACGAACCATACCAATAGGTGCCCCTGTGGATTTTGAATTCAAAGTGTTCCAGACTGTACTAAGACAGGACAAAGTACTGCCTTTAGTTAAGGAGTATAAATTTGCAGCAACTAGCAAGAAGTATACATTGAAATTAGGATGGGGCAAGAGAAACATTGAAATAAAAGTGGTAAATTCGGCAAGGAAATCTACCCCTTCCTGACACATCTGGTCAGTCTGGATGAGCCTTCACACCATGGGGAGTTGCTATTCAGATCTAACACTACTTCTGACTGCCTCCATCAAATCTTGTGAGATGCCACATCCTTAGTAGGATGTACAATTTGGACTCATTTCCCCTTTTGTGGTAATGGAATTGCAATTTGAGCACTGGTGGAGTTTGTTCTGCCTATAACTCCTCAAGAGGCAGGTTCAGTTCCTAGTTTGACAGTCCCCTTGTTGGGCAATCTTCTTAACCACTCTGCGACCAAGAACAAAAATATGAAATAGTGTTACTTTATGTTACACAAAGTTTGCCACATCTTTCAAGAGCATATTGTATCATCACACAGCCAAGAAATGGGGGGAAACCCTGTACAGTACTTGCTTTGATTAGAATTGATCTGCTGCACATAAAGTGACCACCTACACATCATCAAAATAGAAGATCTGTGTCATCAAAATGAGGACAAAAGAGGGTGCAGATCCATATGAAACTAGCATATGTTAATTTACATGTATCTATGCAAATTTAGGAATAAACTATTATTATTATTTTTAAAAATGTCATAGCATACTATATGAACCGTATGCCCATCTGCTTAGTTTGCTGTCAAGGTGCTAACCAACTGTTTTAAAACTCCTGCACTCTCTTCTTATGGTTGCTTAACATTAACTGAACTTAGAATAGTCCTTTAAATAGTCCTCTTTATTCCCTGTAAAATAGGACACTTGGCTGCCCTACCTTCACACTTGTCTGTACTTCCACCCCAGCAAAACAGAGAAAAATGACAGCAACTGAATTGTCTCTTCAGACATTTCTGCTACACATTTGTACCATTTCTTTTCCTTTAGGAAATATCTTTTCAGAGATTGGAGAAACTCCCAATGTTGGACTGAGGCCCAGGGCAGATGGAAGACTGACAGCATTATTGAACATTTCCAGCCATGCATTTCACACAGTCAAATTTCTGTGCATACAAAAGCATCCCAACACTACAGAGAAATGGAAAGAATTAACAAAAGCTAGGCTCCCCACAGAGATAGCTGGCAACTATTGCCACAGCTGTAGGTTTTCTAGATGCAGCAACCTCAAGAACTGCTGTTTCCTCGTGCTACTCATTTCTACAGTAATGTATATTTATGTGATTACAATGGCCACAAGAGTGGATACTCTCAGTATGAAAACAATGTGTCCTGCTCCCAATTTGTTTGTCAAGTAGCACAATTTACTTTAAGAATCAGTAATCTTTGGCTCCCTAAATGTATTGGGCCACAACTCCTATAATCCTGCATCACTGGTCATGCCAGGACTCAACCAATGTCAAAGTAAGACTCAAACGAATGCTAAGGTTTGAGCCCTATTTTGGCACTGGACACACAAACACTGGAAGCTAAGGCTGCTAAGACCTCCAGTCTAATGACAACTGGGGGCTGCATATTTCCTAACCCAAGTGTGGACTGTTTGAAGCATATCACACAATCTGTCTCAACACTTACTTATCTTCAAAAAAATAAATGATAGTGGCCTACCTTGCAGGGCAGAATGAATGCAAATGAAGAATTCTTATAGAATAAAGTTTTCCTAAAGCTATCATAAAACCTTTATTTCATATCAAAAGCACTGTTTCATCAAAGGCTCCAAATGAGAACAAGTAGCTACCATTGTGTTAAGCTTTTCCACAAATGACCACAGCTAAATTTAGGGCAGGAGAAGGAGCCACCAAGAACAATCACACAGAAGCAGTTTCTAAAACACAAAAGACCATCTGGTTCTAAAACACACACAAACACACACTCACACACACAACCACCAATACTTCTTAGTTTGTGTTGTGTGCCTTCATGTAGTTTCCAACTTATGAAGACCCTGAGACAAACCTTTCACAGGGTTTTCTTGGTGAGACTTATTGACCTGTATCACCTAAAGCTGCATGTTGTACTTGCGCCAGATCCACATCATAAAATGTGATAGGTTTCTGGGACCAACAACAGATACACAGGAAGTAATGTTTAGAATCAAGTCAGTTTTCAATTAAGGCTCTTCTAAAAGCACTACAAAAAGAAAAAAAAGACCAGAACATTGAAATTCCAAGCTGGGTTCCTTCTTTAGCTTTAATGTTCCTGCCAGATGTCAATTCAAAAGGACACAGAACATCATTACATACACCAGTCTTGTTTTGACGAGGGATGCAAATGGATTTATGGCCATCACTGTACCCAGACAAGACAAATTTCAGAGGTACTTCTCAGCCAGTGAATAACTGATAAATTATGCCGACCAACAATCAGATCTGGAGGACCTTATGAGGGATGGGCAAGCACCTTACCTTATTTTTGCCAGAGCTTCCATATGCTCTCCACTGAGGTATAATGATTTCATGGTGCATCTGGATGTTGATTACCTCCCTCTTCCCTGTGGAAAGACAAGCAAACTCTTCAAAGCCCTGACATGAACTTTTGAAAGGTCATCACAGAAATGCAGCACAAAGTGAAACAACATCTGGTCCATTTAGTTATTCATACCTTTTTAGTGCACCCCCCTCCCCACAACACTTTTCTCTGCCAGTCAGCATCATCCTTTATGTAATTCTCTGGTGCAGCTCAAAATTTAACTCATGAAAAATTTAACTCATGAAAACGCATGTCACCTGGAAAAAATAGCTGATAACAAACAAACAAACAAAAGGTTACAGCAGTGATCCAGATTCTTTTCCATAACCCCAAACCTTAATTAAACATTTTTTATTTCTCTTTTCTCTAAAAAAAAAAAAAAGATGCTCCCTACAGGTTCTACTGTTACTTTCTATATCAAAGGTGGAAGGAGTATGACCTGGGACCCCCCAAGGCCATTTTGAGATCTTCAATGGGTCTCGACACTTCAAAAATAGGAGGGTTTGGATCTTTAAAAAAAAAAATACCTGTGCCAACTAGGTGGTTTGGGGCCAATTTGACTATGTCCTCATGCTTTTTAAGGACCATTACTCCTCCCAGGGCCTACCAGTACCTTTTTTTGGTTTAAATGTTTTTTTTTAAGTAAATAGTCCCCATGGTCCTTAAGGGGCATAGCAAGAGCTCTCCAAGATCCCATGGATAGTAGACAAATGTAGCCCTCACAGCTACCTGATGTTGCCCACCCCACTGTAATACAACTACTACTACCACTACTACTATTATTTATTTATTTATTTATTTATTTATTTATTTACTTATTTATTTATAGCCCGCCCACTCATGGAGAATCAGGGCAGGTTACAACAGTAAAAGAATATATCACTGTAGAGCATACACTGGGATCCAAGATAGAGGCAATCACTCCAGAACCTGAGGGTTCCTTTCCTGCCTAGTTGTGTATTATTTATAGTTGTTATTGTTGTTGTTGTTATTATTATTATTATTATTATTATTGGCATCTTGTTCAGCCTATATAAAAGACACTTTCCAACCCTATAAATAGGGGGCATCCCTTTTATAAGTGACATCTGACAACCCTAGTGGCTATACCAGAAAATATGCAATATGACATTCTTAACAGGGTCTGCTTACCAACTGTCCCATTTTGTCAGGGACAGTCCCCATTAATTCTCTGTCATCCAACTTTTTAAATGCCCTGGTATCCAGAGCAGACTTGGGCTAAAAAAAAGGAAGAGTAGGAGGAATAAATATCAACAGTCTAAGATAGGCAGATGACACGATGCTACTAGTAGAAAACATCATGGACTTGGAACAGTTGCTAAGGAAGATCAAAGAAGAATGTGCAAAGGCAGGCTTAAAGCTGAACATAAAGAAAACAAAAAGAATAGCCACAAGGACCTACATATATTCTACCTAGACAATGAGGAAATCAAAATTGTAAAATAATTCCCATACCTAGCATCAAACATTGATCAGGATAGAGACTGCCTTCAAGAAATCAGAAGAAGATTAGGAATGGGAGGGGCAGCCATGAAAGAGCTAGAAAATATCCTAAAGAATAAGGATATGCAAGTGAGCACAAAGGTGAGAATCGTCGAAGCCACTGTATTCCTCATTACCATGTACAGATGTGAGAGCTGGACAGTGAAGAAAGCAGACAAAAAGAAAATCAATTCATTTGAGATGTGGTACTGGAGAGGAGTACTGAGGATATCATGGACTGCCAAAAATATGACATATGTGTCCTTGAACAGATGAAGCCTGAACTCTCCCTGGAAGCCAAGATGATCAAACAGAGACTGTATGTCATGTACATCCATGTACACAAAAATGGCCTGCCCCAGCAAAATACCTTAGCCCCCTCCTCAAAAAAAAGGGAAAGAAAAGCCAGAAAAGGAAAAAATGTAATAAGACATAGGGAGTGTCCTGTGATGCTCTGCTACAACTTAAGGAAGATTTACATTGGCCATGGAAGTCAACAAGGGAATCAAGACTGAGAAACCTCTGTCTGTTTTACTCATAGACACTTTTGCCGATGTCCTAAGTTTTGAAATTAAGAATGTGGTCCTATATATGTGTACACAGAAGTAAGCCTGATTTAATTCAGTGGCAGTTGCTGATGGGCAAGTATGTGTAGGAGTGCAGACTAGATGGATCTATTTTTAAGCCAAAACTTAACACCCGTCATACAGAAGCAGCTTCCAAAAGGGAGCTGAATATAGATTAAGGCTGTCTTGTCAAACCAACCTAGAACCTCCATCACAGTCCAGCCAGGAACCATTGGAGCTAGGAGTCACTCCCAGAACGGGTTTACAGTATGAGGGTGAGTTGGATCCTAGACTACGTCTCTGAATATGTGGAAACACCTTTCCTTCAGCACTGAAGACCCAGCTTTGGTTAAGAGATTGTGACTAGCTGAAGCCCACCCAATGAGAGTCAGGGATAAATGGGAATTTGAACCCAGGTCTTCTAATTCAATACTACTTTAATCTCTTCATCTCATGCATGGCGTTCTGACAAACAGAGGATTTGGGGTCCCTATTAATAGCATACCATAAAAAAGCTCTGCATTTAGTCCTATTAGGGGGTCCTCTAACTGGCCCCACTAACACAAGATGCTGCATGTTGTTAAGGGAAGAAGAAAAATCATACCCAGTTGTTCTATTCCTGTAACATCCCTGTGGGCATACCTGTTGAACATCCTTTCACAAACAAACATGTTGCCTCTGAATTTAGGTTTCTTTGCAAGCAGAATGAACAACAGCAGTGTAGGGAGTGAAAAATACTGTCTTCTCCCTACTCATTCACCCTGATCTATTGGGCACCTGTTATTTACCAGCACAATCTTGTATATTTGCAAAAGTGGGGGGGGCTCTTTATCAGAAATGCCAACACCTTCCTACCTATTCAGATTCCCATATCAAAAGGCATAAGCTTCCAATTGAAGATCCCATGCTGTAACCAAAAAAGGTAAAAACCTTAAAGACACCTGGGAGAACCAGTCTGGTGTCATGGTTGGAGTATTGGACTACAACTCTGGAGACCAGATTCAAATCCCTGCTCAGCCATGAAACCCACTGGGCAAGTCACACTCTCTCAGCCTCAGAGGATGGCAATGGCAAACCCCCTCTGAAGAAACTTGCCAAGAAAATCTTGTGATAGGATTGCCATAAGTCAAAAATGACTTGAAGGCACACAGCAACAATAGAAGAGACTAAGATTCAGTTCCCTGCTTAGCCATGGAAATCCACTGGTTGATCTTGGGCAAGTCAAGTCGCACACTCTCAGCCCCAGAAAACCCTGTGATACCTTCATCTTAGGCTAGTCTCCATAAGTTGAAAATGACTTGAAGACATACAATAATAACAGCAGTAAGAACAGTAATAAAAGAGACCAGGATCCAATTCCCTGCTCAACCATGGAAACCCACCTTGGGTGAGTCACACACTCTCAGCCCCGGAAAACCCCATGATTGGGTATCCATAAGTCAGAACCGGCTATGTATGGCTGAACATCCAAGCAACTGATTAATACGATATCATGTGCTTATCAAGAAGAGGGGACATTACTGAAACAGAGAGCAACAAACAAAGTGCAGATAACAACAATAAAAACCGTTATATTCTGGAACTCCAATGAATAAATAAAAACTAAATTCAACAAGCAAGACAAAGATCTGTCATGAATGCATTTCGGTGTCTTAGAGGGCCATTGCCTTGTCTTGTCTGTGATGTTTTTGCTTCTGCATGTAGGTGTTAGGAGGTGTCGCGTGACAGGGTCAGGTATGGAACGAATGAGAAAATGTGTGTTATTTTAAGTAGGAAGAAGATTTTATCGATATAGAGATATAAAATCTTACAACTATATATATAGAGAGAGTAATAAAAAGATATAGAGAGAGAGATATAGATATTTATATGTGTATAATACACACACACACACACACACACGCATACAAAGGACAGTGAAAGCACACAACCACAACCCAAAGATGCTTGGCCCAGAGGTTGAAACAGGAAGGCAGTGTTTCCACTTGGGAAGCCGGTGTCTCCCGCAGTGGCCTGCTGGGGTCCTTGGGGGGAAAGGGCATCATCGTCACCCCTAGTTGCTCCCGCTGCTGCCCTGCTGCAGCCCAGGCTTACCTGCAGCCCCGGCCTCCGCCTCCTGCCTCAGCCAGAGCCAGAGCAGGGCAGAGAGGAGGCTCCTTCCAGCAGCCCCAGGCAGACAGCTCCCTGCCATCCTCCCTCGGCGCCTGCAGGAGCCACAGACAGAGAGAGAGAGAGAGAGGGCAGCCAGGGACCTGCTCCTCCAGCCTCCCCAGCTCTGCTGGGCGAAGAAGAAGAAGAAGAGGAGGAGGAGGAGGAGGAGACAGGGCTTCCCCAGGATGCTCTCCCTCCCTCCCTCCCTCTGCCTCCGCCTCCGCCTTCTCTCTCTCTCTGGCTCTTCTTCAGAAAAGCCCCTGGCAGCCTGGGGTCCTCCAGGCCCCGCCCACGACGGAAGCCAGCCTACCCCCTGCCAAGACAGATGTGCAGCGGTGACGTCACCACATCAGCCCCGGGACCCAGGGCCTCAGGAAAGGCAGCCAGGGAAGATGCTGAGAGAGTCCCTGGCTCAGGGCAGCCTAGAGTAGGGAGGGATTCCCCCAGGGGTCAGCCAGACCAAGCCCATTCGGCCAGGCAGGAAGACCCAGGCGAAGCACCCCCTGGGACAGGTGGCCATCCTATCAGGGACCCCCAAGGGACATCCATTCCAACCCCAAACTGCCATGCAGGAACTCCAGCAAATATTTATTATTTATTTTATGTTTATCCCACCTTTCTCCCAAAGTGGGACCCAAGGTGGCTAACAACACATATCAAACACATTAAAACAACAATTAAAATCATATAAAATTACAAATATAAAATTTAAAACATATAAAGTTAAATAATAATAATCTAAAACCAACCCCCTCATCCCCCTATAAAACCGAGACTGCCAGATCTTAAAAGGCCTGTTTCAATAAAAATGCCTTTGCCTGCCTGCGGAAGGCCAGCAGTGAGGGGCCCAGCCTAGTCTCCCATGGTTGAGAGCAGCCACTGAGAAGACTCTGTTTCATGTCCTCATCAGGTAAGCCTGGGATGGTGATGGAACCGAGAGAGAAAGTCTTCTCCTGAGGATCTTAGGGCTCTAGGTGGTTCATATGGGGAGATAGGGCCTCTCAAATAGTCTGGACCTAAGCCATGTAGGGCTTAATAGGTCATAACCAGCACCTTGAATTGCCATCCAGCCTCTGTTTAAAAACCTACAAAGAAGGAGACTCCACTATTCTCCGAGGGAGTGGGTTCCACTGTCAAAGAGATCTTACTGTCAGGTGGTTCTTCCTCATGTCTATGTATACACATAAACACACATACGCACACATTTTGGGGAAGAATATCTAGTGGTAGCCATGTTGGCCATATAGTAAATCCAACAACATCCCAACAATGATACCTTTATTGGAACAACCAAAATGTACAATTACATGTTGCAAGCTTTCGAAGTCACACTCACTTCTTCATCAGGTGGGAAAAAATGGAAGATGTTAGTCCTAGGCTAGCAATTTTGCTGTTTCTGGTCTTAGTTCAGATGGTAGGAAGGGCTATTTGCAGGACCTTTGTAAGTTCAACCTAGACAATGAAGAAAGAGAAATAGTAAAAGAATTCCCAAACCTGGGATCAAACATTGATAGAAATGGGGACTTCAGTCAGGAAATCAGAAGAAGATTAAGAATGGGGAGAGTGGCTATGAAAGAACTAGAAAAGATTATACAATGCAAAGATATACAACTGAGCACAAAGGTTAGAATCATACAAGGCACTTGTATTCCCTGTTACCATGTATGGATGTGAGAGCCGGAGAGTTAAGAAAGAAGATAGGAAGAAAATCCATTCATCTGAGATGTGGTGCTAGAGAAGAGTGCTGAGGATCCCATGGAGAGCCAAAAGGACAAAGAAATGGGTCCTAGAGCAGGTCAAGCCAGAAACCTCCCTGGAAGCCAAGATGACCAAACTGAGGCTGCTGTACTTTGGACACATCATGCGAAAGAAGGACTCATTGGAAAAGACAATAATGTTAGGAAAGGTGGAGGGAAGCAGAAAGAGAGGAAGGCCACATGTCGGATGGATGGACTCTATCTCTCTATTAAGGAGGTCACTATGGGTTTTATGGGGTTGCAGGAATTAAGCAGAGCAGTGGAGGACAGAGGGTCTTGGAGATGTGTCATCCATAGGGTTGCCATGAGTCGAAATCGACTCAAGGGCAGTTAAGAACAACAAACATCCCCCTTTGGCCATGAATTACCGGGAGATTCTCCAAGGACTTTTTGACATGGGGACCTATGTACTTCCATCCCAAAAATGGTTAAAATGTTGGCATCCCAGAAAAGCAAGCCAATCCGCTAATGCTTATCATACAGAGAGCCCAACAAGGGGTTAAAAGCACATTACTTAGGCAAGAAAGTGGGTCAAAAACAAATTTGGGTTTCAGACATATGAGGACAAATCCTTTTGCTGGCTTGAAAATAACTTTTTTGTGAATGCTCCAAACTGTCATTTTCAGAACTGCATACATAGACATGCTCCAGAGAGGGAAGGGAAACAGGGAGGAAAATCTTATTTGCCTCAGAAGCTGTTTCAGAAGAAGACAGGCTGAGGTTTCCCTTTGCAATCTCCCTTAAAATCACACACACACACACACACACGAGAGAAAGAGGAGGTGGCTGTTCCATAAACCTGCCTGATTCCAGCAAGGGCTGAAACTCCCAGATGCCCTTGTTTTCCAGGACATGTCCTCCATTTTCCCCTCCTCTACAGAAGGAATTCTAAAACTTCTCTCTGCCTTCTTCCACCATCTGTTCCCTTAGAGCAGTGATGGCGAACCTATAGCACATGTGCCACAGGTGGCACTCAGAGCCCTCTCTGTGGGCACATATGCTGTCGCCCTAGCACAGAATTTCTTACTAGAAATCCAGAGGGACATGGCACTTTGCAATAAATAAGTGGGGTCTGGGTTCCAATTTGGGCACTCGGTCTGTAAAAGGTTCACCATCACTGCCTTAGAGGTTGCTTAGAGGCTCCATTAGAGGAAGAGAGCAGCTGCACAAGGGAAAGTGGGGTGTGTGTATGGGTGTGTATCCCTTTAATAACAAGGCTTTCTCCCTCTCATTGTCACAGCAAGGAACTCTGGGAAATCTGGGATCAGGGAGAATCAGGGACATGGTTTTCAGACTGCTGCAATTACATGAAGAGAGCGAATTTGTGAATGAATTGGACTTGAAAACATGGTATTTTTGTGGAAATGCTTATTTCCTGATTCACCTTACTTTCTGTCTGGAGTCTGACCAGTTTGTGCACAGCATCATCTGAAAAGCAATTGCGAAATTGTCCCTAATGCCCTGGGTGACCCTGAATTGTGACCAGTTTAACGTTCCATTTTCCCTGTGTGAAGAAGTCCCCAGTCCAGGAAATTTAACGTCCATTTGCAACTCAAAGAAGATTGCTCCTTTGAAATCCATCATGTCTCCTTGCTTTGGGGGTTATTTTGTTGTTACTGTTGTTGTTATTGTGTGACTCCAAGTGGTTTCCAACTTATGGCGACCATATCCTGGGGTTTTCTTGGCAAGATTTGTTCAGAAGAAGTTTGTCCTTGTCTTCCCCTGAGGCTGAAAGAGTAAGGTCCAGTCCAGACGGGTGCGATAGGATACCCTTGTCATGTGCAAGGAGCGGCACTTCTAGATGCCCCTCACCCCTCGCACACGACAAAGGCGTCAAAATGGCGGCGCCATATACAGATGGGTGCCGCCATCATTACGTGACAGACACCTAGCATCCGCACATTGCAGCACCATTATGACATCACGAGTGCACCATTGGCGCACTGCAGCGTCATAATCGCGCCACAAGAAGAAACTGCTTTTTCTGCATTCTTTTTGGTCCACGGGGAAGTCCCACAGTCTGGAGGCTGTGGCTTCCCTGCGGACCAAAGCTAAGCGCCAGGAGACCGTCCTTTATGGACAGTCTGTCCAGCGCCTATGATTTGCTCAGGGCCATCCATTGGGCTTTGTAGCCAAGCTGGGAATTGAGTCCTGGTCTCCAGAGTCATGGTCCACCACTCAAACCACTATGCCACACTGACTATTTGTTGTTGAGTGTTGTTAACTTCCTCCATGTCTGTACTTTGGACTTTATTTTGTTAGTTATCAGAGACAACCATAGAGTTGGGAGAGGGCCATCAAGTCCAACCCCATTCTGTCATGCAGGAACTCACAATCAAAGCATCCTCAACAGATGGCCATCCAGCTTCTGTTTAAAGACCTCCAAAGAAAGAGATTCCAGTACACTCTGAGGAAGTGTGTTCCACTGTCAAACAGCTCTTACTAGCAAGTTCCTCCTAATGTTGAGGTGGAATCTCCAAATACGCACGCGCACTAATGTTAGAAGATCGATGATTGATTTTCATGGGGTTTTTTACATTTTTATTATGAAGCTTTTAAAGTGTTTTGTTATCTGGTGAGCCGCCTTGAGTCACTTTCTGGGAGCAAGGCAACATAGAAATGAAATAAATAAATGTTATCCTCTATATGTGTATGTAGAGAGATCCTGTAGCACCTTTGAAACTAAAGAAATTGGCAGCATGAGCTTTCGTAAACTTAAGTCTACTTCCTCAGAGGCATATATGTATATGTGTGTTCAGAAACCAGCATGGTGTAATGGTTCGAGTGTTGGACTGAGACTCTGGAGACCAGGGTTCTAATCCCAGCTCAGCCATGAAACTCACTGGGTGACCTAGAGCAAGTCACACTTTCTTAACTTCAGAGGATGGCAATGGCAAACTCCCTCTGAAGAAACTCGCCCTATGATAGGTTTGCCTTAGAGTCAGAAATGTCTGGAACCCAAAGAAGCAACAAATGGCTGGCCTCCAGCTTGAGCAAGATTGTAAATGTTGCCACAGTGCTAGATTTCTCTATGCAGGGGGGCCTTTGCGCCAAAATGGTGGGGCTGGTTTTGGGGGGTGATTTCCTGAGATTTGAAAATGGATCTGCAAGGCTTCAGACTGCTGGGAGTGGAACCACACAAGAACTGCATTATGAATGAATGCCTAAGGGAAGCTGCATCCAATGTTTATTTCATTCTGTACATCTGGTGTCTGTCCTCATTTGCACTTGTCTTTTGTTGCCATGTTCCTTCAGGTCAATTCTGACTCATGGCTACCCTATCCTTGGGTTTTCTTTGTTGGTTCCCCTCTGTGAAATGCAAACTAGACCCAAACAGAGGTGCCAATATTCAGCATTGCCTGAGGTGCCTGACCTCAACAGTAGCTCACAAACAGCAGAGTACAGAAGCACAACCCAGTGTGCAGTATTTGACAACCAGGCACTGACCAACCTGAAATAAGGCACAGACATGGTTGACTTCTTCCAAAGTCCATGGAGACTTTTATCTTCAAGCTGCAATATGTACAACAAAATCTCTGACATATACTGTCTGTTATTTTTACAATCCACACTATCCAAAATTCACCAAACCAACTCCCCTCTTCAATCCACACCTGCTCTGGGTTTCAGAGTCCTTACATACATAACTAATTACAAAGGATTGGCACCTGGTGTTTTCCCCCATTTACAGCCACTGACTGCAATTATTTTTATATTTCCTTAAAGGGACATTTAACCCAACATTCTTGGCCAGATGAAGTTTGTTATTGTCTTAGACAGGAAGGTTGAGACTAGGGGTCACCCTCTCTCAGTCTCAGAGCAAGGCAATGGCCAAGCCCCTCTGAACAAATCTTGCCAAGAAAACCCCAGAATAGTTTTGCCTTAGGGTCATCATGCCTGTGGAAGGTACACACACACACAACAAAAAGGTTGAGAAAGTATGGCTTGCCCAATATCATTCATTGCATTTCCATGAGGAATTCCCACCCTGGTCTCCCACAGTCCTAGCCCAAGGGTGCTGTCAAACTGCAGACTTAGGGCCCATACAGACAGGCAAAAATAAAGCTGCTTTGGGTCACTTTGGAGGTATGCTGTTCAAATGATGCATGCATCTTAAAAGGCCAGAAGCTGCACCAAAGCTGCGCTCCAATCCTTAGGGCGGAAAAATGAAATGCACAGATATAGGATGGGGGACCCCTGGCTGAATGAAACTACGTGTGAAAGGGATCTTGGAGTCCAAGTAGACCATAAGTTGAATATGAGTCAACAGTGCGATGCGGCAGCTAACAAGGCCAATGTGTTTTTAGGCTGCATCAATAGAAGTATAGTGTCTAGATCAAGGGAAGTACAGTAATAGTGCCACTGTATTCTGCTTTGGTCAGGCCCCACCTGGAATACTGTGTCCAGTTCTGGGTACCACAATTAAAAAAGGACATTGAGAAACTGGAGCTTGTCCAAAGGAGGGCGACTAAAATGGTGAAGGGTCTAGAAACCATGTCCTATGAGGAACGACTTAGGGAGCTGGGGATGTTTAGCCTGGAGAAGAGAAGGTTAAGAGGTGATATGATAGCCCTATTTAAATATTTGAAGGGATGTCATATTGAGGAGGGAGCAAGCTTGTTTTCTGCTGCTCCAGAGACTAGAACACGGAACAATGGATGCAAGTCCCAGGAAAAGAGATTCCACCTCAACATTAAGAAGAACTTCCTGACAGTGACGGCTGTTTGACAGTGGAACAAACTCCCTTGGAGTGTAGTGGAGTCTCCTTCCTTAGAGGTCTTCAAACAGAGGCTGGATGGCCATCTGTCGGGGATGCTATGATTGTGATTTCCTGCATGGCAGGGGGTTGGACTGGATGGCTCTTGTGGTCTCTTCCAGCTCTGCGATTCTATGATTCTATGATTCTAGGCTTTTGCAGAGACTGGACCTTTGAGGAGGACAATGAGCTCCCAGTTATTTGTAATTGGTGGCCAACAGCTGCTCCAAACCACTAGAATGTGTGCAAGGGCTGAGGAATGTTTGAGAAAAAATAATTTGTGCAGTATGAATGTGGTTAAAAAAGAAAAAAGCAGTATTAGCTTGTAAAAGATTGGTAAGATTCCAGATGGAAGTTAACTGTTGTGTCTTTCTCTCTCTGTCTCTGTTTCAGTCCTATATCCAAACATCTCAGAGGCCTGTTACAGACTGCCAAAATAAAGCTGCTTCGGGTCTCTTTGGAGGTATGCTATTTAAATGATGCATGGGTCCTAAGAATCCAGAAGCTGCACCAAAGTTGCACTCCAGTGCTTAGGAATGGAGTGTGGCTTTGGCGTGACCTCCAGACTCTTAGGACCCATGCATCATTTAAATAGCATACCTCCAAAGAGACCCAAAGCAGCTTTATTTTGGCAGTCTGTAACAGGCCAGAGTAGTGAACAATAATGTTGATTGAACAATCAAACAGTTTTAAGTTGTAAACAGCTTTAGGATTGATGCTGCTGGAATCCAGTTCTCCAGCAATCTCTCTTTAAAAGGTAATTTACCTTGTAAAAAGTCCTACAGAGACTGCTTTAATTGCCCTGGCTCAATGCCATGGAATGCTGGGAACTGTAGTTTTGTGAAACATTTACCCTTCTCTGTCAGAGAGCTCTGATGCCACAATAAACTACAATTCCCAGGATTCCCCAGCACTGTTAAAGTGGTCTCAAATTGGATTATTTCTGCAGGGTATTTTGGACCAGTGTTCCATATTGTGTGAGTGGTAGGTGGGGAGAGTTTCTCAACATTTGCATGATGATAACAGATCTTTTAGGTTTGATTTTTGTTTTTGCATTTGCCCATAGTTCTACAGAAATGTGATAATCTTTCATTATAAAGATGAATTATAAAGGTGCATCAGATTACCTTCCACCAACTCTTTATGCTACTGTATACCTTATGCCTGACAGCTGGGGATCACGCTTCATGATGCATCTGATAGAAAGATTCACAAAAGGTTATGGCATAATAAGGTGCTACAGGACTGTTTTTCATTTTTGCTACAAGAGAATACCATGGCTATCCCTTTGCAGATTATTAAAGTGGAAAAGGAATACAAAATCATTTGTGGTAGATGATTTGAAATCTGTCCAGGTTTTCTCAGGCACATAGGCCCCATACAGACAGGCCAAAATAAAGCTGCTTCAGGTCACTTTGGAGGTATGCTGTTTAGATGATGCATACGTCTTAAGAGTCCGGAAGCCATGCAAAAGCCATGCTCCACTCCTAAGGACTAGAGTGTGGCTTTGGTGGGGCTTCTGGACTCTTAGGACGCATGCATCATTTAAACAGCATATCTCCAAAGTGACCCGAAGCAGCTTTATTTTGGCCTGTCTGTACGAGCCCATAGATACTCTGTGGGGTTCCTTGAGACTCACTGACTCTTAAATTTCTTCTTGCAGATGCTCTTGTGCTATCTATATGTCAGATGATTAGATGTGGTTTGAAAATGAGAATACTCTGCTCAACATGTACACTTTTGCCTCTACTAAACAGATGGCAACAGGTTTTTAGTCGTCTCAAAACCCTTTTATAAAGTCTTTTAGCAGAAGTGAAAACTGCCTGGGAAATCTTTATGACCAGAACACAGGGGAGAAATTCCTCTCAAATTTTTCAGAAAGTGACAGTGAAACAAACCAAATATGTATGGATGCAACTGAATGCAAAATTTGTCTCTAAACATTACTCTTTTAAAAATCCTTTTAGGATTAGGTACAAGCTTCTTCTCTTAACATTTAAAGCTTTATACAACCTAGCTCTCCCTTACCTGTCAGTCCTTGGCCCCATACAGACAGACCAAAATAAAGCTGCTTCGGGACACTTTGAAGGTATGCTGTTTAAATGCTGCATGCGTCCTAAGAATCCAGAAGCCACACCAAAGCAACGATCTAGTCCTAAGACTGGAGCACAGCTTTGGCACAGCTTCCGGACTCTTAGGACGCATGCAACATTTAAACAGCATACCTTCAAAGTGTCCTGAAGCAGCTTTATTTTGGCAGTCTGTATGGGTCCCTTGTTTCATCTCACCATTCTGTCTGAGATTTGTGGTACAGGAGTTCAGGGCTCCTTACTCAGCCAAGGGTTTCTTCTTCATTGGCTCGGCTTCATCCTTTTTCACTTGCTGCACCATACTCCTGGAACTGCCTTCCTAAACATCTGTGGACTATCACTTGCTAGTTTAAATCTGAATTAAAGACGTTCTTATTCTCTAAAGCATTTGGAACTGTATTTTAATGTTGTTTTACCATTTTATATTTAATTTTCTATATATTAGGTTTTTTTACAGTTTGTATTTTAACTGCATAAATTGCTTAATTTTGTATAGTTTATATTTTATTATATTTTAGATTGTATGCCACTGGCAGGTTATATGCCATTTTGATGATGCCTGTAAAGTGCCATGCAAATTTATGGCACTATATATATAAACAACAACAACAAAAAGTTTGCCTCTAGCGCCAAAGATCTTGTTTCTTTATAAATACAGAAGGACTACCTAAGCTTCCTGCCTTGCACAGACCAACCTGTTTTCTGACAAGCTGTTTCTCTGACTGCTCTCCCAGTAAGGGGCAGGAGAACTAGATCTAAAAGGATTCAGTAACAGGAAGATAGATTTCTGTTGAATATGAAAAGAACTGTCTTCATCATCAGTATATCTGACAACGTCTCACAGATATGTGACCAAACATGTGTGACCAAACAATGTCAGAGTGTTGTCAAGAGGACAACAGTTATTAATAAAGAAGAACATAATTAAGAAAAGCTGCAGCAGCTTACTTTAGACTGAGCCTCCCTTGCTCTTTTCTCCTCTCCTTCCCCCCACATAGTTAACTGAGTGCAAATTACTTTTGCACTTTGAACTCAGTTTGCAACCATGGATATAAGTTGATGATGAAGGGGAAAAGTGGGACATGTTCACAGCAGCTGAAAAAGTCATGATAGAGGATTGAGACTGGCCCTGCCAAATTGGGACAGATGGAGGATGTGCATCAGTAGGCAGTGGCACAGATAACAGAAAAGTTGGGTAGGTGGTCTCTATCTTATTGGAGGTCTTCAAGCAAAAGCTGGACAGCAGACATCTGAATTTTTTGCACCAAACAGGAGGATGGATAATCGTAAGAGGTATATGGGGAAAAAGAGTGCATAACTCCTGTATCTTTAACTGTTGTGTAGAAGTTGGGAATGTGATTAGGTCAAGCTTGCACAGAAGCATGTCACTGGCTATAATGGCTGGGGAAATCTATGAGAGGAAATTGAAAATAATAAAACAGAATAATATAATCTTAGAAGTGGAATGGTCCACAAAGGCCACCAAGTCCAACGCCCTAACCTTCAGGAAGACATAACTTAAGCAGCCCTGAAAGATGCCCACGCAACCTCTGTTGAAAGACCTCCAAAGATGGGCAGTCCACCACCCACTGAGGCAATCTCTTCCACTATTAAACAGTTCTTACAGGTAAAGAAATTGTTACTAATATTTAGGTGGAATCTCTTTCCTTGTGAACTGAATTCATTCATTTGTGTTCTGGTTTTTGGAGCAGCAGGGGGAAAAATTACTCCATCTTCTACATGACATCCCTTCAAATATTTAGAAATGGCTGTCATATCACCTCTCATCTGTTCTTCATGCTAAATATATTTAGCACCCTAAATAATTCCTCCTAATACATAGTTTCTAGATATCTACCATTCTTAGTTATCTTTCTCTGGACATGCCCCAGCTTGCCAATAACCATCTTGAACTGTGGTGTCCAGAACCGTACACAGTATTCCAGGTGAGGTCTGACTAAAGCATAATAGAGTGGACCTACTAGTTCCCTAAATCTGGACACTATAGTGCAGCCCAGAATTGCATTGACTTTTTTGGCTGCTGCCTCAAACAGGTGACTTATGTTTATGTTGTGACCTACTAAGATCCTTTTCACACGTACTGCTTTCAGATCAGGGATCACCCATTCTATATTTTTATCTGCCCTGATGTAATACCTTACATTTACCAGTGCTGAAATTCATTTTGTTAGTTTTGGCCTAGTTTATTCTATACCCTGGGAACACTTTGGGATACTAGCTTCTTGCCTTAATTTGGTGTCTTCTGAAAATTTGATAAGCATCTTTCTATTCCATTGTCCAAATTCCATTGTCCAAATCATTTCTATTCCATTGACCAAATCATTTATAAAGATGCTAAATAACAATGGGCCCAGGATAGAACTCTGAGAAACTGTCACTTCTCTCCAAAGTGAAGAGCAACCATCGATGAACACTTTGGATTTGATCAGTCAATCAATAATAGATTCATCTTTATAAAACTGTCTAGCATATAGTTCACCAGCCTGCCTGCAAGAATATCATGTAGCACCTTGTCAAAAGCCTTAGTGAAATCAGAATATACATTCACTGCACTCTCCTGATCTATAAAACTTGAAACTACCAAATAAAGAAATAAGTATTTAGTTCTCTATTCTGAGAATTCTGATTATTTGTATTGACTTGTTTTTGAGAAACCTATGCTGCCTTGTAATAATCATGACATTTCTTTTATGTTTTCACAGACTTACTATGTTCTGCTCTAGACCCTTTCCTAGTACTGACATCAAACTAAATGGTTGGGAGTTGCTCGGGTTCTCTTTTTTGCCCTTTTTGAAAATGGGGACATTTGCCCCCCCTCCAGTCCTCCTGTCCTCCAAGAAGACTCAAAGACTATTGACACTGACTCTGAGATTACATCTGCATGCTCCTTTAGTATTCTTGCATGCAGCTCATCTGGCCATAGAGACTTGAATTCATCTCCCTACACTTTGGAAGTAAAAAAATAAATAAAAAATCTTTCCCTTGCCCTCACCCTTCTTTAGAAACTTTATATTTTATTAGTTCTCAGAATAGAAAACTAATAAAATATAAAGAAAGAAAGCATGCTATATTTGAACACACACCATATGGTAGTATTTTTATCATTGGGTTCTAGTAATCTGATCTTTTGCCTTACCCTTTCCTATGTCTCAGAAACCACCACTACCACTCTGTATAAAAATGTGAGCTTCCACTGGCCAATGTGTGCATATTTTATTCCAAATACACATGTACATACAATCAGAAGAGAGAGAGAGAGAGATTCAAAATTAGGATTCAAAACATGAAGCCGTCTTGAGAAATTCCGTGTTCTCTACCTTCATAGGAGCCTGTGGCTTCACAAAGGAAGAAGACATGCTGGATTCCAAGGAAACATCTTCTTTCAGTTGTAAATAGGCATTACATTTCCTTGAGTTTGAAAATCCCCCAATGACACATGGTCAAAGGGGGAGCTGCCAGCCTGCAGATAGCCTCCCTAAATGCAGGCCTATGACTAACATCTTAATTTTCCCCCTGTTTGTCTGCTGAAGAAGCCAATGTGACTTTGAAAGTTTGCAACATATAATTGTGCATTTGGTTGTTCCAATAAAGGTATCATTTTTGGATGTTATTGGATTTAGCAGAGGAAGTAGACTGAAGTCTACGAAAGCTCATACTGCCACCTTCTTTCTTTCAGTTAGTTTCATAAAATGCTACAAGATCTCTCTACATACTGATTCTACAGACTGACACGGCTATATATTTGAATTCTACCATGTGTGTGTTGTAAATTGATTTTGACTTATGGTGACAAATGAGAGATCTCCAACAAACCCTATCATCAACAGCCCTGCTCATGTCTGGCAGACTCAAGGCCATGGCTTCAGTGAGTGACTCTATCCATCTGGAATACAGTCTTCCTCTTTTCCTAACTGCCTTCTACCTTACAAAGTAAGTCTTTTCTAATGAGTCATGTCTTCTCATTATATGCCCAAAGTATGACAGTCTCAGCTTAGTCAATTTGGCTTCTAGGAGAGGTCGGGCTTGATTCACTCTAGGACCTATTTATTTGTCTTTTTATACATCCACAGTACCTGTAGAGCTATTCTCTAGCACATTTCAAATGAGTTGATTTTCCTCCTGTCAGCTTTCTTCACTGTCCAGCTTTCACAAGCATAGATAGAAATAGGAAATACAATGGCATGGACAATCCTGACTTTGGTATTCAATGCAATATCTTTACACTTGAGGATCTTGTCTGGTTCCTTCATAGCTGCCCTTCCAAATCCTAGTCTTCTGATTTCTGACTACAGTCTTCATTCTGATTAGTGACTGAGCCAAAGTATGGGAAAATCTTGAACTAAGATTTAAATGTCTTGACTGACTACTTTAAAATTATGTAAATCATCTGTGGTAATTATTTTTGTTTTCTTAATGTTCAGCTGCCTTTGGACTTTCTTCAGCAGTCATTCCACATCTTTGTTATTTTCTACCAGTAGTATGGTGTCATCAGCACTTATGTAGCAATGGCAGCACCCATCTATACAGGACACCGTCATTGTTACGGTACGGTGCCGTATTAGGGTTAGGGACTGTGCGATTGCCACATTGGGCTCATCTGTACTGGGCCATAGTTCTTCCATTTGTTGTTTCAACCATACTTTTATTTGTATTTGGTCATGTACTGTGTTCTCCTGGTGTTCATAGAGCATTCCTACTCCTAAATTTAGTCAGTCACTGTCCTGCTTCATTTCTTGATCCTAGATTAAATTCTGCTACTGTCTTTGATTCTGCACTGGTTCCTATTTTTTGCATCACCAATGATTATCGAGAAGTCCTGTTTTGCTGTGCAATCAATTTCCTCCTGGACCCCCACATAGAATCTTTCAATTACTTCTTCTTCTGCCTCTGTAGTTGGAACATAAACATGGATTGAGGTTATATTGATGAATTTTCCCTGAAGTCTTGAGATGATTCAATCAGACTTTCCATTATAACCTTTGACTGCTTTTGTTACATCTCTCTACTATAAATGCCACCCCATTTCTTCTTATAACACTGTGTAATTATCTGACACAGAATGTCCCATTCCTATCCACTGTAGCTCACTTACTCAAAATACTGCAATGTTTATACTGTACATTCCATTTCATGTCTTACTATATATACCTTCTTGCATTGCAAGTTCCTGATAATATCTGTTGTGCAGCTTTAAATTTTCCATTCACCTCTGCACCTGTCAATAGCTGAACATCCTTTTGGCTTGAGTCCTGTTGTGTCATTAGCCATAACACTACTTGTACTCATCCTCTGTTCTTCCCCAGTAGCTTGTTGAGTGCCTTCTAACCTGTAATTTTCATCTTCTGGAACTATCTTTTGTTTCATTTTGGATTGTGTCACCACAGGGTTTTCATCATAAACATTCATAGTAAACATGCCTCCTTCTGTGCAGTACTAAGAAGGGTTAGTTATGGTGCTACTGCCATTGTCTCAGAAAGATCCTTTGCCAGTGTCACCCCCACTAGTGCTGCTGCCCAGTAGCTGTCATACTTTGGCCATATCACATCCCCATACAAACCAGTCAGAGCCCCAAGATATTCAGGAGAAGCCTTTCTGTCAGCCCCACCAAGATCAGAGGCTCACTTAGTGAGGACACAAGAGAGAGCCTCCTTGGTGGCTCCTCCCACCTTTTGGAACTCCCTTCCATGGGAAGTTAGCCTGACCCCTTCCTGCTTGCTTCTCATCTACAATCCAAGAACCTAAGCAGAGCAGTGGAGGATAGAGGATCTTGGGGATGTCTCATCCACAAGGTCACCATCAGTCTGGGTCGACTCAAGGGCAGTTACACCAGACCAAAGCATAGTGTACCATTACTTCTGAACCACTAGTCCAGATTTAATAAAGTCGCAGTAAATTAATGTATGCTCCCCAATAAAAGCACTACAGTTTGAAAAAGAGAAAGAGCAGTATGCGACAGTTATAGCCCAATTGAGAGAACTATGTGAAGCTGTTTTATACTTTATGAACTTAGTGACATGGGAAATAGCACATTTGCCCACAAGCATTCTTGACAACTAATGAAAATTGTATTTAAAAGATAAGGCAAACTTCAGGCTATTAATAAGATCTTCTCCTAAAAGCAGTATCAATGAAATACAAAGGAAACAGAGGATTTAGTAGTTGCAGTCTTCACTCCCACAGGCTTGGCCTTCAACTACCTTAACTATGGTCTGTAGTTTAAAATGTTTTTATATATGCTCAGCTGATAAAACAACATTGCAGGTATTTTGTTGGCCACAAACTACAAGGTTACTGAAAGAATACAGTGTTGAGACTATACTGTTACTTACATAAGTGGAATTTTTCAGTAAAGTTATCATAAAAGTATATAAACATCCCCTTCACATCTTCTGTTTTTCCACTCCAGTACTGATTGCTACAATTATTATATGCCTTCTATACTGCACATCCTTGGAAACATTTTTTAAATTACAAACTGTCCTATATATGGATAATGACATATTCTTTGTATAGCCCTTGAAACAGCAATTAAATATACTGTACTCAAATAGACATTAAGATTGGCTTACCATCCTAGCACTTATTACATGGATACAAATAAAGTGATAATTGCATCATTCATTGTTTGCCATAATATATGGAGCTAACAACATATAATTCATGTGATTTTATTTTAATGTAACAAAAGTGGAACAAATGTATTAGAAGCCTTCCCTTCTTTTTAAAAAAAACAAAACAGAAAAATGTGAAAATCAAAGTAAATGTTTTATAACATGAACAAATAGTTTAGGAATATTTAATCTTTTACAACTGTTTTTTCAAACACTACATTTAAAATGTATGTTTCAGATATTACTGTTGGATCATACTCTGATACAGAATCATAGCATACTTGTATACAACATACAGCTAGATTCAATCTTACTTATTCTTACAAACATTTAACAGTCCCATTTATATGGGTTTGAAATATGCAGTCCTCTTGCACAGGAAAACCATAAAATGGTTCTGTAAACATTAAATAACGGTTTTCAGCATAAATATAAACTGAATTCTGAAACAACTATACTTTATTTTTTCAAAAAAAATAAAAATAAAGCAAAGGCCAAATTTTAAAATCTGAAAACTTTCCCTTCTGAAGAATGTGTGTGTTTGCACTATAGGGAAGATATGCAAACAGAATAATTTAATTACTAAAAAAATAACTAGATTAAAAAGAAAATCCCACCATATCACCTAGTATTCAGCTGAATCTTCTTTAGTTAGGAAAGTGAAGTCTGTCCATCATAAATGGTATGTAATCCTAATGCCGTTGATGACTATTTTTACAAGACTAGGTTTAGGGAAAGCTAGTGTGTAATTTATGAATGTTTCTATTGTGTCTGGTATCATGCTGGCACCATGTATGTTGCATATATGCTGTCTTTATAAATTGTAACATTTCTGTGCAATCTTGCAAAACTGAATTTGCAGTGCAGGTTGATCAGCTATGTTTGATCAGTACAGTATTACAGGTGCATCAGTAATATTGGCCCTGGAAATGTTACTTGAAACATGAAACAAACTGCACAATCATACAAGCTGCCTTGACTCCTTAAATAAAGTGTAATAAGTAACATATAGTTCCTACAACAATGCATTATACTGGAAAATCTCCCATGTCATAAAAACTAGAATTTTTTCATCTTCTTAACCACACTCACTAAAATGATGTTATATGACCAACATGTTTATTTTATGTTTTTTTAAAAAAGTATGCTAGATACGGTCATTTGTTTTTTAAAAAATTACAGATCTCTCAAAACCTTCCCTTCTTCCTCATCATCGCTATCTGTCACATTTACTTGCTGTACACTGGAGGGTGTGGATGGGGTTGCAGTAAAAACATTCTCAAGGGCCCCAATGTCCAGTTGTGGCATTGGATTTAAATATTCTTCTTCAGTTTGACTATGACTGCTGTAATAGGATGTCCCTTCCAAGCTCTCACAGCTACGAGAGTCTTCACTGTGCGTGTGCTCATCAGGGTATTCTCTAAAAGGATAGTCTCTGTTCAGAGCCGAAAACATTGCCTCATGCTTTTGATATTGGTCTTCATAGAAGCCTAGGCACTCAGGCATGGAGCTGGGGAAGTTCCCATAGCCAAATGGAGGGCGGCTGTATGGACATGTGCTGCAGCAAGACAAAGAGGTGTTACATCAAGGTTTTTGACATAGGAATGAAATATAACAAGTACAGTCTATCGTTAAATCTAGGAATAAGTTGCACTAATACAGACTCAATTTAGTCATGATCACAAGCCATAAAAGAAATATCTAAATAAAAAACTGTAAAACAAAAAACAGTCAGAAGAATATGGCAGTGTGTCAATACTGTCATATACAACATCTAAGTCAGAAGAATCTAACAGCCAGTCTGGTTTAGCTGAAAACCAGTGGCAAGACTATTCACCCACCTGGCCACCAGCTACAGACTCTTTTATTTAATAAATAATGCAATGCCTTCAAGGTAGTTCACACAATACAAAACAGCTAAAAATAAAATAAAATCAAAGTCTACAAAGTCTACATCTGAATATCAGCCTCCATATAACTAAGTGGGTTTGTATTTTTTTAAAAAATGAGATGTATTCAAAGGACACATAAAAATGAACAGTGAATGGACCTGTCAAAGCTTTCTAGAAAATATTCCATAAAATGAATGCCACTATAAGAAATCCCTATTTCCTCATAATGTCTGGCTTTATCTCTGTAGACAAGATTGATCTAATAATACAAGTTCCAGAGAACTAGCTATATTAGGGTGCTTCCAGCAGAAGATTCCTGCGGCACCAACTAAGAAACATTGTACGGCTTCCTAAATCCTTAGGAGACTTGTGCAAAAATAAAAAGATAGATGTAGTGATGGAGAAACATGAGATGCATAGAAGTGGAAGATGTGTGCATTTGATACCATCTATAAATGAGACAGGACAAGTTCATTAAAAAAAACCTAGCCATCGGAAAATATTCTTACTCTTGTGGCAAGAGCAACAAAGACATCTTATAAGTCCATCTTATAGGCTGACAAATTTCTTATGGCACTTCTATGACAGCCACTGTGTTACAGTGCTTTGAGTGGTGTACCATGACTCTGGAGTCCAGGGTTTGAATTCCTGCTCAGCCATGGTAACTCATTGGGTGACCTTGGGCAAATCACACTCTTTCAGCCTCAGAGGAACAAATCTTGCCAAGAAAACCCTGTAATAGGTTCACCTTAGGTTCGCCATAAGTTGAAGGCACAACAATAATTCACTTATATATACTTGAGTCCACTTCATCAGATGAAGCAGGCTCCAGTTCATGAGCAGGAAAAATATGAAAGAAAGTCATTCCAGGAGAGGAATTCCAGAGGAAGAAAACAGAATGGGCTGTAGCGGGATACAAGAAATCAGTCAGATTCAAGACAGACTGTTTTTTGCTGGTAGATGTTTGCAAGTCCTTTATGCATGATACATATAGCTACATACCTAGCTTCATTTCTGAATATATGTAAATAATTGTATTACCTTGAAGGGAAATAATGGGGTCCAGGTAAAAAGTAAGGGTGATGAAACGAGAATCGAGGAGGAGCTCCAAACAGAGTAGCTGGATGACCAATGGGAGGAGGCTGATAGACATGGGGATGTGGAATGGGGGGTGCTTGAGGAATGGGTCCATTTCTAGAACAAGAAGAAACACCTGAGTACTCCTTAGGGGGCTGACTATTTGATAGACTGTATCTGGAATGTGTGGTGCTAGTACTGTTCAGGTTCCTGCTTGCACTCTCTATGGAAACTTGGATAGGTCTCTTTATAGAGCAATTGGTTCCTGAAGACACACGGTGAGCTTCCGTTGGTGAGGGTGTAGCAAAACGTGGAGACTGAAGCACTGGACGAATAGGAAGGTTTCCAGTTGGGGCAGCCAGAGGTGGTGTGCTTCCCACATTTGGTTGGAACAGCGTAATAGGGCCTGGATGCTGAGCAGTAGGAGCTGGCAACTGGATAGTAGAAGGGGCTTCACCTTTAGAGAAGAAAAATAATCAGATAAAGTGAGAAGTCCCCATTTACCATACATTTTATTTCATTCTTTGTGGGCACAAAATATTAATTTCTAAAATAAATTTGCAAACATACATTTTAACATACTAAAAACATAGTTTATCTTTTTGGAAGTTCATTGTTTGTTCTTCTATTAATCAATCTTTTCTTACTAGAATATAAGATTTCCAGTGTGATCTTGGTGGTTACTACATTTTTGTTTGAGGTGGCCAGAATCAGAGAGCAGCTAACTTCTGTATAAGGGGGAAATGTCTGAAATATGCTCTGTCTGGAAATCCAGAATGTAATAGGATCTTATTACATTCTATCCCACTCCCACAGCTGTATAAATAAGCTTTATACCTGAGGCCTTAATACCATCAGTACTGCATTCATGAAATCCCATGCAAAAATAAAAACCAGTTAGTCTTTAAAAAAAAGAAATAAGTTCTATCGGTATGAATTGATTGTTTCTTGTGCATTTAATTTATTTAATACAGTTGGCCCTCCATATCCATGGATTTTTTTATCCATGTATTCAATCATCCATGGCTTGAAAATATTATTTCTATCTATATCAAAGTGCAAAGCTTGATTTTGCCATTTTATATAAAGAAAACCATTTTATTACACCACTATATTTTGTTATTCATGGGGGGTCCTGGAACAATATTCCAGTGGATACCAAAGTCCACTTTATGTTGTACATTTGATTTTACTGGGTCTGTGGAATGTAATAAAGAACTAATTGATATTAATCTGTATTTGTAACCTAATTTGGAATAAAACTGTTATCGTGGTTGTTGTTATATTTAATTATATATCACATTTTTCCAGTGTGAGACTCAAAGCAGCTTATAATAGTTAAAATCGACATAGTCAAAAATTCAGTATCCAAAAATTAAGAATTAAACTATCAAAAAAATTGAAACCAGTTAAAAATTGAAACCAGTTAAAACAACAGAAACAAAACAAATTAAAGGCAAGTAGATTATGTTAGGTCTATTTCCCCTTAAAAAAATTATAAAGGTCTTTCAAAATAAAGAGATCTTCACCTGCCCACTGAAAGACAGCAAGGAGTTAGCCAGTCTAAACTCTCCAAGAAGGGAGTTAACAGAGTCTGGGAGCAGCTACAGAGAAGGGTGTACACATGGAGGTGGTAGGGCAGAAAGAAGGGCCTGCACAGAAGATCTCAAAACATGGGTAGATTCATATAGGAGAATACTGTGGTTCAGATAACCTGGACCTAAGCTGTATGAAGCCAACCCAAGGGGTCATTCCCACTACTATTTAATCCTAACCACCATTCAGGCTATATGACCTTAGTTCCCACTTGAAATAGATCCTAATCCTTATTTGATTGATTTCAGTGGTGATAAAGCAGGGCAAATGCAAAAAACCCCGATCTTTCCTAAGACTACTTTCAAAGTGGTTCTTTTGGAAAGAATCGATTCTGAAGAGTGTTCAGCAAGTGGTAACTACAGATTGGAATCGATTCTTTCTGGAGGGGGAGGGACGAATGGCAGAGGGGGCTGTGAGATGTCACACACATCCCATGCTGCCTTTTTGTTTGTTTTTTAAATAAAAGTTAATCGATAAATTGATAGTTTGATTTGGCAATTACTTGCAAAGGCAAGTAATCATTCTATCGATTTTGCGACTAATTTATGTAAAAAAAAAAGGCACACCTATTTGCCTTGCCTTCCTCTCATCTTCCTCCTCCTCTTCCTTTTTCTCAGGACCCTTGCCCTTCCTTGGCTCCTCCTCCTCCTCCTCCTCTCCACTCCATTCCCTGGCCTTCCAGGGGAATAATTCCCCACGTTTCAGGAGTCTGGATGGGCCCCTGCCATGTCTGGATCGGGAGATCCAGGCATGGCAAAGGTCTGGATGGGACCCCTGGGGATTCCCCTCCCCTCTACCATGCCTGGGTCGAACAATCCAGACATGGCAGGGGCCTGGATGGGACCCCTGGGGTCATCAGTGGCAGAGGGGCAGACCCCTGCTGACTTTTAAGTCCGGGTTGCTGCTTACATCACAATGATTGACATGTCTTTTGCTGTGGGGCAGCTAGTGGGAATGACAACCAAGCCACAAATAGAACTGATTTCATAGGGGGGAGGAAAAAAACCCTGGCTGCAAACAACTGAGAGTGGGCAGTTCCGTTCCTCCTCAGCTGCCAGGACTCTAGGGACTGTAGTAAAATCCTACCATTGCACTAATGTCCCAGGCAAGCAAAAATGATACTCGAGGTCTTACAATAAAGGCTTTTGCCAGAGATGGAGTAAAGAATGCCAGACATCAAAAGTGGACTCAGAAAAGGAAGACGCGCTAGATATCATACTGCAAATATATGTTGCATATAATGGAGTACATAAAAGAATTTCATAATAAACTCAGGGAAGTGTTTGACTGTGTATATCATGGTAAACTATGGATCACTCTAAAAGAAATGGGAATGCCACATTTGGTTGTCTTGATGCATAATCTATATGCATAATCTATATTCAGGACAAGGAAGTCATGGTCATGAGTTTGCAAAGGTCTCTTGGAGGGCTTTCGTTCAAATGATCTCCATATGCCAAAGCACATAACAACAACAACAACAGTCTGTATTATACTAGCATTTTGTAAGAATCATACTATATCATGATGAACTATAATGAAATAATAATCTTTTATAACAGTTTTGTGATATCCCTTACCATTTTCAAACCAGAAAACCCAAATTGTAGCTGGTTTTGGAAACTACCTCCTCACAAGAAGAGCAGCCTGTTTCTTGGTTTTCTTTAGTATCACAGCTACCTACTCCAACCTAATATCCCAAATATCAGTAAATGTTATTTCATGGGTTAGCATGATCAAGAGGAATCTTTTTTTGATGCATCATCACTATAAATTTCTACAAGCCTATATCCAATAAAGATCAGAATGCAAAGTGATAGCATTGAACTGTGAGACAAAGTCTCCCAGGCACCATTTTTGGCAAGTCTCCCAGTTTCCCACCTGTAAAGCAAGAATTCTTTTCTATTAAATCAAATTCCAACATTTTGCCCAGCTCTCCTCTGTTACAATGTAGCCCTATGATCAAAGCTTCTTCCAGACAATGATTTATTTTGGTATCGGTATAACTGACTCACTCACATTTTACAGCTAACACAGAGTCGTTATCCAGCTGTGCCTCTCATATATTTTTTTTTGCAGTGTTGTTTCCATTATTTTTCTTAGTGGGAAATATCAATGTGGAATGCACTTGATTCTGCACCCTCAGACACTCCACTAGGCAATTTTATACAGTATATGGCAACATGTTGGAATTTTCAATTAAGTCAGAAAAAAACCCAGATTAAGGCACTCAGTGGAAGATTTTTATCTGCCTGGATGAGAAGTAAAACTACTGAAATACTTTTCTAGCTATCATTTTAAAAAATATTAGAACAGTGAAATAAAACATATATGAAGAGCTTTAAATTATTATAACCTTTCTGTTCCCTGCTATTTTAGTAAAAAGACTAATAGTAGTGATCTGGCAGGTGCTTTTTTAAAAATTAGTTTTGTGTTTGTGTGTGTATTCAAGTCGCCTGTTGACTTATCATGACCCCATGAATTTCATGGGGTTTTCTTAGGCAAGGGTACTCAGGTGGTTTTCCCTATTCTTTCCTCTGAAATATAGCCTTCAGCACCTAGTATTCATTAGTAGTCTCCCATCCAAGATTAACCAGAGCAGACTTTGCTTAGCTTCCAAGATCAGACAGAGACAGAATCTGGTGGAAAGGGTGGAATAAAAAGCTTTGTAGCATTATAGGGCTCTTCAGCATTATAATTAATTTAATTAAGTAGTGTTTCTCTATTTTAATTTGCTTTTAAAATAAAGCTGACATTGTTTTTAGTCTGACTTTAAAAAATCTAATTAGTGATAACATTTGTGCCTACAGCAAAGTGTAATGAATGCATGCTGAACTATGATATGTTCATCGGCCTCTCATTAATCATAGCAGAAATTCAAGGCGGGGGGGAGGTGTCAGAAAAATCCAGGAATTAACCAAAAAATTTAAAATCCATTCAATTTTTTCAAAGAAAATTTGAAAAAGTATACAATATATTTCATATTAGAATTATAAATAAAACATTACAGACAAGGATTTTATATATTTACTTTTCCCACATTACTGCTAAAAACTATTAGTAGATATTCTTCAGGGAAGCCTGATGTGAAATATCTCACAATTTTGCAATACCTAGTCATGGTGTATTTTCTCAGAGCTTTTTATGGGAATGAATCTTTTATATCTGCTTAGCACTGTGGAGGACTGGAGGAGACAAAATAACTTTCTTTGCTTTACTAATGTTGGTGGTTTATTCTGTTTTTATTGGGGTTGCTTTTTGGGTTGCTCCTCATAAAATAGTAAAACCACAAAAGTGCCTTAGAGTTTAGGTGTTTCTTACAGTTCATATTAAGTCCATGCATGACAAAAAATGAAACAGTAAGTTTAACATTTTATTATCTTTAGATAAACCATTGTGGTTGTCATTAACAACTGCCCTCAGTTCGACCCCAACTCATGGTGACCTTATGGATGAGACATCTCCAAGGCCTCCTGTCCTCCCCTGCTCTGTTCAGGTCCTGAGTGTTCAGACTCATTGCCTCCCTGATTAGGTCCAACTCTCTAGCACTGTGGTTCTCAACTTTCCTAATGCCACGACCCTTTAATACAGCTCCTCATGTTGTGGTGACCCCCAACCATACAATTATTTTCATTGGTACATGCAAATATGTGTTTTCAGTTGGTCTTAGGTGACCCCTGTGAAAGGGTAGTTCGTCTAGCATATGGGCTGGCTCTCTCTCTCTCTCTCTCTCACTACCCTCTACCTTTCTTAGCTTTATTGCCTTTTCCAATGATTCATGCCTTTTCATGATGTGTCCAAAGAACAGGAGCCTGAATGTAGTCATTCTGGCTTCCAGGGAATGTTCAGGCTTGATCTGAACCCATTTGTTTGTCTTCTTGGCCATCCATGGTATCCTCAGCACTCTTCTCCAGCACAACATCTCAAATGAGTTTATTTTCTTTATGTGAGCTTTCTTCACTATCCAGCTCTCACACCAGGTACATGATGATGGGGAATACAACGGTCTGGACTATTTGCACTTTAGTGTTCAGAGTTAGGTCTTTAAATTTTAGGACCTTTGTCTACTTCTTTCATAACTACTCTTCCCAATCCTAGCCTCATACTTTTACTATATTAAACAAGATGATTTGGTGCCAAACCAACTTATTAATGGTGCATTGTACATTCCTAAAGCAACAAAGTTACTTTCAATATGCTATGGGTTTTTTTCATTTTTTCTGAAAATTCCAATGTTTCCATATCCTCACCTGCCCCCCCCCCCCCAGCTTTTCCATGGCTTCAAAATTTCTGGAGTTTAGTCACTTCTTTGTTGCCCCATGTCAAAAACCACATCACTTAAAAATGACAGAAGAGTAGTACTGCTAAAACTACTGATGTGGATGAAAAATAAAATATACACTATTCCCATCAATAGAATGGACATACAGTCATAATTCTGCTTGTTGCTCACAACAGCAGAAGAATGCTTTATTACAGCAATTATTCATTAGCAACCTGGAAGCATCCCAAGAATTGGGACTCAAAGCAAAACTAGGTAGATACGGACTGGTTTGGTTCTCAGTGGCTTCCACTGAGTTCTTTAGAATAAAGTAAACAGATCAAATGTGGGATATATTACATGGTATAATAAAGAGGAAATGCCAGGGGTACAGCTCCATTAAATGTTTCCTCGGGTTAAGAATTTAAGCAGGCAGATGGAATGTTTTTGCTCTAGCAAGTGAATACAGAAGTTAATAGAATGTTCAGGTCTCCCTATTGCTTGTGATAAATTAGCACTTGGAAAGAGAACTAAACAAGTAATAAAGTAAAGGTTGGATACCTTTTTTCTAAAGATATCCTCATTTTCATTCTAGCACAGCAGTGATGACCCTCTGGCCCATGAGTCAGATTTTGTCTCACAAAGCCCCTTACCTTCTTTGAAGCCCTGTTTCTCAGGGGGCCTAAGCAGTCATGCAGGATAGCCCATGCTAACCTGCCCCTAGTTCTGATCCAGGCCAGTCCCCAGGCTGGCTCAGCAATGGATGGGTGTTTGGATAACCACCCACTGCCACATCATGGAGCTGATGCTGAGACTTGTACCTTACATGCCTCTGTCGTCATGTATTCTGAAAAGGTCCCCATCATGGCCTGTAAAGGTGGAAACAGGATGCCTGGCTATACCCACATGACCAGGTACTTCCATCCAATGTCACAGGCTGCAATGGGGGCCTTCTGAGAAGATGTGGCACTGGAGGATGGTAAGGGACACATAGGGTTTTGTGGTGTCCTTCCTATCACAATGGAGTGTCCATGGAATTCTGTGGCAAATACTGGGTCTTTTTGACCTGTACAAAGGCTCCATTGGACAAAGATTAGTTCCGGACTGTAGGACTGGCATCCAGACTGGCCAATCCTGGCCTGAATCTATTGACCTGAATTGTCCATGTAGGATGACACAAGGCCAGGGGGAGCACAGGCCTTTTGGCTCATGCATACAGAGATAGTTGAGGGAAGAGGGATACTACATCTGGCAAGAGCCACTGTCTTGATTTGCCTATGTAGCTTTGAAGGGAAAATTATTCAAGACAGAAGGAACACCTTGATGTGGCAGTTCCTGAAGGTTCTTGCTTTTTCTGACAGGAAAAGAGATGGAAAAGAGATAGAGTTAGCTTAGCTGTAAGGTAATACCTCAAGGTGCATGAAGACAATATATCTTTGATGAAGCCTTTGAAATGTAGCTGGGTTCAGGAGACAGTGGCAGAATACACAGACTGTAAAAGCTTCTAGGTGATGATAAGGAACCTTTACCTCTTTCTTGGGGCCTAAAGACCATATTCAATCTAGGGAAACAGTGAAACTATAGCTATAGCAAAGCAGGAATGCCCCTCTCCTTTCTTCTGCATGCGGTCCATAAGGGATAAGGAAATGGAGAGTGGTGATCAGAAAAAGAATTAAAAAGATCTTTGCTTATAAACCTGACAGTGCATTAATAAAAACAAGAATTAGGGTGCATCTTCACTGTAGAAATCATACAGTATAACACCACTTTAACTAACATGGCTCCATCCTACAGAATCTTGGGATTTGTGGTTTTGTGAGGCACCAGCACTCTTTGGCAGAGAAAGGTAAACACCTTGTGAAACTACAAATCACCAAGTTCTATAGGATGGAAAAGAAAAACAATAAAAAAGATCTTTACTTATTGACCAGTATAAGATTTAGGGTACATCTACACTGTAGAAATAATGCAGTTTGACACCACTTTAACTGCCATGACTGCCCCCTATGGAATCCTGGGATTTGTACTTGTACTTGAAGTCGTGTCAAACTGAATTACTTATATAGTGTAGATGGACCCATTGTTTTAACTATTAGTGATGAATGGGTCCTCCATTCATCTGAGGACTTCAAAGAGTTAAAGGTTGGGGGGAAAACTGCATGCTAATAAGGGTTTACATCCTATTCTAAAGAGGTTTACATCACCACTGATATAATGCCATTTGACTAATCAGTTGGGCATTGCCTGGAACTTTGAGATATTTCCAAACAAAGGTTTTTAAAAGGACTTTCTCACCATGTGGTTTTGAGCCTTCCCTTTGTCTGCCTGTTCAGCTGTTGGGCAGTGTGCCCAGGAACAGGCCTAAGGAGATGGTCAAGCTGGACACTGAGTCCAAGCTCCCAGCATCCAGAAACATCAAGGATTACAAAGCCAATCTGAAGCCTGGTACACACGAGCCAAAAGCACCATGTTGGCGCCAAAATTGGGGTTGCAGAGCGTGCGGCAACCACACGCTCTGCAACCCTAATATGTATGGATGACACCATCTTTACATGGAGCTGTCCATCAGTGGCGTGTGTCGATGACATCACATGTGCGTCACGTCCAAACAGCATGGCTCCTGCATGATGTCTCCGCATCGCCCCAGGCAGCTTATGGTGGCCTGGCGGTGTTGCTGCAAGGAGCTCCAAAACGGAGCTCCTTTTGGGGAGTGGATAGTTCCCGCGGCAACTGCACAGCCATGGGAACGATCGTGAGGAGAAAGGGGCCACCCCTCTCTCCTCTTTAGCACCAGGGTGTCCAGGGGCATGATATCCTAACAACACCCTTTTCTCTGGCTAAAGAGAAGTGGCATTTTGCCGCTTCTCTGTAGCCCAGAAAAATGCCAGATTGGGGCTGCAGGGCTGCCAGTGAGGCTGCCCTGGCCCCAGTCCAGCATGAAAAGGAGCAGCTTCAGGCCGCCCCTTTGGGGTGGTATATACTGCCCCTGAGACTGGGAGTAGTTAGAAATGTATTAGCTAGAGCGATTAGGCCTTTTTGGTTTATTTTCTTGGCTTGGCTGAAATGACTGAATTCTGTAACTTGCATGTATCTGTGCCTGTAAGACAAGGGAGTGGGGTCTTACATGTAAGGTTATCTTTTGCTCTTCCTGTGTTCTATAATTCCTTAGTCAGAATAAAGCTTTTCTTTAAAAAAATATCTTGCTTCTTCTTATACTCCTACATGCGCCTTGACTTGGTCAGAGGGCTTGCCTAAGGTTGACAAGGGGGAAAAGAACACTATAAATCCCTAGCAAAGTCCTGATGTGTTGCTAGGAGAAAGGGTCAGGTAATTCATCAGGTGGTGGTATCTTGGACTAGATTGTCTCAAAGAGTTCACTTCAGCTCTGTAGGAGTGGGAAGTAGGATTCAGAAGACCGTGGGAACTAATGATCTTCTGTGTGCAAAGAGACAGAACAGGGTTGCTGTGTTTGATTCTGAACCCAGAGACTATCACACTACCACAAAGTATATTTTGCACTATTTTAACAAGTATATTCATATGTGATTATGCAGTTGACATGGTATGGGTATATGTTATCTCACATTATTTACCACTGGATTCTATTATATATTTAGCTGGCAGTGTTTCATTGTTTTTAGCATTCGTACTTGATCATACTCACTATAAGCACAGAGACACTGAAATTTTATAGTTGTTATTATCTAAAGAACTCAAACTATTGAATGAACTCACAGACTGGGTGTCCAATGCTGTTCTGTACGTTGGGTATGACCACAGAGTAGGTGGGTGATCGGAAAGGGTAAATGGTAGTTGGATTTGTAGTAATAATATTCTGAGATGTTCCAGTGAAGACAGAAGAGGCTGTCATTGGACTACTAGCAATGATATTCTGAGTAGTGCCAGAGAATACAGTGGATACTGTCAAAGGGAACCTTTTCCTTTTGCCTGGACGTGGTTGGTAAACCCAGCCTGTGGGAATATAGAAGAACATGTTTACTGGTTTATTGCTATCTAAAAAAACCCACTCACATAATTATGCATATTTAATTATGAAATCCAATAAAATTTTAATTATAAGACAAAGATATGGAATTGTGAACCTTCTCTTTCCACAGATTTGGGTTAAAATATGATTATATTTGTAAATGATCAATTTACTAATTGCAGCATGTTTAGGAAGGCTTGCAGGCTCTCAGAAAGAGAAGACTTTTCTACATGCAGCTCCCAACTTTTCATTTTCATGCACATTAGTTGCATCACTATGTTCTGTTGAATATTACATAATTATTGCAAAGGGAGTACCCAGTTTTACTATCAATGTGGTATTACCAGTTTTTTTTATTGCTGTGCAAAGTTTGTCTAAATCTGTACATACTTTTTATTTCTACAAATAAACTCTGTTTTAATCATCCCCTTCAAATTAAAGTGACAAAACACAATTTAGAAAATGCTGTGCTTTTTATATATGTTACATTAAGACCCAGGGCATCAATATATGTGTAGCTAGTTATTAAGGATTGAATTCCTGCTTTATCCTGCTCACCCCAAGTCTGCACTGGAGGGTTAGGGGGACACTATAGAACAGATATGGGGGCATACAGAGTGCTTTAAGGAGCAGAAAGGCAACATGTGTGAATAGAAATATACACTCATCTAATACTGGATTAATCCACAGCAATATAAGCCTAAGAAAACTATGGGCCCAAACAGACAGGCCAAAATACAGCTGCTTTGGGTCACTTAGGAGGTATGCTTTTTAAATGATGCGTGCTTCCTAAGAGGACAGAAACCACGCCAAAGCCACGCTCCAGTCCTAAGGACTGGAGTACAGCTTTGGCACAGCTTCTGGTCTCTTAAAATGCGTGTGTCATTTAAACAGCATAACTCCAAAGTGACCGAAGCAGCTTTATTTTGGCCCAGAGGGAGAAGCATGGGACAAAAACTGTGGGAAATGCTAGCAAAAACAAATAGCTGGCCTAAGATTTAGCATAGCAAAACTTTTACTGCTTACTCATTTTGTATTAGATAAAGTTTATTTTACCCATTGTTACTTTCAGCTGATTAATTTTAAATAACATCAGAGGAAGAAGAAACACATATCTATAGAACAGATGAGCAAACTGTTCCCACACATGAATTATTGCTGTATCCCTGATACCTTAATATCCCCAGTTGAAACACTGAAAAACACTACTGCAACCAATATTATCTGTGTCTGGTTGCAGCTATATATAAGGTTAAATACTTTTAATTATTATAATGTTACCCTTCATTCTATAAAATTTTGTCTGATCAACAGATGAATGCAGCTTGAAATGGGCTGGCTCTTAGTATCATTTGTTTAAATAAATCTGTGCCTTTACTCAGTTGTTGTTTTCTGCCTTCAAGTCATTTCTGATTTGTCGTGATCCTAAGGTGAATCTATTACAGGGATTTCTTGGTAAGATTTGTTCAGTATGCCTTTGCTTCTCTCTCAGGTTGAGAGGAGGTCACCTCATAGGATCCCTGTCTGAGGGATTCAAACCCTGGTCTCCAGAGTTGTGGTCCAATGCTCAAACCACTACACCACACTGGTACTAAGAGCTAAGTTGCAGTAAGGCAAATGTGCAGAATCCACATATCCAGTAAAAAGAATTGTCATATAATTTCTTAAAGCAGCTCCTTCCAAAGTACTGCCAAAGTGATTTTACAATCTTCAGACCCTAAGAAGAGTTGGGGAGAGGGATTTTTATCGGTGTGCAGGTGTGTGACAAAACTGGTATATTTACAGAACTGTGTGTCATTGTACATGGATACAAAATAATGTTTCCTCTGCATCTTCTATTACCATATTTGTTACTTGAACATCATTTTTCAGTTCATGATCCTATTTCATGTTCTACCATTACAAATAGATGTTGAGAGACATTTTAAAATGTGTGTCTATTTTATACCAGGAAATTCTTCTCTGTGTTTTTCTTTAATCTTCTGAGCTTCATCATAATAAGGTTTCTTCTGTTCTTCTGTGAGTTTATTCCACTCCAGTCCAAGCTGAACACTGATCTCTGCATTATTAGCAGCAGGGTTAGCTTTGGCTAAAGCTGGCCGGTGAATTCTTGCCCAAACCATGAATGCATTCATAGGACGCTTGACATGACCATCTCTGTCTTTGCTAAATGGAGTATCTGGTATGCCTACAATAAATAAATACAGATTAATGGACAAGAAGCATAGTTACTGATATCCTGGATAATACAGTTCATACTCTAAAGTAATGTGTATGTGAATAACATTGGTCTCATTAAATATGAACTACAGAATTGAAAATCCAGAATCCAAGCAACCATGAACTATATGAATTCACAGACGCTTTTAACTTATTTTGCCTGAAAAGCAACTCTTGAATACCACATCCTGAACCACTTTTAAAACTGAAGAATGTTGCAATTGTGTGTCTGTGTGTGTGTTTCATGGTGTGTGTTTGTGTCAGCTGCTTTAAAATATCAAAAAGTTTCTGAACTATTTCAAGGTTCTTGCATGAGCTTCTTTGACCCCAACTAGACAAAATATTAAAAGAACAGCAATTAGATGTTCTGTTCTGACCTTCTTTACAAGCAAGCATAGCTCACCCCATCTGACACACATTGATCAGAGTGGCAGCGTTACAGAAAGGTAAACTTAAATCTTTTTTAACCCAGATTTTCTTGTGCAACTCTTCCCGCATCCCAGAAGCTGCTTCATTAACTGTGTCACAAACCTATAAGTGTTTAATCAGAAATGTATCCTTCTGTGTTCAGTGGAATTTATTCCCAAGGATTACATGCAAAATTTCTGAAATGGGAATTCTTTTTAAAAAAATATTGCATAGATAGAAGATGTGATCGAAGCTAGTTTGGTCCAGTTAGTGGATTTGACACAAATACAGGCAAGTGCAACTAGCTTATTGGGAGTGCTTCTTGATCCATCGCTTCACATGACAAATCAGGTGAATGTGACGGTCAAGACGAGCGCCTGTTATCAGCTTTAGCTGATACGCCAGCTGTGCCCTTTCCTGGAACCAGGGGCCCTTGAAACTGTAGTACATGCACTTAACCTCAAGATTTTTTCCCAATGCACTCTACATGGGGCTATCCTTGTGCCTAGTCCAAAAACTGCAACTGGTACAGTATATGGCAGCCAGGTTGATTACTGGAACATCAAGGAGTGACCACATAACACCAATATTAATGTCACTCCATATGCTGCCTATTAGTTTTTGGGCACAGTACAAGGTGTTGGTTATCACCTTTAAAACCCTACGTGGCTTGGACCCAATTTATTTAAGGGATTGCCTACTTCCATGTAATCCGCCCGTGCCCTCAGGTCCTCTGGGAGGAATTTACTCCAGCCTATAAAAACCAGATTGACTGCGACCTCCCAAAGGACATTCTCTGCAACCGCTCCCAGCTTGTGGAATGGCCTGTCAGATGAGATCCATCAAATTACCAACCTAGACAGCTTCAAGAAAGCTGTCAAGACTGATGTCTTCCAGCAGGCCTTCCCAGAATTAACTACTCGGCCATGTAATGTCTCTGTAATGACTCTGTCCACCATTATTGTTTTAATTGTTTTATGTATTATGTAATTTCAATCCTAAATTGTTTAATTCTTTTTTAAGGGGGGATACTATGTATATATTGCTGCATCATTTTTAACACGTTAAGGTGCTTTGATTGTTTTAACAAAAAGCAGGATACAAATAAAAGTTTTATTTATTTATTTTTATTTATTATTATTGGAGGAGCTACTGTAGAAAGTGGCAAGAGAGTTGCTATATCGAGACCCTTCTGAATGGGCATGGGTGCAATGGGGAGGAGTAAGAAGTGGGGTCTCCAAAAATTAGATAAAGGGGTCTTCTGTGAGTGGAGCCCTCCTACCTACAAAAGGTAGACTGTGTATCCAACCCAATCTGGATTTGAACTCCCAAAGGGTTTCCTGCCCTTGCATGCTCGTGAATAGCACTGGAAAATATGATGGTGACTTTGAAAAAACATGGTTATATCTAGCAGTAGTTGAGATCTCGCTCAGGGTGCCAATCTGACAACATCTTGGCACAAGGCACAAACAATAATTAAACAAAGATACATTAGCTTCAAAGACAATTAATACAAGTTGAACAACACAATATAATGAAAAATGTTCCTCTTTTTCAATTAATCCTTGCCTCATCTAATTGGTGAAATTTTACTATTGTAAGGATTATGGCTCAACTGTAATATGCACTGATTTTGGGACTCTCCTTCCACACTAATCACAACTAATTGTCCTTACTTTAAATACTGGTTTCTTTCTATTTCATACACACACATGGCAGTATGTTTACAGTTATGGTAAGCAGATTATTATGCAAGTCTTGCATACTGCAGACAACTGAAGATTAAACGTATTTGTGCTCTGTGCCCAGATAAACAACACATGCCCTAAGTAATCTCTTGTCAATGAGGAATGAGACACTGGATAGGGGAACATAAACAGTTTTTCTCCACAACCCAACTGTGATCCCTTTACTTCCCTTCCAGAGGATAAATACAACCACTTACCATACAAGAGAAGGTAAAGGGGTATACTTGAGGACTTCACTGAGACTAAACCTACTTTCTGATGATATTGATTTTAAAAGCCACAGCTCCATCTTGTGTCGTGTTTCTTGGTTACACAAGTTATATTTCCATGGAAACATCCTCTGATAGTGCCCAAAGATCCTCAGTTCTTGTACATAAAGCAGGGGATTGGAATCATGTGCTCCTCCAATTGTTGCTGAACTACAAGTCCCAACATTCCTCACCACTAACCCTGCTGACAAAAGCAGGTAGATTCTCACACTGACATTAAGGGGAGACACTGCAAGATTAAGGTTGCAATTGCATGGATACTTACCTGACAGTAAGCTCCATTTAACAAACTGGATTTATTTGAGGAAATATGTAGATGATTGGGTTGTTAGGCTGCAGTCCTGCACATGCTTGGGAGTAAGGGGCTATACATTAGCCTAGCTGGATCGGGGCTGTGGCTACCGCATGCCATGGCCCCAATCCAGCCTTTCTAGGGTGCCAAAAGGAGCCACAAGAGGCAGCTCCTTTTTTTGCCCTGGAAAGGGTGCCACTTGAAGGTGCTCCTTTGATGCTACATCATATGGACTCAGCGCCACAGGAGCGCCATGATGCTGCGCACCGTGTGGAGCGGAGCATGGTGTCACGGCACCCTGGGGGCAGAGTCAGGGCATGAGTCATGTAGACACAATGCCCAGACTCTGCCCCCTGGCCAGCCTTAATGGGCGGTCTCAACAGCCCCTAAGTGTCACTCATTAAACACATTCACTCTCTAAACAGGACTCCAATCCAATATAGGCTCCTGCTGATGGAAGGGGAATGAGAGACAATTTTCCTCTTTCCCCTTACACTTTCCGGCACAGGATAGTTCCTTAGCCATCTGGAACACATTTTCAGAGGGCACAGCAGGCTACAGAAAAGAAGCTAATTTGTGAAAATACGTCTCCCCCTCACCTCTCAGCAGAGGGATCCTTTCGGCAAACTAGGATCTAAGTTAGGATCTAGCCTTAGTGATACATTTGAGTCTGGCATGGTATATTTGCAAAATTTCATTTTCAAATAAAGATAGAACATACAGTTCAAAAAACAAACACTCCTACACAAGGAAGCAAGTATTATGCAAAGAGGATATCTCCAGATGTTCTTGAACTATAACTCTAATGAATGCTAGCCAGTGCAAAGGATTCTGAGAATTGCATTCCAACAATATGTGGAAGCAGCACTTTGCTCCTCTGTAACATAATATGTTTTGTACACATGTCTGCTCAGAAGTAAGAGTATTTCAAGGCAAGTATAAATTGCAGCCTTGAAGATTTTATTTGAGATATAATTACTGTCAGCCATTCTGAGGATCCCATAGGAATAAAAAGGAAGAATGCAAACATTTGTATAAATATATGAGAACAGGTTGCTTAAATGTAATTGTGTTTCTTCAAGTGGTTGCTTGTATCCTCACACAATGGGTTTGTACCTGTACAGAAATTCATTCAGAAACCTCTACATCTGAGTAGCTTTGGCAGGAAACCATATGCTTCCCCACATCATTAATTCTCCAGCCTGCCAAGCTACTCTTCTCTGTTTCCAGTTTGCTGAAAGAAAAGAATATTGCGACTGGGGGGGGGGGGGGTAGAGCGAGTTGCAGGATGGCACAGATTACCACTCAAAGAACCACATTTACAGTGAAGCAACCTTTTCTTCTTCATAATGGTCCCTAGGTTTCATACAATGGGTGGCTGAAAAGCTTACCATTAGGCTTACTGTCAGAGGTGGGGCTAGTCATAGATGTAGAGATTGTAACAATGTGACAAAACCCTGCAATATCTCATGTCTTATGAAAGTTGATGGCTGAGGCAACGGTTTCAGGCCAGGAAACATCACCAAGAAAGGCTGCAGACATGGCAACAAATATGGTGGAATGAGCCTTGACTGAAGTTGGAAGAGGATTTTTTTTTTTTTTTTTTTGAAAGAGTGTACACCAGGTAAATAGTCTGTATCAACCACTTTGAGATCCTCTGGAAAGAAGCATAGTGGCCTTTCTTTGCACCACCATAAGAGATGAACAACTGTGTGGTTTGGTGAAAAAGAGTCATTTGTTTAATTAAAAGGTGAATAATTGATGAACATTCAACATATGCAAAGATCTTTCCAGATTCATTGAAGGTTCAAAAAAATACTGGTAAGACTCTGTTCTGATTAATATAGTCCATGCAGAGTTCAAGGCAAACAGGTAATCACTCATGGAACATGGCACTAACATAGCTTTCTCCTAAAGAAAAGGCTGGTGGTCAGCCACACTTGTCTAGAGGAGATGCTGGGTTATTTATAGCTCACTTGGGTCTCTCAGGTGCTCCCTAATTGCAGTGTGATTCCTATAAACTGCATTTGCATCTTTCTCTGTCTTGATGTCTCTCCACAGGGGTAGAGGTATTTGGAAGTCTGTCTCTTTCTCTGAGGATGGTGGCTGCTGGGAACTCTTCCTGTGGTTGCATAAGTGCCTGCCCCTGCCCTTGGACAATATTGAGGGTACCCCCTATTTGTTTTGGTAGCAAAAAGAGCTGTAGTTTGCACTCTGCCCACCTGACCATGATGAAGCTGATAACCCAACTGAAGATGTCCATTTGTGATGGTGGTATGTAAAGTGATTCAAAGAATCAGTGACATTATCTCTTCTGGCAAGATGAATCATCACAGGATGGATGCTCCTGGCAACACACCAGTTCCAGAGATTCATGGGGAGATCTAAGAGGAGTGAAGAGTGAATGCCACTTTATCTAAAATACCTTCACAGTATTGTTGGATGCAACCCAAACCATTTTGCCAGAGAGAGGACCAAAAAAAAAAAAAAAAAAAAGCTGAAAAGCTTTGATTATTATTATTATTATTATTATTATTATTATTATTATTATTATTAACCTTTATTTATGAAGCGCTGTAAATTTACACAGCGCTGTACATACAATCTTTTTAGTTAGACGGTTCCCTGCCCTCAGGCTGTGAGAAGCTCTAAAGCAATGATGTTAAACACTTCTCTGGGAGCCAGTGGCCCCACATGGTCCAGTCCTTGTGCTCCCTAGCCTGGAAGAGACACATCAGTGATTAGAATTATGAAGGGATCAAGAAATCAGAATAGCATCCCGAGAGCAGACTAGAGATAAGAAGTCACTATCTGCAGGAAGTGCAAACATAAGAGCACAGTCTGAATCTCCAATTTTGACCAATGTGATGCAGACTGAAGCCACTTGGAAACCATGACTGAAGAAACTGTAACCTAATGAGATACATCAAAGCAGTAAAGGCTGCCATTAACCATAGCAGTTGCTGAATTTGTGGTGCAGATGGTCAATCAACTCAAAGAAGATGGTGCATGTGTCTTTGTGGAGCAAGAGGTCTCTCTAGTGGCAAGAAAGCTGTCCCAGAGGTGGAGGTCAGAATGGCCCCTAGAAAGGCTGTATATTTTGTGGGCTCCAGAACTGATTTATTTGCATTCACTTAAGGCCAAGATCATGAAGAAGAGATAGAGTACAATGAATGCCGTAATGTAAATTTATCTGGGAAGAAGCCACCAACAGCAAACTGTCCAAATATGGGCATATTTGAATCCTTGTGTGTCCTGAGAAAGATGACTTACCCAAGAATCACTGGTGATGTTCTGCCAGGTGCTGTTTTAGTGGTAAAGCTTAGAAGCTTGAGATTGAAAGAGGCTTTGAACAGAAAAGAGATGCTGTGGTGGGTACTTGGGAGCAGAGTCAAAGGCAAGACTTGTGTGAAAATGAAGACTGTTTAGTGAAGCTGAAGTGCTGTGAAGGAGAGGAACAGAGCTTGCATTTATGCTGTGATCCAGATGGGTAGGATGATGTACAAGTAGATTGGCAAGGAGACTTGGAGCACTGGAAAGTAGAAGAAGATTGTTACTTCCAAAATTGATGCTATGATTTCAGCTGCCATTGTTGGAAGCCAAATACCATCTTCTTAGCAGTCAAATGGCCTTAAAAAGATTATTCATGGTCTTATCTGTTTCAGCATTAAACATGTGGCATCATTATTTCTTGTAGAAATGGATTCCTTCATTTTAAAACAAGCTGTATGAAGTACCTTCTTCTATTTATCACTAATTCACTACCAAGCACTTAGACAGTGCAGCCCCCTCCCTCCCACAGGCAAACCAGTGGAATCTCTCAATTTACTCTCACTGATTTGGGGGAAGATAAAAAAGGATCAAACGACGGGTGCTACCCTGTGCTCCTTGGAGGAACCAAGTAGGGTGTAAATACGGCAAATGAATTTTAGCGGATGAATCCCAAGGTCTGATAGCAAAGGAGAAAAAATGATCAACAGTCACAATTTCCATGTGGCTCAAAATTATATAACCACTAACTATGCCTTACTTTAGCTACCTTGTGCTATGCAATGTCCTTAAAAATGGCTATAGAATAGTATTCCTATGCTGGCGTTTGTTCCAGCCTCACCACTACCTTGGAGCTGGATGGATGTCAGTAGGGAAAGGAAGGAAGGCTTTGTTTGTCTGTTGACATAATTAGACACACAGATTCCATGCAAGTGAAGGTATTGTGGATCTGAACTTCCAGTACTGGTGCCAGTTCTCAGCTGACAAACAGTATCATCCACACAAAATTGTAAGGATTGTAAGGGACCATGAAAGTCATTCTGTCCTAACAACTTAAAAATTAGCATACTAGGACTGCATCTGCACTGCAGAAATAGTGCATTTTGACACTGCTTTAACTGCCATGGTTCAATGCTATGGAATTCTGGGATTTGTGGCTTTCTGAGTTATTTAGCCTTCTCTCTCTAAGAGCTCTGATGCCACAACAAATTACAAATCCCAGAGTTCCATAGCGTGAAACCATGACAGTTAAAGTGGTGTCAAACTGCATTATTCCTGCAGTGCAGATGCAGCTTGCATCAGACCAAGAAGTCTGTTGCTGTAGTTCTCAGGGTTTCATGTTATTTATAAAACTCAAACAATGTTTTTCTTGCCCTGGGCTGTTTTCTAGCAATTTCCAGCACCAGCTGCAACATTTTATCCTCACCCTCAAGTGGATTTTGTTCCAAGACACATTAGAACAATGTATTCCTTTCTTTTCCTTTCTTTCTTCTAATTCTTTTTAGAGTTACCGTATAATTGTTCACCAGTGAAATAGTACTCTAGCGCTGTAATTCACAGATATTTTAAGCTGTTTTTACAGTTTGTATTTTAACTGCGTAACTTGCTTAATTTTGTATAGTTTATATTTTATGACATTTAGACTATATGCCATTGGCAGGTTATATGCTATTTTGATGATGCCTGTAATGTGCCATGCAAATTTATGGCGCTATATAAGTAAACATGAATAATAATAATAATAAATTAAAAAACATTTGTGTTTTCAGTTATTGGGGCCACCTCAGTAAATCATTGCTGGATTTTGTTTTACTTTCTTAAAGAGAGCCCTATTGCATACTGAAACAGTTATTACAAACCACCTCTGCCCGGCCAGAAATGAAGGAGCAGATGTGGAGGGAGAACAGCTAGCAAAACCCATGAGCTACATTGGGAGAACTCATAGTTTTTTAAACCAATATGGAAAGAATTTAAGGGGAATGGTATGGCACTTTGTAAACAGTGCAGCCCCCTCCCTCCCAAACATGGGCGGTCCCTACAGTTGACATCCTTGCAATGCGTCCAGCTATAAGAAAATAGCTGGACCCATCCTTACTGATCTCATCACTCTCCAATACTGAAATGGCCACAATGGAAAAAGCATGCACTTTTTACAAGGTGGGTTTCAGAGGGTATCATTGGGAGACATAGCACTGGACATGTGGCTATGTGATACATGTTCTGTCCCCTCAAGTAGGAGCTTGGCTTTCATGTATTTAAGCACATTCACTAAAATCCTACTGAATTCAATAGCAGTAATTTCTGTAGTGTGTTTATTGTATCCAGTGTATTGAACTGTTTGTTCATTATTCAAAATCAACTGGTTCCTAAATCATTTATCTAAAATATGACTGCTAAAATGACATTTTAAAGAAAAATGGTATCCTGAAACTTACTTCCTATCCAAATTTAAGCTTGACAACTAAAACATTTTATGGTACTTCAAAGGTCCAAAACACACTGCAGAAATATTCCAATTTGAGACTGCTTTAACTGCCCTGGCTCAGTGCTAGGGAATCCTGGAAATTGTAGTTTATTGTGGCACCAGAGCTCTCTGACAGGAGAAGGCTAAATGTCTCACAAAACTACAGCCCCTAGAATTCCCTAGCATTGAGCCAGGGCAGTTATAAAGCGGTCTCAAACGGGACTATTTCTGCAGTGTGCTTTGGACAGAAGACTAGAATATAAGAACTGCAAATGTCAGCTTCTAATAATCTATGAAGTGCATACAACCTCAGTTTTAGTAGTAATAACCTGAACAGATCCATTGAATCAACAGCATTTGATTTATCACCAGTAAACCACTAATTCAATGGGTTTACTCTAGATGGGCCTATCAGTAGGATTTCCTTCATGGCCACCTCAATGGAAGAATCAATCTGTAGTGAGGATACAGCTGAAAACCATTAGGCACATTTCCAAAGCTTTCTGTGGCATCTCAACTTGGCAAGCCTGAAACTGTATTCGCTTTTCTGTGCAATCTTGGAAAATTACTCAAGGGATCACTCTTTACTCCACTGGTGTGCTCCATGAATTTCAAGGTGGTTATATTAGATAGATGGTTGAGGTTTCCAACTTGTAAATAACTATGTTAGGCTGCATCCACACTGCACTGTACCCTCTTTAACTTTCCTGGTTCAATACTAGAGAATTCTGGGGACTGTAGTTTTGTGAGACATTTAGCCTTCTCTGTCAGAGAGTTCTGGTGCCACAATAAACTTAAATTCCCTAGCACTGAGCCATGGTAGTTAAAGTGGTCTCAAACTGGATTATTTCTGCAGTGCGTTATGGACCTTAGTTCCTTTAATCAGCAATTGGACTTAATTCAATTGATAGGCATAGCCAGGCTCTTGTTTCCAGTAACAAATTCCAAATAAATAGATAAAATCCCAGTCTTACAGCACTATATATCGTCAATGTGGATGTAGGGTTTAGAATGCTGGTCTTTCAACAGTGTTGTTGTTTTAATTCATATTCACCAATGAATTGCACTGTGTGATCTCTTTTCAACCCAATCTACCCAACAGATACGTTACAAGGATAAAGCTGTATGCAAACCTTCCCTGGATCCTACTGTACTAGAAAATTACAGGCCAGTCTCCAATCTTCCGTTTTTGGGCAAGGTGCTGGAGTGTGTGGTGGCTTCCCAACTCCCAGTATTCCTGGATGAGATGGATTACCTAGATCCATGGCAGTTTGGTTTTAGGCCTGGCTATGGGACAGAAACAGCTTTGGTCACCTTGGTGGATGACCTAGGCAGGAAACTGGACAAAGGGAGTGTGTCCCTGTTGGTTTTGCTGGACCTCTCAGTGGCTTTCGATAGCATCAATCATGGTATCCTTCTGAGTTGCTTCTCTGGGATGGGGCATGGAGGCACTGTTCTACACTGGCTCTGTTCTTTCCTGGAGGGGCCCTCTCAGAAGATGGTGCTGGGGGATACCTGTTTGACTCCTTGGCCATTGGCCTCAGTCCTGTCCCCTATGCTTTTTAACATTTACATGAAACTGCTGGGAAAGGTTGTCAGAGTCCTGAAGGTGTCACCTGTATGCAGATGATACTCAGTTCTATCACTCCTTTCCACAAGGAAGCTGTTTCTGTCCTAAACCAGTATCTGGCTGCTGTAATGGACTGGATGAGGGCAAACAAATTGACGCTTAATCCAGACAAGACAGAGGTGCTCCTGGTCAGTTGAAAGACAGATCCAGGAATAGGGATTCAGCCTGTGTTAGATGGGGTTACACTTCCCCTGAAAACTCAGGTTTGTAGTTTGGGGGTACTTTTGGATTCAGCGCTGAGCCTGGAAGCCCAGGTATCAGCAGTGACCAGGAGTGTTTTTGTTCAGTTAAAACATATGTGCCAACTGTGCCTGTTCCTGGAGAAGTCAGACCTGGCCACTGTGGTACGTGCCTTGGTTACATCCTGTTGGGATTATTGTAATGTGCTCTACCTGGGGCTGACTTTGAAAAGTGCTCAGAAAGTTCAGCTGGTCCAAAGAGCTGCAGCCAGGTTGTCATGTGGAGTTGGCTACAGGGAGCATGCAACTCCCTTGTTGCAACATCTCTATTGGCTGCCAGACCATCTCTAGGCACAATTCAAAGATCTGGTTTTGACCTATAAAGTCCGACATGGCTTGGGTTGAAGGACTGTATCTCCTTTTACGAGCCCACCAGAGTACTGAGATGATCAAGAGAGGCCCTTCTCTCTGTCCCACTATCCTCTCAGGTGTGTTTGGTGGGAACAAGAGAGAGGGTCTTCTCAGTAGCTGCTCCCAAACTATGGAGCTCCCTCCCCAGGGAGGCCAGGATGGCTCCATCCCTGCTGTCCTTCAGACATTCTTGTGCAGGCAGGCCTTTGCAAACTGATAAGGGCTGGGAATGTTGTGCTAATTAAATTTTAGGGTTTGTATTTTTAATATATTCTATTTTAACTCATAACTATTTTAACTTTTAAAATTGTTTGTTTTATAAATTTTATATTTATACATTTTAATGTATTGTTTTTCAGTTGTATTGTTTCAAACCTGTTGTTTGCCACCTTGAGTCCCTATATTGGGAGAAAGGTGAGATATAAGAAAATAATAATAAGAACAATAATAATAGTATGGGTGGATGGGTGCTTGTACACTGTCCCAGTTTTCTTGGTGGGAGAGAAATGTAATAAAAGTTCACATCTTTATTGTGTATTAACCTTTAGGAACTGACAGTGTGGGCTCTATGCCACGAAAGGTGGTGTCACAATTAAGAGCTAATCTTTAAGGTACCACAACACTGTTTTTTTCTTTCCTAAATGGTTTGAGAAGCCCAATTCATCTCTGTTCCTCATGTGTAAATGCAGTTATAAAAAACGAAGTGGTGACATGTCTGTGCCAATAACAGGAAACTCAAGTTAAGACCGTTTTAAAATGTTAGTCTGTGTTAGTCTGTGGAATCAGTACGTAGAGAGATCTTGCAGCACCTTTGAGAGTGACTGAAAGAAAGAAATTGGCAGCAAGAGCTTTCATAGACTATAGGGCCTGAACAGACAAAATAAAGCTGCTTCGGGTCACTTTGAAAGTATGCTGTTTAAATGACACTCACATCTTAAGAGGCCAGAAGCTGTACCAAGGTTGCACTCCAGTCCTTAGGACATGAACATGGCTTTGGGGTGGCTTCTGGCCTCTTAGGACGCACGCATCATTTAAACAGCATACTGTACCTCCAAAGTGACCTGAAACAGCTTTATTTTGGCCTAAAGTCTACTTTCTCAGATGCATGTGAGGAAGTAGACTTTAGTCTAGGAAAGCTCACGCTGCCCATTTCTTTCTTCCAGTGAATCTCAAAGGTGCTGCAAGATCTCTCTACGTACTGTTTTAAAAGTTGTAGGTGTGCTTTGGTGTGACCTTCATAACCTTTCCCTGCCAACTGTTATCCATGAGCTGTCATTAACTGCATGAATTTTAGTGATATTGTATCTTCCATATTTAAAGGAAAGATGACGATGGGGTATAGCATGGGGTGGGCCATGGATGGCTCTTCTAGATGTTGCTGGTCTGCACCTCTTGGCATCCCTCCATGTTCCATGAGGCTGATGGGAGTTGCAGTCCAGCAGCATCTGGAGGGCCAGATGTGAAGGCATACCAAGGCTGGAGAAATACTCTGATCTGGCACTGCTTTAACTCTTTGTCTGGCTCTTTGCTATGGAAATCTGGGAGTTGGAGTTTGTTGTGGAGAGGAGGGAAGGAGGAGGCCAACAAACTCCAGCTCCCAGAATTCCATAGCCTTGAGCCAGACAAAGAGTTAAAGCCCTGCCAAACCGAGTTATTTCTCCAGTGTGGATGCAGCCTTAGGCACAGTATTAAACCCAGCTCCTGAAGAGCCAAAGGTGGCCCAACCTCTCTGGTGCTACTCTAATACCTGCGTCTGAGGGCAGCACTGTGAGAGGCACGTCTTTGGTCTCGATTTTCACAGAGGGCTCCAGCAAGGACTGCATTTTGAGGGGCACCTGTGCCACTTTGGTGACTCTTATCAGCTCGGAGGGAGGAGGCCCCTGGAACTGGATCCTGGCCCCTGGAGGGACCGGGTGGAGGGCCAGGGGGATCTTCAGCTCCTGAGGCGGAGGAGGAGCATGCAGAGGCTGGGTCAGAGGGGCCTCTTTGCTGAGGGCAGCTGGGCCATTGGAGGGGGGCTGAGGCTTGTTGGAGACCACCTCCACCTCCTCCTCTTCCTCACAGTCCTCCTCCAGCTCCATTTTGATGTCCTTGGCATCACAGTGCTCCTCCTTCACCCTGCCTTCCTCCTCCTCCTCCTCCTCCTCTTTTTCCTCCTTCTTGACCTCCTCAGGCTCTTGGGCTCTGGCTTCTCTGGCCTCCTCCTTCCCTCCTCTCCGGTTCTGGATCCCTCTGTGCTCCCCCCTTTTCTTCCTGCCGAGGGAGAGCTCCTCCTGGGCCCTCAGGGGCAGCCCATTGCCCTTGGCAGCCTTCCCCTCCTGGCAGCCTTCCCCGAGCCTGGCAGTGCCGCCTTCTGCCGCCAGAGGGGGCTGTTTCTGCTCCTTGCGCCAGGCGTTCGTTTTGGTCGGGCTGCAGAGGGAGCCCTGGCCCTGGAGGAAGAGGAGGTGGGGGTGGTGGTGATGGTCCAGGCGGGGCGGGAGGCGGGGCGGATGGCCGGGGCCGCCCTCTTCTCCTCCAGGCGCCTCCTCTTCCTTAGGCTTCTCCTTTTCCATGCTGCGGCGCCTGGGATAATGGCCGGATTGTGAGCTCAGCTCGCTCTCCTCTGTGACCGCCCGTTTGTTTCCTGCGGTTGGTCGGCAAACGTTCTCCCCTCGGGGCCCCGCCCTCCCTGGTCGCGCGCCGGCACAAGGCTCCGCCCCTCCGCAGTATCAGCAACAGCAGCAGCCTCGCGCCTCCTGGGCCTCACGCGCCAGCCTCCCTCCCTTCCCCCCTCTGCCTGTTAGCCGTCGCCATGGTGACCCCGCCTGCTACGTAACAATGGGGGCGCCTTGGAGACGCCCTCCTCGGGAGGAACCTAAGGCCCCCTCCCATTTCCCACTTCGCAAAAGGCAGCCACACATGTCCTCACCACAGAGGACGAGGCACAGCAAAATGTAGGGCGTTTCGAGAAAAATGGAGGACGCGACAAAAATAAAGGCCAAAGCAGGATCCCTGGTGGCGCAGTAGTTCAATGCCTGTACTGCAGCCACTCACTCAGGAACCATAAGGGTGGGAAGTCAATATCAGCCCAGGCTTGCATCCTTCTGAGGTGGCTAAAATGCACACCCAGCTTGTTGAGGGCAATTAGCATACACTTTGTAAACCGCCTTAGGGAGTGCTTAAGTGCGTTGGTAGGCGGTTTGGAAATGTACTTGCTAAAATAATGATAATAATGAATTCTGTTCCTTAGTTATGCTCCAAATAGAGGGCATTTTTTGGAGGTTGAAACAGAGGACAGGGCCTGGAAAAGGAGGCTCTCCACACGTCCTGGTTGTGTCTTCTATTAAAATTTGTACGCTGCAGTCCCAACGACACAGGGAGCCGCACTTCCCCACATCCTTCGTTCTTGTGTAGCTTGAAATCATTTCTGACTCACAGGCCTTCTGCAAATGGGCCATTAAGCACATACAGTACTGTACTCAGTACATGCTAGGGTTGCCCAGGAGCATCCTTTTCAGACGCTCCCTAACCCACTCGGTACATCAAAATGGCAGCACCCTGTCTACATGGGCGCCACCATTTTGATGTAACAGCCACACTGCATCCAAGCGGCGCGGCACGGCTGTTACATCCTGGTGCCCTTTCAGTGGCGCCGAAAGGAGCTCCAAAACAGAGATCCTTTTGCGCCATTTATTGCTGGCACGGCCTTTACACAGCCATGCCAGCAATACTCAAGAGAAAGGGGCTGAGTGGCCCCTTTCTCTGTCTCTCTGCTGCTGTCGGGGTGTCCTTGGGGCTTTCCAGCCAGCGGGGAAGTGGCGTTTTGCCACTTCCTTGAGGCCTGGAAAAGCGGTGGATCAGGGCCTCCAGGGCTTTTGCTGTGGCCGCTCAGGCCCTGATCTGTCGGGGAAAGGGGCGGTCTGTATCCCACCTCAGTGACCCTAAGGAGAATGCACCATGAAGTTTTCTTGGCAAGTTTCTTCACAGGGGTTTTGCCGTTCCTTTCCTCTGAGGCTGAGAGAGTGTGACTTGCCCAAAGTCACCCAGTGGGTTTCACAGCCAAGCAGGGACTCAAACCCTGGCCTCCAGTCATCGTCTGACACTCAAGCAACATTGGCCCTTTCCACAAACCCTAACACAACGCAAACGCAATCCCTACTTTGTTTTCCATTCCACTAGGCAGAAAGTGGAAGAACATAAACCTGTTTCCAGGGTCTTAAAATGAAAGTTCAGTTCCAAGGGAATTTGGTAGGCTAAGGGAGCTTGCAGAAGGTATCTTTCATAGATAGATGTATGGAGGGGAGGACCTTTATAATTAAGCTGTATGGATGGCCACAGAAATGCAAAACTTGTGATAAGAGTGCAGCTTTATGGTCCCTGAGGAAAAAAGGCAGAAGGGAAGGTATTGCCTAAAGCCAGGTTGAGTGGGTGTCCATTTGAAATGGAGACACAGCCATGTTAGTCTGGCACATCAATATGCAAAGTCTCACCCTTGAGACTAAAAACACTACTGTTCACATGTACTGTTATGAAGTCATGGCCTCATGTTTTGAATTTTAATCCTGTCCTCAGGGGTGTTAGCTACTCCTCTTAATTTGGTGTCATCTGCAAATTTGATAAGTATGCTCCCAATATCAGGTCATTGATAAAGATGTTGAATAGCAGGGGCCCAGGACAGACCCTTGTGGACCCCACTGGCATTCGCTCCAGGATGAAAAGGAGCCATGTTGAGCACCCTTTGGGTTCAGCCAGTCAACCAATTACAGATCCATGTAACAGTTTCCTGTCTAGCCCTTCCACTAGCTTGTTTGCAAGAATGTCATGGGGACCTTGTCAAAGGCCTTCCTGAATGAGACATGCTATAACCACAGTGTTCCTTCATTGGCTAAGCGTCACTATCCTCTTATAGTACTGCTATTCCACTTTAACTGCTCTGGCTGCCTCCTGTTGCATTCTGGTTTGCAGTTTAAAGAGGGGCATAGAATTCTCAGCAGAGGGTCTTAGCCTCACTGAACTATAAGCCCAGAAGGCAACAGGAGGCATCCAGAGCAGATTAGCAGGCCTATAAGAGGGTAGTGCAGGAATCTAAACACTTGGTCCACTTCCTCATAATGCATGTAGGGATCTGGTGCCCACCCAGGAAAGCCACAGTTTTTTGCTTTCTATGCAAACTTGTGGGCATGATGGCGGTGAGGCGAGAGGCTGAGACTGGCGTCCACCACGAAGTATCCGGCATCACTTGTGCGAAAAGAGGGATGCCAGACTGACACTCCTCTGCCATTACATAGTGTCCTCCGGTGCTATTCAGCTTCAGAAGGAGCGATGGAGGCGAAAGGACAGCCCCCAGCGGTCGCCCTTCCTACAACACGACGCGGCTAGTCCCTGGGCCAATCCCGAAACCCTTGCGACACCATGAGGAGTGAATCCTAGAGAAGCCTCCTCTCGGTGCTTTTGGCAATGCTACCCGGCGGCGCCTGGCGCGCCTGGGGTCGGGCGTGCTGTTGTCGCTGCCGAGACCTTCAGGCTCCGGTCAGGCCAGAGTTGTAGCGTCGTCACCACGCCGCCCGCGCCATGGCGAAGAGCAAGTTGAATACGTGCGGGACTCGAAGCGGAGGACGCGTGTCTGCCCAACTGCTGGGTCGTGGTCCGGTTGGACGGGCGCGGCTTCCACCGGTAAAGGCCCGCTTGAGCTTTCTGCGCGCGCGGCGCGCTTGGTTGCCACGGGAGACGGCTCGGCCAATCAGAGGGAAGAGGGGCGGGGCGCGCCGTGATTGGACGCCTGGCTATACAGTTCTCCGGCGCGCGGGGGCGCCGTATCGTCGCAGCATCAGTCTGGAGAAGAAGAGTTCCCCCAGCGCCTCCCTCGCTGGTTGCGCCAACGCTGCTCCGCACTGCAGAATAACGCACTTTGGTTCACCGCTTTAACTAGCCCTGCCTCGTTCTACAGGATCTGGAGTTTGTAGTTTTGCACAATAATAATATAAATAAAACAAAACTTATTTGTCTCCGTTGCTTCTCTGTTCCAAACAATCAGAGGGGCTAGTTACACCTTAAGATTCCAACAGTTCATTATATAAATGACCCCAGTCTCCCCTCCCTAAAATGGCAATTAAACATACAACAAAAAACGGCTGCGAGACCCCACAACATGACGACATTCAAAAGTAATGGAATTTTTCCCAAACTGGGCCAAGGGGCAACATGAGAGAGACTCCGGGGTTTTCCATTCACCTGATTTTGTGGAGGATTTAGCCTCTTCTTCAGGGAGCATCGAGGCCACAGAAAATGGGATTGTAGTTGTAGTGGCACAGAGCTCTCTGACTAGAAGGCTCAATATCTCACACAACCAGGGCTCTTGGATTCCATAGAACTGACCAGGGCAGTCAAAGCAGTGTCAAATGGCTTCGTTGCCAGTGCAGAAGAGGCCAAGTTGTAGCCTAGAGCAGGATCTTTGCATAGAGAGGACTACAATTGGGTTTCCCACTACAAAACGAACGTAGAATCCTAGAGTTGGAAGAGACCCCAAGGGCCATTCGATCCAACCCTTCCTGCCATGCAGGAACTCCCAATCAAAGCACCCCCTGTAAACAGATGGACATCCAGCCTCTGTTTAAAGACCCCAAAGAAGGAGACTCCGCCACTCTCTGAGGGAGCATATTCCAATGTTGGATAGCCTCCATCGGCTTTCATTTTAACCCAAGCTTTTGTGGATATAAACCTACCTTATTAGATGTAGTTTGTTATTGGTGTCTTCAAGACATTTCTGACTAAATGGCAATCCTAAGGTGAAGTTATCACAAGGGATTTTGTCATGATTTGTTCAGGGCAGGTTTGCCTTGCCTTCCTCGAGGCTGAGAGAGTGTGATTTCCTAAGGTCACCCAGAGGCAGCATATTCCACTGTCAAACAGCTCTTCTGCCAGGAAGTTTTCCCTAACGTTAGGGCAAGATCTACTTTCCTGCTTAGACTCCCAAGTTCAGAAACGCTATTCGTTTGTTTATTTGTTTGATGGTTTGATGTATATTTGCGTTTCTCCTGGAGTGGGACCCAGTGCAGGTCACAGAAGGAATCAGTTAACATCTATCTAATCATGCAAATAAAAATAAATAACCACAATTAAAACAAATATAAAATTATAAAAATATACAAAAGATTTTTAAAAAGCACACACACACACACACAACCCAATAAAGAAGCATCCCTGGTGTTCAATATATCCATACTGAAACATGCTGAAACAAACAGTGTTTGCCTGCCAGCAAAAGGAAGGCAGGGAGGGGTTCAGTTTGGAAGCTGACCAGGCTCTAACCTTTCGGCGGTTGATTTTGTATGCATGTTGCATCTTGAAAGGGGAGAAGACCAGACAGAACTGGGTGGACCACTTTACAGAAGTGAAAGTTACACCTCTGGAACATCTTGAACTGTGACAGTACTTTGTTTTGGGGATTTCCTGTTAAGAGTAGAATTCAAAGATATAGCCATGCAAAGGGATCTTGTAGCACATTTGAGACTTACAAAGTCTAGCAGCAAACGGGATTAAACTAGAGTTAAACTAGAGCAAACAGGAAGCGTGTGGTGATAAACTCAGGCATTTCCTGGTTTTCTCTAGTTTAACTCTCGTTTAAATCCTGTTTAGTGTGATAAAGCAGTTAAGTCCAAGGTGCCACAAGATGAGCATGTACAGTGTTGTAATGTAACCTCTTAATACTCTGGTTTTAGTAAGGTCATATCTACTACAGTGCTGATAAAAAGTGTTCCCCTATGTTTAGGCACACACTTGTCCCCAGGCATGGTTAGTCCAACCTCTTACAGTAATCAATTGGAAGCCTAACAGAGATCCACAAGGACATGCTTAGCTCATCTCCAGAATGAGGAGACACCCATAACTATATACAGTCCACAGTTTGGAAATCGTACTATAACAAATGGGGCCCAAGGAAAGAGTGTAAAAGGTATTTTCAAGAAGAATCAGGAGGTATGTCTGAATTGAGGAGGGTGCTGAATTCTTGATTGTGCCTTATATTCTTAGTAGAGCTTTTGTTCTAAGAGACTAGTTTTAGTGGAAATGGATTCGGTTGTTTGATATTTAGCAAGCACAGGCTTTATGAAGACAGGCATATGAGGTTACTTATAACATCTAGCCCAGCCTTTTTAGTAGCAGCTCTCCAGAGTTTCAGGCAGCATTCTTTCCCAGGCCTGCCGCCTGGAGATACCTGGTAATTATCGGTGGTCTCCTGTCCAAGGGTTAAAACAGTCATGGGCTTGTGTAGACGGTGAAAGCAGACAAGATGGTGTGTTCAGGAAAGTATACTGGTATACATGCATTGAAGTTTATTGGAAAAGTAAAGTAAGTTAAAACACATGTTAAAAATCAGTTTTATACAGCTGCTGAAAATTCAGCTTAATTTTTTTTTAACCATTGAAGCTTTGCGGAACAGCATGGCTTTAGGAAGCCTAATGATGACGTGCCTTTCAGCTGATGAACAAGTGTGGCCAGACAGTGATGCAGGATGGGAAGATATCGTCATTGCATATGGTCAAAGCGATGATCAAGCTTTGTTTTCAAAAAGAAGAGCAATTGGTTTAAAAGAAGAGCAAGGTAACGGGTCTTAGAGGTTATTTTACATCCACCCTTCCACAATATCACTTCATTTTTGCACAAATTTCTTGTTTATTGTGTTGATACAACCACTTGGTTTATATGTTTAATTTCTTGAATATACAGCGATCCCCATATCCATGGGATCAGTACCACAGTTTCACTTACCCACATCTGAAAAAAATGGTTCTCTCTAGGTATTTTCTAGACTTCCAGCATGATTCTATGGGATGCTTCTGGCAGAAGTGACTACAGAGTTGCACTGGAGAACCTGAGAATGCCTAGAGAGGTGTTATTTCAGGAACCTCAATCCTCCAGCACAGTTTCCACCAGAGTCATTCATTTCAAGAGGGGTCACTATTATCCGTGGTTCTCATTTCCACGTAATCCTCTGCAGATATGTATCCCTGCAGATACTGGGGGCAAATGTCGGCCCTCCATTTTTGCGGGGCACCATTCCAGATTCCCCCATGAAAATGGAGATTGCTTATTCAAGCCCATAGCCTGAATCGGTTGCATGCTGCAAGTGTGTACCCCATAAAAAATAATAGGATCCCCCCCCCCGGTCATTATTCAAGACTGCAGACCTCAAGTCCGCAAGAAACGAAGGGCAACTGTATATATGGGGTAGCTTTATACTTCTGGACCCTTCCTGTGCACTTGGAGCTGCCTGTACTTACAATCCATTCTTACCTTTATGTAGTTACATAGTGTAGTCAAATGCAGTGATGATATATATAACATAAACTTCTTTTTTCCCCTTCTTTTCTGTTTACAAGTAAGTTCATGACTCATGTGGTCTCCCAGTTTGCATCCAGCTACGTTTTCTATTGGAAAGATTACTTTAAGGACCAGCCTCTTTTGTATCCACCAGGATTTGATGGACGTGTTGTTCTGTATCCCAGTGACCAGAATCTGAAGGACTATCTCAGCTGGCGGCAAGCTGATTGTAAGCAGTTATTTTACATAAGACCTGTACAATTTGATTTTTTTTCTATGTGAAAAATGTCAAATGTTGTCAGCATACATATTATTATTATTATTATTATTATTATTATTATTTGTATCCCGCCTCTCCCATAAGAACAATAAAAATAAAACACAACAAACCACAAGTAAAACATAGCAAAACATATAAAATCCAATTCCCTATCTCCCTCCCACCTTAAAATACCATTAAAAACGACAATTCCCAATTGGAGAGTGAACATTCCGAGGAGGTCAATTTGTGAAGGCCTGCTGGAAGAATCCATTTTTATTGCCTTCTTAAAGGCCTCCAAAGATATTATAAGGCGGATCTCCTCCGCAAAATCATTCAAGATTTTTGGAGCGGCAACAGAAAACGTCCTCTGGAAAGTTGTTACCAGTCTGGTTTTCTTAGACTGCAAGAGATTCTTCCCAGAGGACCTGAGAGTGCGGGAAGAATTGTATGGGAGGATTTAGCTATAGTTAGGTAGGACTGACTCGCTTGTCACCAAAGATTCCTTTCCCAAGTCTTTAGCCCTTACACTTATAGAGAGGGCTACAGACTTGGGAAAGAACTTGGGACGTTCTGTGTTGGGAAAAGATTCCCTTTTCTTCCCTATTATATAGTGCAGAAAATAAGTTGTGAACATGCTACTGTCTTTCAGAGTATGGACCATAATTACATGTAACAGTATTCTCATTTGGCCATAGAAACCCATAGTATGATCTTCAGCTGGTCATATATTCTCAGCCCCAGAGGAAGGCAGTGGCAAACCCACTCTCAACAAATCTTGACAAGAAAAACCCATGATAGGGTCTTAGGGTCACTATAAGTTGGAAGCAACTTGAAGGCAACAACAACCACAACAGTGGTCTTGGATGTCTCCTTATCCCTTCTCATTATCTGCTTGCTGATCATGGCAGTGTTCTCTTGAAGTGAATAGTATAGTAAGCCTGTTGTATCTGCAGATCACCCCTCCCTCCATATTAGCCAGTGGTGGTATGTGCACGTCTCTGCCCATTGATGGGCTTGAATTCCCATGTATGGGAAGGGCCCACTGTAGTAGTTTCTCATTAGCTGTGCAGTCTGTGGATGTCCCACTGTGATCTCCGAAGGAAAAAGAAATTGTGTAATCAAAACGTTCATCTGCTTTAAAAATGTGTTGTAGGAATGCATGATAGGTTAATGATAGGTATAATGCACTACAATAAAATACTCCTACTATTTGTAAGCACATCCTAATGTTTATGACAATAACTGCTGTTGTGGAGATGTGCTGGTTTGATGTATTTCCCAGTGTGTCTAACTGACATTATTTCATTTGGCAGGCCATATAAATAATCTGTACAATACAGTATTTTGGAGTCTTGTCCAGAGAAGTGGCTTGACACCTGTACAAGCACAAAAGAGACTACAGGTAGGATACTCCTGAATGTCCCATCCCAGGTATATTGTGTTATAAATTATGTGTCATGACAACAGATTGGGCCATCCTATGGGATGTTTCTGTTACATATACTGTTGTTAAAACATAAACAATCCCCCCGCCACCGCCGCCGCCGCCTAAAATCATGAGTATAGTGAACCAGGCAGAACATGCAGCCCTTCCCACTCTGAACCAGGCCTAGGAAGGTGAAGTGTATATTTGTATAGCCTTATCTCCTTGTCATAGTTTGAGGTTTGCAGATTCTGGATTGATCTGACTGACAGCTTTGTTGCTGGTCTACAAAAAAACTTACTTAAAGAGTAAAATGCAGGTCAGTAAATAGTTTAGCAGCAGCTAATTTAGCAGGAAGATAGAAAGGAACGGCTTACTCACTGTTTCATTTGTCAGTTCACATGACCTTTGTGTTGGCCATGGAAGATATAAAGCCCTTGTTTTTGCAGTCAGCACAGAAGCCACGTGAGTGAGCAAGGACACTCTGTTTTCTTTGCTAGTGGACTGTGCTTCTGCATTGGTTGTAAAAGAATGGGCTTCATTTTCATCCTGGTCAGCATAGAAGCCAAGGTTAGCAGAGCGGGGAGGCCATAAACTTGGTCCTCTTGCCAGCTGATTGCATTTCTGTGCTGAATCTGCTAGAAGATGTACATCCAGCATAGAAACAGGATGGAAGTGCAAATGTGGAGGAAGCAGTATTGATCTTGCCATGTCTTCTCTCACAGAATCTATCTCCTACAGATCCAGCATAGAAACTGATTTGGCAACATCAGCCTAATCACTTTCTGTATATGCACATGGGAAGTGATGTCACGTTCCCTGCATCAAACAAGGAAACTGATAGGACTGGCAAAGCTGCTCATTCAGCCTCCATAGCAGGTGCAGAAGAAGGAATTCATGTCCTCTGCATCTAGCATGGAATCTGAGCAGCCTAGAGTAGGAACGCCCTAACCATCCCTCACTGTCGTTCTCACTACGTGCCTGGAAGGAGTTCCATGCATTCACTTCTGGGGGGTTCCTGGTTCCAGTTATGATGAAGTGAGTAGTTAGAGACAAGAGTGAACTTAGACTGATTAGCAGTAAGATGTGTATATGTTACTGATCATGACTAAACTGGAAAAAGAAATGGAGGGTGTGTGTATGTGCGTATTGCAAGAAGGGATAAGTGAGAAAGTAATCCATGAATCCGGGGGGGGGGGGGGGCGATAATAGAGGGAGAGGAATTTTCAAGACCATGGCATGCTTACAGTTTTTTAAAAACTATGCTTGGATATCCTTACACACAGTACCAACAACATTTGCCCAGTGTAGCATACATGCTGGAGAAGTTTGTAGTTGCATGTAGTACATAAAGCTTCAAGATGATGGAAGCTAATGAGCAATTTTGGAAGGGGAAAACTGTCTGTGGTAGCCCATTCTTAAAACACGTCTCCCCAAAGTAAGCCCCATTGATCTCACTGTTACATCAATATAAGGATTAATATGTTCATTTTAATATTATTTATAACCTGATTTTCTTTTATATATAAAAGTACTAAGGCTGTTATTTTAAAAATCATAAATTGTTTAAAAATATAATGAGAACAAAACAGGAATAGCATCATCAAAATACATCAACTTTTAATCATCAAAGCTACACTTAATTGTGTGTCTAAATCTAAATGCAAGCAAAGAGGGGTAGTAGTGAATCTGCTTTGGCACAGCATATGTTTAAGAATGTAGTGGATTGCTTTATGTTTACAAATATGGGGCTCATAGTCTGTATGGAAATTAAAGTACACACATTGCGTGTGAAATTATTGAGATTTCAAATGTCCTCATGTAACTGGGTTTGGGGAATGTTGTATTTCAATGAATAAAATGACCACCTCTTTTTTATTACTCCTAGGGAACTCTTGCAGGAGATAAGAATGAGATATTATTTTCAGAATTCAACATTAACTACAACAATGAACCCTTGATGTATAGGAAAGGAACTGTTCTAGTATGGCAGAAGGTAAAATTGTTTTGGCACATACCTGTTTGTATAAACAGTTAGTGTGACAATTACAAGCTGTTAAAATGTCCTGTGAAAATTAAGTGATTTTTTTTACATTCCATGTGTGTTGAGTTTAAGCGGTGAAGCTATCACAGGAATAACTCCTTCTTAATGAAAGTCTGGATTTGTTTAGTAATGATTCTTTCCAAATCAGGAACACAGAGTACCAACTGTTCCCTTTACAGCTTAAGAAAGAGAAGAGATACGCAGAGTTTTCTGTCTCAAGACAGACTTCCTGAAGATCTCTCATGAGTGTTTAGCTGTGGTTTGCACCATTAATTTGAATCTGTTCTTGTCAGTAATATTGCTCATATTTTAATGTAGGTATTGGTTATTGTGGACCAATTGCTTTTTTGACCTTAAGGAAGAAAAAAGTGCCAGGATGTCTCAACTTTTTTACTGCCTTCTAAGTTCATACTTTCTTTGCTAATTTGGAAAGCAATCTCTATTGAAGTCTGGTACTATACATGTTTTATGTAATCATTCAGTTTATGGTTAGTTTATGAATCTTATTATTTATGGTAGGTGATTTTATTATGGTTAGTACGGCTGTAGAAAACTCAGAGCTAATGCTTGATTTATACATTTACTAATTGTCCTTGGCTAATTAAGTAGATCTGAAAATGTCTGTAAATAAAAACAAAATAAATATGATGTTTGTAGCATAGCCTACTTGATGGATCTTCATGGGCCATGCATAGGATATAGATTTAATGACAGCAAGCCCATTGTTGCCCATTGGGGGATGGTTTATTAGTGCAGAGTTTAATCGATTTTAATACATATGTAATGCCTCCTCAGAAGTACTCCAGTGCACAAAGTACATTGAATGCAATGGCACTTAGTCCCTGGTAAATGAATATAAATTATGGATTTAGAATTATAGAATTGGAAGGGGCTGGAAGAGCCATTTAGTTCAACCTTTTCCAATGCAGGGATAAAGCACTATTAGGCACTACTGAGAGATTGCCACTCATTAGATTGCCGCTAAAAACATCTGCAGAAAGAGCTCACCCCCCTCCAAAGGCAGCCTATTGCACTTTGAATGGTTCTTCCAAATCTTCCAAACATTCTTCCAAGTGTTTAAATGGAATCCCTTTTTTTCTTTTTTTAAAAATATAATCTTTATTCAAAAAGTTTCCGACAAAACATTTATACAAATATCATCCATACCTAACATCCAACCATCATCTAAAATATGTCATTGAACATTACCATAATAACACATAGAGCTATAACAAAATATCTCCTGGATATTTAATATCAATTAACATTAAGAATTCTTCCTGAGTTCTTTTAGACCTCCTTCCTCGATTCCCTCCACTACCCCTTCTTCACCTTTCTTTCCAAATCGTCTCTTTTCCTCTTCTTCATCTCCACCCTTCCTATATTTCTATATTCTCACTTCCCATTCTTCTCTTTTCTTTTCTTCTTCCCTTGACAGTCTTCCTCACCTTCTCCATCCAAACTTCCAAAAACCTTTTGTTGTAATTGGAATCCATTGGTTTGAGTCTCTGGAGTGACAAGAAACAAGCTTGCTGTATCTGCAACATGACATCCTTTCAAATATTTTAAAGGCTCCATAAGTCATTTTTCATAGGACTTTGTTTCCAGACCTTTGACCATCTTGGTCACACTTTTCAAGATTTAGTTGAAAAAAATTGTATATTAATGGATTTTGGAGAAAATTGTATACCTTTTGTGTGGGCATTGTATCTAAAAACTTTTTGCATGACAGGCACCATATTTGCAGAGGTATTCTCTTCTGTTTGAAGAACAACAGGGAAATAATTTCTTGCTAACATTTTCTGGCTTACACTATTGATTTAATACTTCCACTTTAATTCAGAGGTGGATAGATTATGGGCTACAGGCTGCCCCCAGGTTTGCTTTTGTAGCTCCCAAGACCTGCAGATAATCAATTGTAAATGCTTTGAGGGGACATAAGAGACACTTCTGATTTGTTTCTGTTCCCTCCCAGTGATTTAAGGCCCGGGAGAGGCCTTTTATTTAAAAGAAAGTGAACAGGAGTGCACCCATTCATTCTTTTTTCTTTTTAAAAGGTCTGTACTGAGCCTAAAACAGTTTTGCAGGCTGAGTGCTTATTTGGTATTATATTTTGCAAAATTTAATCCTCTGAAATCTGAATAGCTTGCTTTTAATTAATATATAAAGCAGGAATACTTGTGTGCTAGATAGCATTACAGTATATTATGAGCATAGACACATACTTGTTCCAGGCCTGAAGCCAACCTAACTGTAAAATCGAGATAAGACTGAAAGGAGCTGTTAACAAAGGATTGACTTAGGGTTACTAGTATCAGATGGCTGATGCAGTCAGATGGAAGGCAGTCAAGAACCACTGGTGTTCAAGTATTACATCATAGAAAAAAGATCTGTAAGAACTCTGACCAATCGGAAGAGGAAAACATCCAAACAGATACAGATTAGCTGATAGCGAAGAACTTTCAGTCTAAAGAGAGAGCGAGCCCAGTGAGCCCCAAAAGTGGTACAAATGCCCCAACACCTCCTAAAAGGTGTTGGGAGCATTGGGGAGCAAAAATGATTTATTTATTTTTATTTGCAGGTGGGAGAGTGGTGTGGTAGTGGGATACAGCCCTCCAGGGGGCTCCTGACCTCTGACAGCTGCCCACCCTGCTTTAATTCATTAAATGTTTCAAACATAAGGCTAAATCCAGTGTTACTCACAACTAGAATGGACATTTACAAAAATCAGCAGCAGGCATAATAATAATAATAATAATAATATTTATTTGTATACCGCCCTCTGGCAAACCAATCCGGGCGGTTAACAACAGTAAAATATAAAATATGACAATTAAAAACACTTTATCCCTCCCCCCCTTAAGACAGTATTAAATAGTATACTGTAACATATTAAAAATACAATATCAAGGATAAAAACAGCAATTAAAACTAAAAACCCTGATATCCCTCTGTTGATCCTCAACCATCTCTAAGATGGGGCCATGGGAGGAATGAGGGAATCAGGGAACCTGGGAACCTGGGCCGGGATGGTTAATCTGGAAAGGCCTGCCGGAAGAGATCCGTCTTGACCGCTTTTTTAAAGCTGTCTAATGATGTTATCTGACGGATCTCATCCGGCAGGTCGTTCCAGAGTTTGGGGGCGACAGCAGAGAACGCCCTCTGGGAGGTTGCCGCAAGCCTAGATTTTAGAGGCTGCAGTAAGTTCCTCCCAGAGGACCGGAGAGCGCGGGGAGGATTGTACGGGAGGAGGCGGTCTCTAAGATAGTTTGGACCCAAGCCATTTAGGGCTTTAAAGGTGATAACCAACACCTTGTACTGGGCCCGGAAGCTGATAGGCAGCCAGTGGAGGGACCTCAAAACCGGAGTAATGTGGTCCCTCCTAGATGTACCTGACACAAGCCTGGCTGCCATGTTTTGAACCAGCTGTAATTTCCGAGTCAAGCACAGGGGTAGCCCCATGTAGAGTGCATTACAGAAATCAAGGCGTGAGGTTACCAGTGCGTGCACAACCGTCTCGAGATCCCTTACTTCCAGAAAAGGGCGCAGCTGGCGTATCAGCCGAAGTTGATAACAGGCACTCCTGACCATCGCAGGCAACTTCCAGGGATCTAGTACATCCCTGCCTTCAGACTTTGGAGACATAAAACTGGTCAGGAGGGACTTGACAAGCCAAGTCGAATTATTTGGAGAATCAGGGGAACCCCTCCATTGGGGTGGGGACACGGGAGAACAATGGCCTACAAACCACACTTTATCCACTGCTGACATAAGTGGTGACTAACAAGCCCCACTCATTTTGGTGATTCGGACTAGCATTGGATTTAGTTTATTTAAAATGAATCCTTAATTCCCTTAGAATCAAAAAGTACTGCAATTCTGGAATTCTATATTAATTTGCTTCTCATGTTTTTAGGAAAACCATGTCATTAGGAAAACAATCAAAATTCCAAAGGAGTCAGAAGAGAAGGAAATTGAAGTGACTCGAACAAGGACTACAGTAATTCCTTTGCACTGCGACATCATTGGGGAACAGTTTTGGGACCAGTATCCTGAAATCCTATCTGATGATAGTTGACCTCCTCCATGGATTCTAGTGGGAAAGACTGTGCAGTTTATATTGCAAGGACACCATGGGAGAAGGGAAAATGATTGGCCCTGTATGGATGTGTTTAAACACTTGCAGTTGGATACAGGGAAAATAATGCAAGCCATCTTGTATCTACAAATATTAACAGAATATAATAGATTTATGGATTTTACCATCACAGTTATGAGGTGCCTTGTAATAATATCATTAACAAATATTATGGTAGAAAAGGAATGCCTTTAATTGAGGTCTTGGTCCTCAAAGGCACTCTAGTGGTGCAAGTCCCATGAGATGTTAAGCTACCCATTTAAAACTCTGAAAACATTTAAGCTCCTGCTTCAAATTAAGTTCAATCATCAGGGAGCCGAGTTACAAATTATCCTAGTTGCTAATGTCTCTGGATTATATGAGTGATAAACAAAATACCCTGGCAAGTAGCTGAAACTAATTAGGAAGTTTTCTCTCCAGTGTAAATTTGTTCTGGCCCTTTTGAAAGTTATGGAAACATAATTTCCCTCTGTAATCGTACATTTATTGTTTGGACTCTCTCCTTGCTGTTTTACTGATTATTAGAGAAGGTCTCAGGTGGCCAGACTGGAATAATAAAGTTATTGTATAAGGAAAATATCACAGCAGGGTATGTTTGTAGGTCATGGTCTCATTTTACTGCTGCCTGGGAAACTATCCAAATCCTGCTGTTGTGAGGACTGTAGCAACCATCTTACAGAAAGTTTTTCCCCCTGTGGTGTGGAGTTCAGCAAGAGTTTGTGTTGCTCTTCAGCTTTTCCTTTAGTCAAAGCTGCAAAGTAGCAGGTGCTTGTCCAAAAGAAGAAAAAAATGAAGCAACTTGGAGCAATTGTGAGATTTTACAGGAGTATTTTATCATGCAAAAAGTGAACTGAGAGCAATTTTTGGAAGATAATGATAAGAGGAAGTTTTTATATGGACTAATGGTTTTCTTCCAGCTCCTCCTCCCTATCCTGTCATTCCCCTTTGTCTTTCTCTTTAAATGAGACAAGATTTGGAGCAAAAGGCATTATAGTGTCAATTATTGCAGCCTGTTTGAAAAAGATAACTAATAAAGCCATTTATCTTACATGGTTATCTATAATGTAGAAGCTATATTTAAAACGACTTCTATAAAATACAGTTAAATATGCTGTTATCTTCAGGCAAAGATGGTAAAAACAAGTGGGGGAAGGAAAGTGACAGACCTAATTTTCAAGAATGGTGCTTTATATTTTCAGATGGAGAAGCAAGCTTTAGTCCTTTTCTTACTCCACCACTTTTGTTCCCAGAATTGCAGCAGTTGTGGATTCCTCCTTATTTTGTAGTCATTATACACAGAGTCGTCCTATAGATTACCTCAGAGCAACATACAGCTTCTTGTGACTTGTTAGTATTGTCAGTTTCTTTCCCCTACATGATTTTTGCCATTTTTGCGTGATGAAGACTTAATTGCCTGTGAGCTTGGAAACCTACAACAGTTAAAATAGAAATGAAAATAGATTCAGGCCTCTTTGATTTTTTTAAAAAATTAAAGACTAGTCCTATTTGCACTTGAGATTTATTTAAGTATTAGCTTACCATGTAGCAATCAATTTAGTGGGTCTACTCTACTTGGGGCTAGACACTGGATTTTGGTTAGTGTTAATACTGGAGCTCAGATACACTTACACTTAAATATTAGCATAATTTTTGTTTCAGTTGTGAAATTGTATTCCTTTCTACCAAATGGTGGTCACGTTTGTTAATAGTATAGTGGGCCCTTGATATCCACGCAGGATCTGTTCCGGATCCCTCCACTGATACCCAAATTCACAGATGCTCGTATTTTTCCTGATGGCAGAATTGGGAATAATGGGACCAAACTCCCCCCCTGCCTCCCTCTTCCATCCATCCATCCCTCTTTACTTTTCCTCCGCTTTCCCTCTCTTCTAACCCTTCCTTCCTTGCTTCCTTCCCTCCCTCCCTCTGGGGGCAGAGGCTGGAATCCCCATCAGCTGGAGGAGGTGGAGCCAGGGCTTGAGTCTCGGAGGCCTCCGGCCCTGGCTCCCTCTGACCAAGTGACAGGCCTCAGCCCCCAGAGCCAAGCTGGAGCCCCATCGGTCGGTTGGGGGGAGCCAGTGCCAAGCCTGTGGCATGCGTCATGGAGCCTGAAGATTCTATCCCAGGTGCTGGACCTGGGGTCAGGTGGGCTCCAAGACTCAAGCCCCAGCTCCAGCTGCCTCACTAATCCACTTCCAGCTATTGTGACCTTTGTAGTAAGATCTGATTTTTTCCGCAATGGGAGCATTAGCCTTAAGCTTTGTAAAAACATTCTCAGCTTTTGCTGAAACCTGGACTTCCAGGTGTTGGGCTGAGTTGAGGAGCACACCCAACCTGAAAATACAGGTCTTCAATGAAAGAACAGCCCCATCTAAAATAGGATTATTTCTCCCACCCAATTTCTAGCAGTGTGAAAAGTGAAACCCTCTAAATGATGTTAAACTGCAAGTCCCAGGCACCCTACCAGCATAGACAATGATGAGGAATGCTGGGAGTTGCATTTTGATGATATCCCAAGAGCTGCACTTGGATCACTCTTGCCCTATTTCCTAATCTGATGTTTTACTAAGGTATGACAGTCTTTTCTGGATTATGACTTGAGCATGGTTTTACTGTTAAATGAGGGGGATAGTAAGGAGGCATTGCAACAGCGCTCTGAAAACCACACCTGCCTTTATAGTCTTACTGAGCCAGTGTCCTGGTAACTTTAATGCTTGTTTGTTGCCTGGCCTAATTATATCCCAGCAAATCACAGGGGCCTTGAATGAACATAGTAATGCACCCCACTGAGGCTGTCCTCTCCAGCTAGAAAGTTGCTCTATGGTGTTTTGTAGCATTTGTTTGAAATAACAGCAGACAGACATGAGGTGGATCAGCAACTAAGGGACAACAGACTGTTGAGAAACGGGTATGCCTACCACACAGCCTTCTTTATGCTCTCCCCACCACTCATAGGTAGCCTGCTGTCATTGTGCGGTAGACTGCCAGTGCAGGAATAAGATTTAATGGCTAGTTTGGCTTCTATGCTTGGAATGGAGATAGGGAACTATCTTGACCTTTAAATGGAAACAAATGTCTTGGGCTGGCACTGATTAAACTTTGCCTTCTGCATTTTTGATGCCAAGCATTGAATCAGAGATTGGAACAGTTTCTCGTGAGTTTAAGAGGAAAGAGACCTGAGTGCTTTCTGCATACTCATAACCCTGAATCCACCCATGGCCTTGTTTGAAATTCACTGCCATAACCTCACCCATTGGATCCACATGGATCAGCCTCTCTTAGGCCTGTTACAGACAGCCAAAATAAAGCTGCTTCGAGTCACAGTGGAGGTATGGTGTTTCAATGATGCATGCGTCCTGAGAGTCCAGAAGCCACACCAAAGCCACACTCCAGTCCTTAGGGCTAGAGCGTGGCTTTGGTGCGACGTCTGGACTCTTAGGACGCATGCATCATTGAAACACCATACCTCCACTGTGACTCGAAGCAGCTTTATTTTGGCTGTCTGTAACAGGCCTTAGTTTAGTATTTCATCAGCCCCAATTAGCATGGTCAGTGGTCAAGAATTAAGGAAGATGTCCAAAACCTCTGGGTGACATAATATAAATCTCCAGGACCAGATGAACTACATCCAAGGGTATTAAAAGAACTGGCAAATGTAATATCAGAGCCATTGGCAATAATCTTTCAAAACTCCTGGAGAAGAGGAGAAGTCCCAGCAGACTGGCGGAGGGCAAACGTTGTCCCCATCTTCAAAAAGGACAAAAAAGAGGATCCAAACAATTATCTTCCAGTTGGTCTGACATCAATACCAGGAAAGATTCTTGAGCAGATAATTAAACAGAGTCTGTGAATATCTAAAATGCAATTCCATAATCACAAAAAGTCAACATGGGTTTCAGAGAAAGAAGTCATGCCAGACAAATCTAATCTCTTTCTTTGATAAAAATACCAGCTTGTTAGATGAAGGGAATGCTGTGGATATATCTTGATTTCAGTAAGGCTTTTGACAGGGTTCCCCATGACATTCTTGCAAACAAGCTTGTAAAATGTGGGCTAGACAACATAACTGTTACATGGATTTGTAACTGGTTGACCGGCCGAACCCAAAGGGTGCTCAACAATGGCTCCTTTTCATCCTGCAGAGAAGTGACCAGTGGGATCCCACAGGGCTCTGTCCTGGGGCCAGTACTGTTCAACATCTTTATCAATGATCTGGATGACAGAACTGGGAGCATACTTATCAAATTTGCAGATGACACCAAATTAGGAGGAATAGCTAATACTCCAGAGGACAGGATCAAAATTCAAAATGACCTGAATAGACTAGAAAGCTGGGCCACAGCTAACAAAATGAACTTCAACAGGGAGAAATGTAAGGTACTGCACTTAGGGCAGAAAAATAAAATGCACAGATATAGGATGGGGACACCTGGCTGAACGAGACAACATGTGAAAGGGATCTAGGAGTCCAAGTAGACCACAAGTTGAACATGAGTCAACAATGCAACGTGGCAGCTAACAAGGCCAATGTGATTTTAGGCTGCATCAATAGAAGTATAGTGTCTAGATCAAGGGAAGTAATAGTGCCACTCTATTCTGCTTTGGTCAGGCCCCACCTGGAATACTGTGTCCAGTTCTGAGCACCACAATTCAAAAAGGACATTGAGAAACTGGAGTGTGTCCAAAGGAGGGTGACTAAAATGGTGAAGGGTCTGGAAACCATGCCCTATGAGTAACGACTCAGGGAGCTGGGGATGTTTAGCCTGGAGAAGAGACGGTTAAGAGGTGATATGATAGCCCTGTTTAAATACTTGAAGGGATATCATATTGAGGAGGGAGCAAGCTTGTTTTCTGCTGCTCCAGAGAACAGGACCCGGAGCAATGGATGCAAGCTACAGGAAAAGAGATTCTACTTCATTAGGAGGAACTTTCTGACAGTAAGGGCTGTTTGACAGTGGAACACACTCCCTCGGAGTTCAGTGGCGTCTCCCTCCGTCAGGGATGCTTTCACTGAGAGTTCCTGCATGACAGGGGATTAGACTGGATGGCCCTTGCGATCTCTTCCAACTCTATGATTCTATGTTAGAGGAGACCGGGGAATGATGTTAAACAGCATAGGGGACAGGATGAAACCTTACACTACACTGCAGACCAGGCACTCTAGGAACATTCCTCTAGGAAGAATAAAAGACACTGTAAGATATTGCCTCTAAGTTCCATAGTCCACAAAGGTGCCCTGTCCCTGACATTCTACTGCATCAGAAGCAGAACTGATATAAATCTCAATTCTGCTTCTGATGCCGTGGAAGGACAGTGTATACTTGGGTATACTTCAGGGCTCAGAAGACCACTTTTGGCTCTCCTGAAAGCCCAGAAAGCTGTACTGAGATACAACCACAGCTCCTATTTGGACAATCCAAAGTTATTTTGTCACTCCTAATCATTAGGGGAGATTTGGGGCCTGCGAGACCCCCGACACTGCATTTAAAAGCTCAGTTTGGCCCCAGGATGTGTTTCAGGGTCTGGGTGGGCAAGTGGGATCACACTTGATCCTTCTTGGCTGCATATGGCCCTGAGGCTACACAGGTCCAAGTGACTGCCCTTATCTGTGATTATCACACACTAAAAATTGAAATACTAGAAACTGACTGAAAACTAGTGCAGTAAGTTCAAGGATATTTTTACCTCACCACTGCCTCTTAGGCATGTGATTTCTCCCTCTACTAAGGAGGATGCGTCATGAAAATCAAGCCTGTGACATTTATGTACTCTATTCAGTACAGAATTCCTGGCTTGCAAGCAGGTAAACATGACATCCTCCAAAATCAGTCAAGAGAACTGTCTCCCTAATTGGGTCTTCATCATCTGCTGCATGTACAGTAACATGAGCTGTGGGTTATATAAACTGCTCCTTCCTTACTTAAAAAACAAAAAACAGCTGCAAAATTTGTGAATTCTAATTTGTATATGAACTCTTCTGAGTGTACACTTGTCCCTCCATATTTGCTAGGGTTAGGGGCACAAGACTCCCGTGAATATGGAAAAATCGCAAGTAACAAAAGCACCATGTTTTTACTTGAGAGGACACCTCTCTAGGAATCTCTAGGTCCTCCAGGGCAACTCTGTGGTCAACGTCCGACTGACACTGACCATTGAACTGCACTGGAGGAGCTACAAAGGCCTAGTAGAGCATTCCCTCTAGAAATCTCTAGGTCTTTCAGTGCTACTTTTAGTTAAATTTGACCATAGAGTTGCACTGGAGGACCTAGAGATTCCTAGAGAGAATATAGTAATCAAGTCCGTGATTAATCAAATCCACAAATATCAAAGTTGCAAATATGGAGGGATGAGTGTATTTAGTGGCTTTATAGTGTTGCATTTTAATTGTTGGTTTATGTGTTTTTTGTTTTGTATTTTAACATGATGTACCCCGCTTCCAGCCTCAAGGAGCAGCATGACATAAAATTTATTATTATTATTATTAGACCCATAGTTAGAAATAAGTAGAGGCAGTGTGGTGTAGAGGTTTGAGCACTGGCCTGTGACTATGATGGCCAGTTTGACTCCCCGCTTGGCCTTGGAAACCCACAGGATGACCTTGAGCAAGCCACACTTTCTCAGCCTCAGGGCAATGGCAAGCCTCCTCTGAACAAACCTTGCCAAGAAAACCCCATCATAAACTTGCCATAAGTTGAAAACAACTTGAAGGCACACAACTATTTGCATGTCCAAAGGACGGTGATCAAATGATGGTCTAGAAAACATACCTTATGAAGAGAGAATTAGAGAGCTGGGAACGTTTAGCTTGGAGAAAAGACAATTAAGAGGTGATATGATAGCCCTGTTAAGTATTTGAAGGGTTGTCTCACTGAGGATAGAATCAGAGTTGGAAGAGACCCCAAGGGTCATCTAGTCCAACCCCATTCTGCCATGCAGGAACTCTCAATCAAAGCATCCCCAACAGATGGCCATCCAGTCTCTGTTTAAAGGCCTCCAAGGAAGGAAACTCCACCACTCTCAGAGGAAGGAGTGTGTTCCACTGTCAAACAGCTCTTGCTGTAAGGCAGTTTTTCCCAATGTTGAGGTAGAATCTCTTTCCCTGTAGCTTGCATCCATTGTTCCATGCTCTAGTCCCTGCAGCAGCACAAAACAAGCTTGCTCTATCCTCAGTATGACACCTCTTTCAAATACTTAAACAGGGCTATCATCATGTTTAAGAGCCAGAGCTAGGATGGAGCAAGCTTGTTTTCTGCTGCTCCAGAGAATAGGACACAGAACAATGGATTCAAAGCAGAGGAAAAGGGATTCCAGGCAGCTCAGCATTAGAGTGAGAGCTGTTCTCCGATAGTGGACCGCAGTCCCTGGCAGAGTGGCGGGGTCTCCATCTTTGGAGGTCTTTAAAGAGAGGCTGGACGGCCATCTGTCCCAGAGGGTGCTTTGACTGAGAGTTCCTGCATGGCAGAATGGGGCTGGGCTGGATGCCCCCCCCCCGAGATCTCTTCCAACTCTGTGATAATAACAACAAAAATTACCAATAACTGGACAGCAGATCCATGATCGTTGACATTGACCTATTCTAGTCCTGGGCGTGGGAGAGCCAAGAAACTCAGCCTATGACGGTTCCTTCAGCTGAGGAGGCCCCACTCCTTCCTCTGCCTAGTGACCAGTTGCGCTATATATATATATATATATGTGAAACAGTCAGGGATGGGAAACAGGGCCGCTTTTACAACCCCACTTCGCGTGGGACGAGACAGGCAGCTTGACAAGTGCGTGGGGTTCCGTGGCTTTCGAAGCCCTTTTCCTCAGCCCACGACGGAGCCCTCATAAAAAGGCGCCATCTTCTCTCTCTCTCCCCTCACTCGCGTCCATCATCATAGATCCCTGTCGAGGAAAGGATCGTCGCCGCAGAGCCGCCTTTTATGCGGGAGAAGGGCCGTTAGGGGAGGGTTGGGAAGTAAAAGTGGTCCATCCTATTTGGCTTATATTGGGGGGCTAATAGCGAGGGCTGAGGGGGGGACGCTTCTCCTTGGAGGACGGCGCCGCTGAGGTGAAAAAAGGCGGGAAGGAAGGCGCCGCTGAGGCGAAAAGGCGGCCCTTAGCTGGGCGCCTCCTCCTCCTCCTCCTTCTCTCTCTCTGTTTCTGAGGGAGACATGGAGGAGGCCGAGGAGGAGGAGGAGGGGTCCAGGCCCAGGCCTCCCAGCAGCAGCCGCCGCCGCCGCCGCCCCGCCGGCCGCTCTCCCAGCCCGGGCCTCCTGGACGCCACCTCCCCTCGCTTCGACCCTCTGCTGGCGCTCTACTCGGAGCGGACTCCGCTGCCCTTCCCGGCCGCGCCGTGCTTCAACAACCTCGCCGAGTACGAGAGCTTCCAGCGCGGAAGGAGGAGGGCCAGCAGGGCGCAGCCAGGGACAGGCCCCGCCGCCGCCTCTGCCGGGCGCCGGAGGGGCAGCGGAGGCCGAGCGCGGAGCAGGGCCACGGCCGACCCCGAGCGGATCGAGCGCCTCCGGAGCCTGATGGTGGTGGCGCCGCGGAAGGAGCAGGAGCAGGAGGAGGGGGCCGGCAGGGTCCGGGCTCGGGGCAGGAGGGAGCCCCGGAACGTCCTCACCAGGATGCCCCGTAAGCACCCCAGGCTGCCCTGCCTGGTTGGGACGGAAGGGGTCTGGGGAAATGGCTCCTGACTGGAGAGATTCTGGCCCAATGAAAGGGAAGGACTGCATGGACAGTTTGGGGATAGGGGAAGGAAACATGAAGAGATGGGTGGGTGCCCCACAGGGACAGAGACATATATATATATGCTGGATATAGAGGGGTCCAATGGAAATGTGGGTTGTAGTTTCCTTTGTTCCAAATGCTATAAAACCTTGGTTCGTTTTAGAATATAGTGCCAGAGATTTGCAAGAGCTTCCTTCTGGGACCTCTCCTTCCCAATCCACTCACTGGTCTCCCTGATGATTTCTGGTTGAAACTCTGGCTTTCAGATCATCAATCATCGATAACATTTTCTCCTGGGGTCTGCTTTCAAGTCATTTCAAACTTATGGTGACTCTGTCACAGGGTTTTCTTTATAATGATGATGATCAAGTTTCTATTTGTATTCCGCCTCTCTATCAAAGACAACCCAGGCGTGCTTACATAGAAAACTCCATAAAGACCCCAGTATCCCTCCTCCCCAGAAACAGAATCAAACGACAAAATGTTAAAATAATCTACAACCGAATAATCCGATTAAAATAAACAGGGTGGGATTAGGCACAGGGCAGTCGATGGGGGTAAACGTATTAGGTGTGTGGCCGGGACTGTTATTCAGGGAAGGCCTTGGCAAGTTTCTTCAGAGTGTTAGGATGGCCAGATGCCCTCCTTTTCCAGGACATGTCCTCCATTTCAACATTCTGTTGTTAACTGTGACTCGATCCCGACTCATGGCAACCCTATGGATGACACATCTCCAAGACCCTCTGTCCTCCACTGCTCTGCTTAATTCCTGCAACCCCATAAAACCCATAGTGACCTCCTTAATAGAGAGATAGAGTCCATCCATCCGACATGTGGCCTTCCTCTCTTTCTGCTTCCCTCCACCTTTCCTAACATTATTGTCTTTTCCAATGAGTCCTTCTTTCGCATGATGTGTCCAAAGTACAGCAGCCTCAGTTTGGTCATCTTGGCTTCCAGGGAGGTTTCTGGCTTGACCTGCTCTAGGACCCATTTCTTTGTCCTTTTGGCTCTCCATGGGATCCTCAGCACTCTTCTCTAGCACCACATCTCAGATGAATGGATTTTCTTCCTATCTTCTTTCTTAACTGTCCAGCTCTCACATCCATACATGGTAACAGGGAATACAAGTGCCTTGTATGATTCTAACCTTTGTGCTCAGTTGTATATCTGCCCAGGAAGAATTACAAAATGGCCTCCATCTGGAGCATGACTAAGAAGCATTAATTTATATCTACGAGTGTTTCTAGCATTTACTCCATAATGTCTGGCATTTTTCTTGAAGGTCCTACATTTTGTGATGCCTCATCCTCCTTTGTGTTTAGGACATCTGGTCACCCTGCTTCAGAGGACGTTTGCCATTGCCTTCCCCTGAGGCTGAGAGAGTGTGACTTGCTCAAAGTCACCCAGAGAGTTCCATGGCTGAGCAGGGAACTGAACCCTAGTCTCCAGAGTCAGAGTCCAGCACTGGAAGCTCCATGTCACAAGTCATCCAGAGTTTATTTCCCTGCCACAGTGGTGCCCTGGTGTTGGAAATACAGCCCATGCACCTGCTTGATACGTTTCATTAGCAAGCCAAAGACTGTGGATTGTGGCCCACTGTAGTGTGCCATGCCTCACATTTGACTTTGGTCCCATGTGTACTGAACCATACGTGTTGCATGGCTCTTGTTCACGTTGTGCACAAACCCATCAAAATTGGAAACCTGAGTTGTTATGTGCAAGTTCAGTCTCCCTTACCCAAAATTCCCAAATCCAAAATATTCCAAAAAACTAAACTTTTTTCAGTTACGCCTTTGCTTTCTGATGGTTTGGTGTACACAAACTTCTGTTTCATGCTCAAACTTTTTTTAATTGGTTGTATAAACTTACCTTTAGGTTATGTATATAAGGTGTGTGTGAAACAAACATGAATTTTGTGTTTAGACTTGGGCCCCATCTCCAAGATATTACATTGTGTATGTATTCCAAAATCTGGAAAAATTGGAAATCCAAAACACCTCTGGTCCCAAGCATTTTGGATGAGAGAGACTCAAGCTGTATTTGTAGATAGCCAAGTATGCTGATTTGTTAATCTTTCAAGTGTCTTGAAAGTATCTTTTAAAATATCCTATTTTTTGCATGCGTCTCTATTTCAGATTCTTAAATTAAAATGCTTTTTTTCACTGGCACAAACAATTTGGAAACAGGCAAATGTGTATCCAAGAACCTCTGTTGGCTGGAATTTATCTTTTGGAAAAATTCATTTTCCTAAAGAAATGGTTTATATTGTGATGAAGAGAGAGAAAAAGGGGAGACTATAGATAGAAGGAGTGAACGATGTGATTGGTGGCCTTTTCTGAAGATTAGATGGCAGGGGAAAAGCAGTGCATTGTATAGAGCTGGAAGCAAGAAGAGAGTCCATTATTTTGAGGCAAGAGATGAAAGGGAAGAGACAACTAGCTAAAGAGGAATGGCATTTTTGTGGCATTGTGGAGCAGCTAAGAAGTGTAAAGGAAAGGAAGTAGGTGCTGTGATTAAGGCTTTATATCAAAAAGAATTAGGGCCTATTGAGGATATGAAAATGAATCCATCCTTCCCCAACCAGTTGCCCATCAGATATGCTGTTCTCTAGCTTCCATCAGTTACAAGCCAGCTTGACCAGTGTTGAAGGAAATTATGGACCACGATATCTTAAGTACACAATTTGTGGCAGTTTTCATACCTGTCTTTCACTCACCGTCTTCTGCAAAGAATTTAGGATTTATTTATTCATGAAAACATTTATATCCCATTCTGTAACTGAAAAGTTCTCACTCAGAAAGCTTCTCTGTGTGTGTGTGTGTGTGTGTGTATTAAAAAGGCAGCTCTGTCAAAACAATAAAATAAAATACTGGACCATGGAGGCAGGTCAGTAGTTAAACCAAGGGGGCAAAATTATTTCACATGCAAGAAGAATCTGCTGGAATAGAATGGTTTTCTCATTCAGCTTGCCATGTATTCATATAGGACAACTTTAGAAAGGGTACAGTCCTCCCTCTGAATTTGCGAGGGATCCGTTCCCGACCCACCCCCACCCCCCATGAATTTGGAAATTTGCATATATTCAACTCCCATAGCTTTGAATGGCCACATGCTCCTGCATGCGGCCATGTACACATGTCATGGGCGTGCACACCATTAGCTTTAATGCAGGTTGTCCCTCCGTGAATAATCAAAACCGCAGCTGAAAGTCGTGAAAATGGAGGGGTGGCTGTATTTGTAAATTCTGTACGATTTGCTATGTAGGTGTTTGTGTGCTTCCTGGCAAATGGGCACAAACACTACCTAGGGAGTAGTAGGTGAGGATCTCCTGCAGCTTTTACTGCCTTTGGTTACTTTTTCTTCCAGTATTGATTTAAGGGGTTTGTCTTAGTGTTTCTGAAAAATAGCACTTTTAGACCGGGAATTTGATGTTGTCCTCTGCAGCTGCTAGTTATACCCACAGTATGTCCTTTACACTGTTATAATATTGCTTCTTAAACACACATCCTAGTGTTGTAAATACAGTGCAATGATTTTTGATAAGATTATAATAGGCAAGTATATAAAAGCTGGGCTATACTGATGCTTGTTCTGAAACTCTCCCCAAAATTCTGCATTTATTCTGGTGAGATCATGATTTTCAGTTATCATAATTGTATGTGCTCTTCAGTTTGGATACCTGTACCGGGAGCCAGGAGATTATTAGAAGTGGAATGAATATAATGTTAAAATACTGGCCTAGGTCAGAAATGGGAAATTGTGTGTCCCTCCAGATGTTGCTAAACTGCAACTCCCAGCATCTGTAACCTGCCTAGCTGGGAATTGTAACCCAACAACATTTGGGAGGTCACACAACTACCATGCCTCACCTAAATTCAACACTGAGCTAGGGGACATCAGCTAGTACAACTCCTAAATGTTGCAACCTTTTTGGGCTACTCAAAAACTTGCTCCAAAGGATTTCAGAGTAGATTTTGAGGGTCTCTTGGAGAGAGAGGGACAGCTGTGGGGACAGAAGGAATCTCTCTCCTCATAATTCTGCTGATAGAAGCAGTTGGATTCTGTTCATTAAGCTTTTAACTGTTGAACAAGAGAGAATGAACAACGGGGTGGAACAGATGGGGAAAATAAAATGGTTTCCAGGTGCTTTGAAGACGGGGTGTTTAATCATAGTGTGCCTCGAAAGTGGCTGGAAACCAGACCAAAGCTGTGCTACAGGGCAAAATGAAGCTGGGATAGTCTGACTCAAGGCAGAAAATGCACATCTTTGCGCCTGCATATAAACACTCTTGACACGAGTGCAGGGCTCCAGCAAAGCAAAGAAAGAAGTGCGCCAACTCCAATTGATGTAATATACATTAACCAGATAGTTGGGGCTAAGGGGGCATGTTGGGGGGGGGGATTTCCATGATTGTGCTTTGCCAATGTATCACTCACACACCGATGCCCTGAACTGGCGGAGTAATGCATGTGCGACTGTGTGGCAAATCAAAGGAATGGCCATGCAATGGGATGGCATCTGGGCAGACGTGGGAAGTACTTGGATGTCGCAGGTGGTGTGTTTGTGTGACAGCGCACATGTATGGTTGGGAGGCAACAAAAAAATTACCCAGCAGCATGGCTTGATATCGCACTGTGTGGTTGGGCTATGCATATTCAGCCTGCCTTGGAAGCAGACTGTGCGGGCAGTGGGGTTTCAATTCATTTTTGGAAAAAGCAGGATCAAGCCACTTTTTCCAGCCCTAAGATTAGTACTTCTTTGGTAAAACATGGATGCTATCTGGATAAAACTTTGTATCAGCACTGAAAATGTTTTATTTAAAAGGCTGAAGAGATGGGGTGAGTGGGTCAACGTTGTGTGTGTGTGTGTGTGTGTGTGTGTGTGTTTTAAAATTTTAAAATATTTTTATTATTTTTAATTTTTTCTCAAAAAGAATTAAATCTTACCAAATTTTCATTTTAGCCTCATGAAACTATGTAAGTGCTAATACATTTAGACGGCATATGATATTGTAATTTCTAGTTTCAAGGTATAATTTTAACTTTGCTACCGTAGTTGTTTTACTTCACAGCTATTGCCATTACATTCAGTGATATATGGGAATTATGATTTATGATTAAGATTGGTACCAAAAACATTACTAAGGATTCTGTATAGTGTGGTCGGGAAGGAAGTCTATGAGGGTGTGACACTATGAGATTCCGCACCAGGGGATGCCAACCCTAGTTATACCACTGCTTTTAAAGTATCATTTTCTATCTTATGTGGCATTCTATTCTACTCTGAAGGAGCCCTGGTGGCACAGTGGTTAAATGCCTGTACTGCAGCTACTCATTCACAGACCGTAAGGTTACGAGTTCATTACCAGTAAAAGGACTCAAGCTTGACTCAGGCTTGCATCCTTCTGAAGTGGCTAAAATGAGTATCCAGCTTTTGGGGGGCAATTAGCTTACCCTTTGTAAACCTCCTTAGGGAGTGCTTAAGTGTACTGATAAGCGGTATAGAAATGTACTTTTTATTTAATTTTGAATAACATACAGACAGACTCTCAATTTATAACAAATATAGTTACAGAAACAAGGAGATTCTTCAAATATACATATTATCGTTTTCTATCAATGTACTTCCTATCTTTGTTACATTTCTTTATCAAAGAAATTTTTCCTGTATCCCAGATTCATATTTTACAAATAATAATTAATTCTATATATAATAGTATATAATATATATTAGTATGTAATAGTATATAATTATATCGGTTTTACGGTGATAATAACAAGTATAGATTTATATATCCTTAAATAAACTATAAATAAACTATTACCAAAAAAAACCCCCATGAAGAGCCCTATCATCATTTCTGTGAGTTACTTGTATTACTATATGATATAAGATTTCCATTGTTCTACTAGTTAATTAAATGTTACTAATTATGTTACATTAAAGATCCATCCTTGTTTTTTACACGCAGTTCCAATTCTTTATAGTATCTTTCGAGGATTCATTTTTCATTAATGTTGTGAGTATGTCCATGTCCATATCAGTCAGTATTTTAATACAATTATTTTGAATCTATTTGAATGTAATGTACCGTAATGTGATATTTAAACCACATTAAGTGTACTTTGTTATTTCTTAATCAAATATTTCAGTAAAACTATTAATGTCCTGATTTGTTTAATAAATATAAGTCAAATAGGAAAAAAAAATGCTAAGTCAGATCATACTCTGCTTAGGGCATTAGAAAATCCTCCAGAATATTTTCCAGTATTGAATGTTTCAGAAAGCCCATACTTTTACACCTTCTGTTTGTAGTTATTTCAGCCCAAGTTTATGTATCTGTTTATTGATGAGGTTTTTAATGCTGCCTCAGCAATAAAAGAATTTTAAGAAGGGAACCCCCCCCCCCAACACTCAGCTGTGTCTCAATTAATAAAATAGATGTGTTCTTTAAAAAAGGAAATACCATAGAAATAAGAATACCTTTCTGCACCACAAAAAGGGAGAGCAGTTCAGTATGTTTCAGCAAACTTTTTCTTCAAAATTAAAATTATTCATGCGTAAATGAAACAGCAAAGTCAAGTAAGTGTTGCATAAGTACATGAAAACATTTTGAAGGTTCTAGAGACGACTTGAAAGTTGCATCCAAAATGCATCCTGGGATGAATTTTCTTTCTCTTTTTTCTGATTCCGCTTTTCTTATGACTTCCATTTTGGCAGCCAAACCTATAGATCTGTGCATTTTCAGCATGCCCTTTTCTCTCTGTTCTGCTGGTCATGCGTGCTCAGTAAGAGGTTCTGGAGACAGCTTTGTTTTCTTTGCCTGTTGTAAGCTGGCTCACACTCTTGCGGTAGGATTGGCTGAAGTAGAATCACATTCTTTTCCAGCTTAAGCTTTTTATCAACTTGTTTACTGCAGACATGTTGTTTCAACACAGCACTGAAAAGTCTACTTCTCCAGCCTTTCTTCATCATCCTCTCACTGGTGGGTAGGTTTGTGTGCAAGAAAGTGATCATTAGATACTCAGTCCATTTAGGGCTTTAAAAGATTAAAATCTTATACTTTGAATTGAGCCCAGGGCCCAGAAATAAGTTAGTGCATCTCTTTAAACAGTGGCAAGAAACTGGTATAAATTTTATTCTTTCTATAAAACCAGTCCTTCAGTTAAATGCAGGAAAGTAATTACTATTTTTATTTATGGTCAATAGTTATAAATTATAGAAATAGAGGACTGTTCGTTACGGGATAGATTAAATCAGAGAATTTATGCTGACAATTGGCATTCTGTTACTGAGGTAACATCTGTCTACCAGAAACATTAGGTGTTGTGTAATGACAACCCCTGAGGTAGTAGTCTCTTAATCTTTTAAAATTGAGATATTAAGAATGGGAAAATCCAACTATGGAATATCTAATTATATCCTCATAGGCTATGCAGATGATTGATGATGAATGTGTGGTGTGTCTAAAGCCACAGAGAAATAAGTAAACCTGCAGAGCGAGGTATAATAGTTTCACACAGGTTTTCATCTTTGGGGGGAAAGAGCTAACCCACTTTGTTCGTTTGTGAATTGTACAAGATATGATCAATAAAAGGGTGGGTAGAACATTTAGTGTTATTTGGTGTGCTCTTAGTGAAAGAATCACTGAAAGAGGCCATGTAGTTCACACACAAAATTAGGAAATTTAACATGTGAAAAGTGTTGAGAGAGGCTTTTTATAATTTGTGTAAACTGTTTTCTGAAGTCCATGAAATTTAAAGTTTAGAATAAGAAAATAACCTTTCAGACACAGGTTCAGATTTAGATAAATTTGAATTACACTGTTATTTTCACTTTTATATTATTTATTGAGATGGAGCAGTATAAGAATTAATAACTAGGTATGGATGGTTAATGTGGACTGTGCAGTTACTATTGTACCTATTTTGTACATCGGATGGCACTGACCATTTATAGTACAGTCATCTCTCCATATTTGCGACTTTGATATTTACGGATTTGATTATTCACGGATTTCATTAATATGTTCTCTCTAGGACTGTCTAGGTCCTCCAGTGCAACTCTCTGGTCACCTTTAACTAAAAGTTGCACTGAAAGACCATTTGTAGCTACTCCAGTGCCATTCTATGGTCAGTGTATGTTGGACATTGACCACAGAGTTGCACTGGAGGACCTAGGGATTCCTAGAAAGGTGTCCTCTCAGGTAAAAACAGTGTTTTTGCTATTTGCGGTTTTCCCATATTCACGGGGGTCTTGTTCCCTAACCCTAGTGAATATGGAGGGACAACTGTAGTACTATAAAATGTTTCAGACATCCAAATGTATTGCTATTTATTAATAATATTATAGAGATTTATTCGTTTTGTAAACATGTCCTCTAAAAATATGAGCACTTTTTGAATTTAGATAATACTGTTCTGTTGAGCTCTTGAAATCTTAAAGAATGAAATCTCTGTAGGTTTCTGTGTAGGCTTGTTTGCTACCGTGTTGATAGTTTTTATTTTGAATGTTTTGCTTCCCCAGCCCCTGTTTTCCTAGCTGGTAAAAATCTGATTACGTTAGGACTCAGTTTTACCAATAACAATTCTGTGTTTGTGTTTGATTATTATATTAAGAAGATGTTCAGAAATACCTGTATATTCACACTTTTAATTTTTAGAAACATAACATTCTGCCATTTTATTCAAAATTATATGCAATATATATTATTATCTTAATGTAGTAAAGGAAGTTTAGGAGTATAGGAAAATACTCCACTTAAATTTACCCCATAATGTCTTCTTTTTTTGGATGTATTCCCTTGTGTTTTATGCCTTCAGCAAGTCCAGAAACATTAACATTAACATCTCTCCCTCTTTGCAAAACTCTTTGCAACTAAATAAATAAATGACAGGATGTAGGTTCCTTGCCTTCATAATTCCTGTGCTACGTTTCTTTAAGTGTATTGACAGAACATGATTAACACTGTTTTGTTTTTTTAATGTTTTGGGTTTCTTTGCCTGGCAATTGTTCTCTACAAAAGCAGTCTATACAGAAGTACAATTCTTTCATTGAAATACATTGGGGCTGTGTGATTTTTAGCAACAAAATAATTGATTACTATTTTCAATTAGATTTCTCTGTAATATCCTCTGAGTTAAAGCCAACATTGTGGTAGTGGACTTGTGACATTGTGGTAGTGGACTTGTGTTCAGCAAAACAGAAGTTTCCTTCTTTTTCTTCTCCCCTAGAACAGATTTTGAGGGCACAGTAGAGCAAATCCATTAGCAGAATTACATCATTACACTCTTCATGTTTTGCTTTTTGCTCCATTGCATATGTTTGAATGACAAATAATTTGTCTGTATTCCAGTTCATGAAGGCAGTCCACTTGGGGAACTCCACCGCTGTGTCCGTGATGGTGTAAAAGTCAACGTCCACATTCGAACTTTCAAAGGGCTCCGTGGAGTCTGCACTGGCTTCTTGGTTGCGTTTGACAAGTTTTGGAACATGGTAATGATTATCCCACACTTTCTGTGGTTTTACAACCAGATATTTGAAAGCCTCACACCATTCAGACATTCTATGTGTAGATGCCACAATGTGCAAGGCTTTTGATTAGGGATTTATGTGTACTTCATATCTTTTCATTGTAATCAGTAGATTTTAATTGGATTACACTCATTTCTTTCTTGTGGGATAGATCACTTTATTTAAGGTGACATTTTCAGATATCTCTGTGTTTGGGATTTACCTTTTCTTTAGTTAATCTTCATGGTATAATCTAAACTAGCCTTTTCCACACAGACTTCCATGTGCCTGTGTAAGAAATATGTGATGCCTGTCAAAGCGAAATAATATACTTTACCGGTTATGCTTAGTTTTGATATAGTTTTTTTATTTTAAAAAATCATTGTAGTCTTCTTATAGTGACAAAATCTGATTTGTGAAGTCGAAGGCTTTCATGGCCATGTTCTAGAAGAGTTTTTCCTGACGAAATGTCAGGAAGAAACTCTTCTAGAACATGGCCACGTAGCGCAAAAAACCCACAAAAAACTATGCCATTTGATTCTTTTTAAATTTGAGTGTAGGCTTTCACATTTATTTAATTATTTTGGTTAAATCTTGATTGAATTTTACGGAGTTTTGATTTGGATTTCAAGGGATCAAAATGTGCTTGGGAATTGTAACATTCCATTGTTACCAAGACCTTGAGTCTTTAAAACCATGCAGTGAGAATTTTCTGATATCCAGGACTCAAAAAGCAGGTACTGTATAATTTCAAAGGGACACTGAAAACAGAGGTGTGTTTGGGCAGTAAGAATTGGACTACTTTTTCTGCATGGCTCTAGGTTCTGGTGTCATACAAATAGTGGTATTCTCCTTAACACATGCATTTTGTACTCAGTATATCTATACCTGAGATGAAATTCTTTTAAAGTTTCTTTAAAGTTTCTGTTATACCTTACCACCTAATGGGAGTGATAATCCTTTATAGCTTGGTGATTATTCTCACCCTGCCAGGATATAATCATGAAAAGATGGGCATTGGAGTTGCAGTATTTTGCAGCTGGTGTTCAGGACCTTCCAGGGTACAGTACCCTCTAGCTAACAGACATAACTGAGAGCCAAGAGCAAGGTATCAAAATTCAGATTGGAGCTACTATAAAGCAGTGTGGGCAACTATGGTGGGCCAGGGAACCAATTTTCTTCTAGGACTCGCTTCTGTCTGCACAGATTACCAAAATTCAAATAAGGGAAAGGAAGGGAAATGGAACAGACCAGGCCATAATACCAGTGGGCAGAAACTTCTGATTTTGAGAAATTTGTATTTTTTATGTTAAATAGCATGAGAGGGAGAACGTGCAGCCAATTTAAAGGGTGAATTGCCACTCTCAGAATTATGGGACAGAATTTTTTCTGATGTTATATTTTTCCACAGCCTGCCCACATGTTTTATCCATAGTTATGTGGACTGTTAGATGTAATCAGTCATGTTAGATGGGCTAAATAGTTCTAGTTGGTCTAAGGTGACAAGTGCTGACAAACGCAAGTGCTCAGATTAGGCCAAAAAAATCAATGCACTGCTAAGCTTGTTTCTGTTTCACAAAATGTTTTGCTTTTTAATGTGAGAAGTACAAGTAGTCAAGACAAAATGTAGTAAGTTGTTTGTGTCCACAGACTCACATCCATCCTTTGGCAAAACAGAATGTTCAGTTAATTGTACTGAATCAGATTTTTCTCAGCTTGAAGTTGAACTGATAAAGTAGTGCAAAGAGTGAGATAATGGAGTTGAAGGTGCTACAGTTATACCTCAGCAAAAGAAAGTTAAACTTTTGATATAAGTTATATCGGATACATCTATATTTTGGTATGTGTCCTTTAAAAAATACAGTCAGACCTTCGTATCCATGAAGGATCCATTCCAGACCCCCCCCCCCCCCCGATACAAAAAAAAAAAAAACCTCAAGTCCTATTGTAACTAATGGAGGCGTGCCATGTATGTGGCCACTAGTGTGGCTGCGTGCACATGTCGTCATTTGGGACAATGGGCTTTACTGTCCGCAGATACTGAAATCATTGGATGGCAAGCCTGCGGATGACAAGGTCCCACTGTAATTTTCTTTTAGGTGTAGTAATTCTTTTTGTCAAATATAAGGGAAGTATGCACTACTCTCTTTCTGTTATTACAAATATCCCAATAAAGTAATTTCCACATAAAGCTTTGAATGCTTTTGAATATAACATTTAACAAGGTACTAAAAAGCCTTGGAGGATTGCAGGACACTTTGCTCATCCCTGCTATAAAGTATAATACTAGTTGCCCAGACTTACTTAGAGATTTAAATTTTCTGGAAATTTTGATGCTTTGTGAGGGGAGGTATCTTGGTATTTTTTTTTCTGGGGAAAGAGAAAATGTTGGGGAGGTTTTTTAAATTATGTTGATTAACTTTGAGTTGGAACAGATTGGCAAGAAGGGCCAGCTTGAAAATGCCCCTTCCGAAGATGGACTGGATCCGCGGCAACCACATGGTGCAGCCCCAGTCTGCCTTGAAACCAGACCAAAAGGAGCGGTAAAGATCAGTTCCTTTTTGGGCTGGAAAAGACTGCTTTTTGCGGCTCTGCCAAAGCCAGCTTCAGGACGCTCCAGCGTCAATGGCCAATTCCTATCTTTCCAGCATTTGGTCTCAAATGTCGTGTTACAAAAATACTATGTATGACTACAGCATCTCTTGTTCTGTCTTCTTCTTTGTCCCTTAGGCACTTACTGATGTAGATGAGACATATCGAAAACCTGTATTGGGTAAAGCTTTCTATGTTGAGCCACAGTTAACCCTCACCAGAGTAAGTAATCATTCTTCTGTTTGTTCATTGACTGACTTATGCTAAACGCTTTAATGTTTAAAAGCATGATATCACACATAAGTCACAAAGAGCTATGGTGGGGGGGGGGAACATGACTGGCTTCTATAGAAGTAAATGTGATTCAGAAACATTTTTCATTTTGAACCATTACAAGCTGTATGGCTAGCTTGCTTTTTACAATTTCAAGCTGTAAGGCTAGCTTGCTTTTTGAAATGTTGGATAGATGAATAGTGCAGGAGAAAAAGGCATCCTATTTCCTGTTTCAGTCCTTACTTATGCAAATCTGATATAAGTCCTTGACTGAATATGTGGAGAAAGCTAAGTTGCTGGTTTAGCCTCACACATGGATCTCCCAACAGACCAAACAGTGTCACATACCTTTGTGCATAGAACATGAAGGTCTAACGAGGGCTTTGTAACTGTATTTGCCTGAATTACAGTGCTTCTGTGATCAGGATCTTTGATAAAGGCATGTTTTTCCATCAGTGAGGCATAGTTACAAATTCCTCTTCAGGCCCACCAGCTGAATGCATGAAGGTCTAACTTCTGGGTTTTGGGGGACATATAATGGCTGGGTTTAGATGCACAATCAAGTCCACATCTCCCGTTTTAGCCTTTCACGTATTCACATAAATGCCTGAACAGGGCTCTTGTTGCTGGAAAATGAGAGGCAATGATGGAAAACATATTTCCAGATTCTTTATCATTTGGGGCAGGTGGCAATATTACTACATGTTGTAATCCTGTTGGGGTTTAACCCTAACTTCTCTGAAGATTTTCCCCTTCTAGTAATTTAATCCAGAGGTTCCCAATTTTCCTTGTTAGCCTCCCCTTCTGAGATTTGGTCCATAGTGTAAAAATCAGCATTCTTTCTGCCTAGTCAGCCCAAATCTTTAACATGTCCTTTGATACCAGTAAACACAAATGGGAGGGTGATGTTGTACTTCTGCCATGCTGGTGAGCTTCATTTGGGCAGCTGTTTGGCCATTGTGTGATTGAAATACAGGGCTAGATAGTGTTTTTGTCTGATCTACTAAGGCTGTTCTTAAGTTCTTATGCACTTGAGTTCTCTTCCTTTCTCCTTCATTCTCCGTCATTTGCCTACTGTCCACCATACTGCCCTGAACACATCTCATCTTGTTTGATTTTGGAAGCTGAGCAGGCCTGGTTAGTGCATTTATGGGGGGCAACCATGTAACACTAGTTTTCCAGTTAAGGTTTTCCAGCTAGGAAAGAATTCTGCCTGAAAACCTGGAGAGAGCCATCTTGCCCAGACTTGACAAGATGGACTAATGACTTGACTTTCTACTAATTCTATTATTTAGCCTTTTTTAGTACCAGCAGTATGACTGCTAAATAAAATACTAAAATTCTGCAGTTGAGCGATGGCAACGACACTTGCCACAGAGGCAAACCTACTGTGTGCATAATATGCCAAAAGTGCAGAACTTGGAAGAGCGCCTCAATGGCAAAAGAGGTCATGTCCTTTGCAGCAGACTATATTGCACACCATACTAGACCTTTACAGACTACTTTAGTCCAACAACAGCAAATACATATAAACCACTTATTTTTTTGAGAAAAACTGTTCTGCAGCTTGGCTTCCTGTGCTGGACCATAGCTTCATTGTTTCAGTTTAGACCTGAGAAGTGAGGAATCTGTGGCTCTCCAAATGTTGATGAACCACGAACAACTCTCATTGTTCCTCTCTCTTGGCCAGGCTGATGAGAATTGGAGGCAAACAACACCTGGAGGTTGGGGCCACAGGTTCAATAGCCCTAGTTTAAGAGTGCATAGTGAAAAGCTACCTTTCATGGCATATATGTTTTCTCCATTGTTTCCTTACAGCTGTTTGATAGACTCAAGCTGCAAGAGTCTTTGTTTAAAAAAGGAACTGATTCAAAGATGACTACAGACCTACCAACCCTGCCATACAATCCTAGGACACTTGGGCGGAAATCTGAGTCAAATCGGGGAAGGTCAGAAGAACATAGAGCAAAAAGGCACACCAGCAAAGAGAGGACACGAAGCTCTAGTTTGCCCCGAGCCTCTGGGAAGGAGGCTGACTGGCCTGGCAGAGTCTCCCAAACAGAAGGGAAGAGTGCAGGTGGCCCTAGGGGTCGATCACGGAAAAAACAGAGGCCCAAGGTGGATTATCAGCAAGTGTTCACACGGCACATCAACCAGATTTTTATTCGAGGGGAGAATGTCTTGCTTGTTCATCTAGCACATTGATCTTATGCAGTAACATGGACAGTGATGACAGCTGAGTGCTACCTTGTGAATTTATGTAGCACTGTAATACTTTTTCCCTTGTTTTGACCAGAAGGGAGAAGTGGTGATAGGATTTCAGAGGCCAAGAGAATATTGAACCAGCTGATAACTTTGTGGACCAGAGATTGGCTAAGAACATTGTTGCCTTTAAAGAAGCGGCTGTCCTAAGTCTTGAAGAATTCCATGATATCTGTAACTTTCAGAACATGAATATGAGACAAGGTATTTCTAGACCACGCAATCTGAAGTTTGTGACAGATACTAAGTGTCTACAAAAGCAGAATTTGCCAGTGACTTAGGTGCTTCAATCTTGAATGCTAGTCATTTAAAGTAATGGGACAGCATGTTGTTGTTTTTTTTTAAAAGACATGGTAGGGGAATGAGGAGCTTGTGAAATAAAGAATGGCTTTAGATATTAACTTGCTTGGGTCCTTATCCCTCCCAGTAGCATGCGTGACTGGGCAGAAAATAGCACTCCAGAATTGAGCTGAGCTGCTATGTGTTTTTGTGTCCAAAGTGATCACTTGAATAAAAAGTGAATAGAAATAGAAAGAGGTGTTCTCTTCAGTAGCAGGGGTTAGAAGCCTTTGTTCTCCAGTTCATCTTTATTCGTTACCATAGGCAGTGTTTGGCCTCCCTGCCTCAGTAGTTATAAAAGTCTTAACCCATTTCCTCCAGCTTAACCCCCCCCCCCGCCACCAGCTAACATTGAATGTAGCTCTTTTACCCGAAACATGTTTCAGTGTATGTTGAAACAATCCAGAAATTGCAGTCCATTCTCTCATTCTCCCAACCCATGTGTGTATCGTATCAGTTAAGAGTAAGATGGTGTACATACATTACTTTAACAAAGAACAGACAGTGCCGTTGCTGGGCATAGCTATAATATTGCCTAAGTAACTTTGAGATGGTGATTTCCTAGTGTTTGATGGCAACTGTAGATAACTCATTTGTAATCCCTACATGGATTTCTAGGTCATGAATGACACGTCTCTAATGCTACCTGGATTGTTTCTAAGAAGCATGTTTAAGACTATTGAAAAGCATGCACAGTAATTATTTTAAAAATCATTGTTATCCCCCACTTAATCATCACAACTTTGCAGGATGTTCCAGTAATACACATGTATAAACTATCTACCAAAAGAAGTGTAATGGTGCTGTCTGATAGTGCATTCTGTTTACATGGAGTGTGTGTACCACTCCATTACCTGGACTTTGTCCCCGTAGTATGTCTTGGAATGCATAGAATGTTCACTTATCCTGTGTTATACTGAGAGGCATTTTTAGTCTCTGTAGAATGATAAAACCCCTACAAAAAGTGAACTATATGTTCATTTCGTACATAATTCTGTCTTCTAGAACAATCTCACAATCTTCTAATAATTAAAGTTGCATTGCATGTAATTCAGCTACTCTTTTTAAAAAATGAAAAAAAAAATGGGTTAAGTGCAATCTTTCTCCTTCCCTGCCATTTCTCCATCCCGTTCATTGGTGACAAAATGGAGAGTGGCTTCACTTGAGGTAAAATATCTCTTAACTCCTATATCCATCTAGTCAACTAGTGTGGGCCCATTGGGAACTTGGTATGTCAACACTTAACGTAAGTGCCATTGGTTTATTGTGTTTTAACTGTAGTTCGATCTTGTGGTTGGATCTGGGCCCATCACTTTGCCCTGTATGTGTCATACTGCCATTTTCTTCCATTTGTTATCTTGGAATTACAATCCGCCCTTCCCTTATGTGTGGGATACATTCTGGACCCCCCCCCCCCCCGATAAGGGGAATTCTGTGTATGCTCGAGCCCCATTTAAATTAATGGGGCTCGTGCATGCAGTGGCACGCACACAACGTGAGCATGCGCGCCATTACCCTTATGGGCCGTGTTGCCCCTTTTCCCAGCACGGCTTTCAGCGTATGACGCGGGCACCCTGTACACACATTTAAGGCATGGCGGGGGGGGGGGACAAAGAGGAGCTTGCTTACCATTGATACTTCTGACGGCAGTTAGAGAAAAATATAAGACAAACTTCAGCTGGCTCTTCACACTCATAGAAACAACTGAAAGATTTCACCTCAGACAGATAATGATTTGGTGAAATGATTCCATTTTTGAGCCTCCCCACTCCCCCCCCCAAAAAAAAGTCATAGCTTTCAAAAAAAAAAACCCAGTTAATAAACCATGTAGGTGCTGTGGGTAAAGTTTGAAATGAAAGGGTACTTTTTACCCTCCTCCCAACCTGGAGAAAAAAAAAATAGCATGGGAAAGCAGTTTTCAGTGGGAAAATGGCACAAGAGGGGAAAGGTTTAAACAGCCACCACTTCAGCCTTTTACTTCAAATTGTAAATGGAAAAAGCAAAAGCATGGAACTATATGCAATGTGTAGTTGTGCCATAAATGTTGGGCAATTTAGGAAATAAGTCATTGTGTTCTTAACTTAATCCGGTTCAAGATGGTAGAGACAGAAAGTAAGAGAAAAGAATTATTGTATGTGGATAAGTAGAACCAAACATGAGAGGGAGCTAATCCTTGTATAATTTCTCAATATTAGCATAGCCTCCCATTGAATGGGGAAATCACATGGAAAATATCTGTCTTTTAGATTGTAGCTTCTTTTGTTTTTAACAGATTGGGAAAAATTGGGACTCCTGAATCCCAGGATCCCTTAGCTACTGGCTGTGCTAGCTGGGGGATTCTGGGACTTAAAAAGCTCAAGTAACTTTTGCAAGTTTTTGGGGAAGGGGAATCCTTCTTTCACTCTGTTTTTAATATAAACAGATGCAAACTAACTGCTAGTTTCTAATTCCTATCATAGCTTATGCTTGCTTTTTTTGTGATGGGCTTTCCTTGATTCCTTTGCTGGAAAGATCATCACAAGAATGATTCCGTGAGATGTTCCTGACGGGATCTAATTCATGTCTGTTCTTGACCTCTCCTATCACTGTTTTCTTCTCTTCTCAAATTACAGATGTTTGAAACTGTGGTGCAGAGGTTTTACTCTTGTCTTATAATCTGCACTAGATATATGTTCTTAAGGGATTTCCCCCCTTCATTTGCACTGTAATTCGCAGGTTTTTCTTCTGGAACTTCTCACTCTGTTAAATTTTGGTCCAAAGAAGAAAGGTAGTGCTGGACCATCCAGTTCTGTTCTTCCTGTCCATGTGACTATCCTTCAGTGGACAGCTTTCCAAATGCTTCAGACCAAATATTGCAGAAAAATGCATTCATCTTTATTACCTTCCTCCTTTTCTCATCCTAAAGCAGGTTTAATTTCCTTTATTGCTTTGCTTCAGTTATAACCAGAATGCAGTTTTTTGTGAGTTCAACATCTTACTGTTCTGTTTTTTTTTACTTTATGTTCAGTAAAAGCCTAGCTGCCTAGGTTTACTACCTCATGCTTCAGTATCTACATTGCTGCTTCTTTTGTCTTCCAGAATCTTATTCCACATTCCCTGTCTGGCATGGGATGAACTTCGCTGCAGTCATTAAGTTCCCCTGTTGGTAGGAGCTTCCCGTTAATTTCAGGAGAACCATTAAGACAAAGAAATGTATGTGTGTGGATAGAGAAATACCTGTGCATCTTCAGTCTGCACAGATATCTGCAATAGTCTATGCTTTTGGTTAAGAACCAAAAAATGCCTTAAGCCTGCTCCCTTTCATTTGGCCCTTTTATCTCTGACTGGCTCCAGGTTTTGGTTTCATTTCTTGGTGGCCTCTTTTTTTGACAAATGGTTTATTCGATCTCGCCTTCCCTTGATCCCTCTTTCACTGCATAATTCTTGAGTTTTCTGGAATATCCTGGCCACCTGTGCTAGTATCATTAATCTTATCCTATGTCTCTAACCTTTGTTTCTGTCTGCTGCTGATACTGAAGAGACTTTCCTATCCTCAAATATGTGAATATTTTTGACATGTGTGCAGTATTGTTACTTGAAAACTCTAGATTGAAGGTGCTAGCTCATTGTTCAAGATGTTCTTTTTGCAAATTAAATACAACTTGCATAAGAAGCATTTGGAAATAGATTTGTCTTCTTGCTGCTCACTCATCCCCTGCCACTATTTCAATTTCTGCAATTTATTTATATGTAAATAAACACAAGTTTAAAATATAAATTAAAAGCAGCATTAAAAAGACTTTTAAACAATATTCAAATGCCAACAGTATGCCACCACACTGCATCTCCCACTTTTCAGCTTCATTAGATGACTCCTACTATATAAAGGTATCTAACAACACAGTCATATACATATACATTGTTGTTGTTGTTGTTGTTGTTGTTGTTGTTAATCTTTTGTAAGAATGTTTTTCCAGAGATTTGAACACTGGTCTGGTGGTTTTGGCTGACAGGAGTGATTGGTAATGTACTCTAGAAATAAATGGCATTTCTTGTCAAAAGGGGATCAGCGGAGGTTGTTTATCCTTTTTGACAATTCCTGCAATTTAACTCAGGAAACTTTGACACAAAATCTAGTTACTCGTGTAATCTTCCCCCTTGTCTGGTTGCTTGTTTCCAGAGTTCAAAATGCATTATCAAAATTTAGTGACCCCCCAATCCACAAGCTTAGTAATGTCAGATAATAGCAAATATATAAACCCCTATAGAAAGAGAATTGAGCCAGGAGATGCTACAGTCATGTAACTGGCTAGGAAGGGAGAAACACTTTTATTTTTTCTTAAGCTTTATTCTTCAAGTGTTATCTTTCAGTTAACCTTCATCCATCTTGATAAGTATGGATATCTTTCCAACAATGGATAGTGAAAGAAGTTAGAAGAAATTAAAAGAAGAATCAAGGTGTGGAGGATTAAAAATGAAAAGCCCTTCCTTTCCAGTATGGGATACTATGCAAAATGGCTTTTCCTTGTTACTGTATCATCCACTTTGCTCTTTGTGAAGAAGTATATCCAGCGGAAACCTCAGGAGTCAAGTCTCTCAGTGAAAGTCAGGGCTGAGTTTATACATTCTTCCAGCTTCCATTTGGGGCCCACCGGAAGGTGCTTCTGTGTTTCAGTGTATCATGTGTGCCATACAGTACAGAAATGTGGCTGCCTGTAGAGCACCACCACAAAGATGTGCTTTTTAAGGCATCTAAGTAAAAGGTATAGTACTTCAATCCCAACCCCCATAGTTTAAACAGAGAATTCTGCTTCAGTTACTGCTTAGTAGGTGGCATTCTACTCAAAGAAACTTTATTTACGAAACTCCCTCCTCCTGCCATTTGTGAAACCAAGTATGTTCCATTTTGGGAAGAGTTTATAACACTGGTCCCATTCACACTGCAGAATTATAGCACTGTTATTCCACTTTAACTGCCATGGTTTCATCCTGTGGAATACTAGGCTATGTAGATTGGTGAGGTACCAGAGGAGCTCTCTGGATGAGAATTCAAAAGGCTTCCCCTTGACTGCCACGGCAGTTAAAGTGGAATAACAATGTTATAGTTCTGTATTGTGGATGGGCCCATTGTAAATACAGTTGTTTGTCACTCTCGAAAAGTTGCAGTTTACAGAGATCAAGGGCAACAGAAAATGGTTTCACTAGCAGCCTGTACAGAAGTCTTAAAATGCAAAGCACCCCCCACTCCTTTCCAGAAGCTGCTTGTCAGTTCAAGATATTGTAGTGTTCTGATTCCCTTTTCTTGTATGCTATACTATAGTTATATGAATGTTTGATAGCATACTTCTTGTTTTGAATGGCCAACATCTTTTTCACACTTCTGTAGCGAAAATTTACTGTTTGCCATCAGTTCATTGCCCATTCCACACCGTTGACTAAGGCTGCGTGGGCACTACAGAAATAAAGCAGTTTGACACTGCTTTAACTGCCATGGCTCCATACAATGGAGTTTTGGGATTTGTAGTTTTGTGAGTTATTTTGCCATCTCAGAGAGCTCTGGAGCCACAATAAACTACAAATCCCAGGATTCCATAGCATGGAGCCATGGCAGTTGAAGCAGTGTCAGATTGCTTTATTTCTGCAGTGAGGATGCAACCCTGAGTTTGCAACTGAAATTTTTACTACCAATGAAGATGGAGGGAATGATATTTCTGTCCAGCATTAGTGATGCCTTGGTGAAGCTCTTCCTCAAACTAGATGGCAGAGACGACTTAAGGTGAACAACTAGTAAGTCTGTGACAGTTGCATTTGTTTACAATGAAAAATAGTTTGGTCAGATTGTGTAAAAATCTTGTATGTTCCTTCCCCTTTCTTAAAAGATTGCCGTTCTCCCTCAGGAAAAATATATACATTGGAAGTTGTGCCAAGCTCCTTTCGAAATTGCATTTTATTTTCACTACTTCAGAGCAAAGTGCAGTTATATCTTTGTGTCTTCTCCTTGTTAGATCATTTTTAATTTGACAGACACAAGAATACTTGTCCAACATCTCTAGTAGCATCCTTAAACTTTTATTTACTTGACTTTTATACCAAGGGTATATGCATGTTCAATATAATAGGCTGGTCCTCAATGCCCAGAGGTAGCTAGTGTGCACCATCAACACTACAGATTTTAAACTGTCTTTCCCCTTTTAATCCAGTGAAGTGTAGTTCTGGGACATTGTACTACAGTTCCCAGGTCCTCTCCCCTCCCCCCTCCAGAAGTATGACAGTCTCCAAACGGGTTTACATTTGTGGCATAACTGGTTTTGAACAGTCTTCCCTTGCTTACAGTGTCCATTTTTCTCTTGTGCATGTATTCTTATTTTTTAAAATTATAATGTTTGCAGATTTTGGAGGATCAGTGGAAAATATAGTGTCAATCAGGGGTAAAAATTATGCCCCTTCCTCAATGCTGTTGAACTACAGCACTCAAAGTTCTTGGGAGGTGCAGTTCAACAGCATCTGGAAGGCTGCACAATTTTTATCTCAGTGTAGACCATAGCTATAAAGACAAACAAAAACCCCATTAGTTACTATGTACCAGGTGCTAGCTCTTTAACCTTCCATTTTAAGAGGTCAGAGAGGATACTGGTGCCACATGCATAATGTTGCGTGCAAGGCAAAGTCCTAAGTTTGCTGCAAGTGCATGCTTTACTTACTGGAGTATTTGCGAATAGAAAGAATGTACAAGCGGCTTTAAAATCTGTTTTGTCTTCCTGAATATTTTATTTCCAATAAGGAATTGCTGCTATAAGCCTAACAATGAATGTAAACTTCTTCTTTTTTTTTGCTTGATGAATGTAAATATCTGTATATAAAAAAGTTTAACCAGTAAGGCAATAAATTTGCTGATGTAACAAAAGATGTTTTAGACTTCTTTCTTACAAACCTGTCTAGTTTCATTTATGAAAATGCTTCTTTTGAGCCCACCTTTTGGTCATGGTGGTATAAATGGCTATTGCAGCATCAGTGTACAGATGGACATTACAACCATCAGAAACCAAGCAGACAAAAACAGCAATTGTAAACCAGCAGGAGAATGTAAACAACTTGAGAGACCCTTAAGTCTTAGCAGAACAGGTTTTTCTATAAAAACAAACAAACAAACAAACAAGCTTCATTTATATACCGCTTCATACCGCCTCAGCAGTGTCTTAAGCGGTTTACAACTGTAAGCTAATTTGCCCCCAACAGTCTGGCTACTCATTTTAGTGACCTCGGAAGGATGCAAGCCTGAGTCGAGCTTGAGCTGGTCTTGAACTCGCAACCTTGTGGTTTTGAGTGAGTGGCTGCAGTACAGGCATTTAACCAATGCGCCACCAGGGCTCCTAATGATAAAGATAAGGCTTGCTGCATAACTACTTTCTTTTGAGTGCTTTGGCTATCAGCAGAACAGCTCTTGCTTTTTTACTCCATAGGGATAAAGAAATAACACTGTGTAAAGGGGTGTTAAAAGATCTCAACAGTCAGAAAAGTGACACCAGATCTGGTATGGGTGGCCATCCTACCTCAACAGATTGGGACGCTCCACTACTCAGACCAAGGACTAGCAATGAAAGCCACTTGCATGCCAAGATTGCAGAAGTTTAGTGATCTTGGGCTGTGTTGTCTCTTTAGAAGTTTTTGCCTGTAAAATGGCTTGACATGGAACACAATGGGCCCTTGGTGTCTTCTGGGGTTTGGCTCCAGCATAGGAAAACAAAATACAACTCTTTTTGGATGGAAAGGCATCTTTGCTTTTCCATCAAAAACTAAAATGAAAAGCATCTCCCCCCCCCCATTCCTTAAGGCCCCTCCTCTTAGGTGTTTATCCCAAGAGGTTGAGTGAGCACTTTAATTAAAATACACACAAAATAGCATGCGAACATGTGTTGCCACTATGTACTGTCTCTGCACAATGTACATTGCAGTTGCAGAATGGGTCAGTCACATGCATAGACCATTAATTGGGATATGTTGTGATACATCTGTATTTGTTATAAAGGTTACATAACTACACTGGCAATATTTACACCACGGTGAAGCAGTGGGGGATCTTGGCCACTGGGTCTCCCTCAGTTAAAACGTTATATGCGCACCAAATTGTGCGGAGGAAGTTTATTATAACACTTCATCTATGTGGAATCCAAGGCAATATACAGATAATGTAATGTATCTGTAATGTAATGTAATGTACAGTGCAATGTACAGGTAACATTAAAATAAGATCATACAAATTAAAAATATTACAAAGACACGCACCCAAATGAAAACAGTAGAACAAACCAGTAACCTGAAAAAGCTTTGGTAACCAAAAAGAGTCAGCATGGGGTAGTTAGACCAGGATTCTGAAGATCAGGGTTTGATTCCCAGCTCAGCCATGAAACCCACTGGTGGCCTTGGGCAAGTCACATGCTCTCAGCCTTAAGGGCAGGCAATGGCAACCGTCCTCTGTAAAAATTTGCCAAGAAAACCCCATGATAGGTTTGCTTTAGGTTTGCCATAACTTGAAGGCACACAAGAACAACAACAAATAAAGGCTCTGACATTTTTAGAATCTATAAACTGCTTCATCCACAAATGATTCCAGGGCTTTCACAGAATCAGTGCTGGAAGAGACCACAAATGACATATAATCCAGCCCCCTGCCATACAAGAATACCTAATCAAAGCACCCCTGACAGATGGCCTTATGGCCTCTGTTTAAAGACCTCCAAAGAAGATTCCGCCACTCTCAGGGAGTGTGTTCCACTGTTGAACAGTTCTCACCATCAAGAGGTTCCTCCTAGTGTTGAGATGGAACTTTTTTCCCTGTCATTTGAATCCAATGCTCTGTGTCCTAGTCTTTGGAGTAGCAGAAAACAAACTTGCTCCATCCTCAATATGATATCAATTCAAATACATCATCTTAGAGAAATAACAACCGCAATACAAAATCAGATGTGGCGAAAACCAACTAGTAAAAAAGTAGTGAACAAACTAGTCTGAAACATATTTTTATTCCACATGTGGGGGGGAAAAAAGAAAGAAAGAAAGAAAGAAAGAAAGAAAAAGGAAGGAAAGAAAGAAAGAAAGAAAAGAAAAAAGAAAAGAAAAGAAAGAGTGGTGCTAAATGCCTTACCTGTGGGATGGCATCACTACAGAGAAGACCTTGTCTTTTCTAAGCCTCAAATGTTTCTGTCCCACTCATACTATTGAGAGAAGGGATACTTCATAATGCCTTCATATATGGGCAGAAATATAGAAGAGGAGGTACCTTTTTTAGGTATTTGGACCTGAAGCAATTTAGGACCTTAGAGGCAACTACCAGCATCCTGAATTGAACTCAGTAGTGAAACAGGGACTCGCATAATTTCTTGACAAATGGTTTGGCATAGCATCATCTGGGTTAGCTGATCAGAAGTGTAGCTCCCATATCCTAAATATGTTGAAGTTTCTGGGCTGTTTTCAAGGGCAGCCACATTGGCTTCTCACCAAAGGGACTGCACTGCTTCAGATGGCATGTGGGTACTCATGTGGTAGTGGTGGTGATGCTATTTCTGCACATGGAAAACTAACATCAGAATGAAGAGCTCTGCCCTTGATGTCTATTAATTTATTTCATTTTATTTTTATTATTTTGCACCAACAAGCCTTGAACTCTCAAGTGCCACAACCCAGAAACCACCAAGTATTTTATACTTCAACAGATGGAGTTGTGCCTTACTGCTTTTTCCAAGCATGAGCAGTTGTTCTGCCCATTGCTCAAGGCATCTGTTCTTGAGAATGCCAAACAGAATAACTGTGCCGTGCATCCAAGCAGGCTTATAACATTGGATTTAATGTGTTCCAATTTGGGACCAAAGCCCTTGACATAAGGCGTTTGACAGTTGTTTGTTCTCAGCTGTTCTTAGATAGATACTTTTGCTTTTTGAGAAAAGGTATCAAACTGTCAAATGCTGATAACCTTATTCCTGAGGAGGGTAATCATTTTAGTGGTGTGGGGCATTGCCATGGAAGTAATCTGTTGAGATTTTCATGCCAGGGCTAGAGCCAGTGGTGGATGGATCCAGCAACCAGTCCTTTCTCCCTGAACTGTGAAGAAATGGGCTCCAGTTGGAGAGGGCTTTGGAAATTAGGCCAAAGGACCATGAAATCAGACCAAAAGTTGTATGTGGTCTTGAGGTCACAGGTTGTCCATCCTTACTGTAAAACTTTGCTGGATTATGGCTTCACAAATCCGCCAGCCAGACTGGGAAATTCTGAGAGTTGTAGCCCACAAATAAATTACTTCTCCAAGCTCTAAATGTAGAAACAATGGCCTGTTACAGATTGCCAAAATAAAGCTGCTTCGGGTCTCTTTGGAGGTATGCTGTTTAAATGATGCATGGGTCCTACAAGTTCGGAGGTCGCGCCAAAGCCACACTGCACTGCAGTGCAGCTTTGGTGCAGCTTCCGGATTCTCAGGATGCATGCATCATTTAAACAGCATACCTCCAAAGAGACCCGAAGCAGCTTTATTTTGGCAGTCTGTAACAGGCCAATGTCCCACATCTTACTGCAAACTTTTTCAAAGAAAAGGCCCGAGGTCATATATGAGTGTTACTGTAGTCTTTGATTCTGCCCACTAGATGGCAATAGTTTAAAGAGAATTTATGTGCAGCCCAGCCAGCAATAATGATAGGCTCTTTCACTGCACCCTGTACAAGAGGTGGGAGGCAGGCTGTTGGATTTAACAGTTATGTTTGCTTCAACCCAGAGCCCGATTAAAGTGGAAAGAGCAAACCTTGGGGGAGTATTTGGATGAAAGGGCTGCTTTTTCTACTTCATTTGATGCAGGTGATTTTGAGAGACAGAAAGGAAAGAGGGAAAGGGAGGGAGAGAGAGAGAGAGAGAGAGAGAGAGAGAGAGAGAGTTTAATTAGCTTCAGGCACATTGCAATGACAACCTTCAGTTTTATATCCTAAAAAGGTGAATGCATCTTCAGAGACTCTTTGAACAGGGCCTAAAAGGAGGCATATTGGTTCCAAGTTATTAGGGATTTTGGCTAATTAGAACTAGCCTTTTGCAAACATTTCAGCTAAAATCTCAGATTTCTCAAGGCAGCACTTTGGATATCTTTTGTACCTCCTTGCTTCATAGTTCCACACTGCTCCCATTTGGCTCCACCAGGCTTTTCCTGCTCTGTTGCCTGCTGTCTCAAATGGGACTTTGGGGAAGGAGAACAGATGAAGGTACTCCCGCAGCATAGGAGCATGAAAAGTTCCAGTTTGTCAATATAGGTCCATCACTTATTATCTATTGAAGCAAGTTAGTAGCTGGTTTCACATGCATCTTGTGAAACATTTTAAGCAAGTCCCCAGCAACTCTGTAATAGGTTCCTAGTCCTTGATGGCACATCAAATATATTGGTTTAAAACATGCCCAACTTTTGAGAAATTAGAATGATAGAGTTGGAAGAGACCACAAGGGCCATCTCGTCCAACCCCTTCCATGCAGAAGACCCAGTCAAATGGCCTACCAGCATCTGTTTAAAAAACTCCAAAGAAGGAGACCCCACCACCCTCCAAGGCAAGATATTCCTCTGTTGAACAGCTCTTACAGTCAGGAAGTTTCTCCTAATGTTTTGGTGGAATTTCTTTTCCGGTAGCTTGCATCCATTGCTCCATGTCCTAGTCTCGGGAGCAGCAGAAAACAAGCTTGCTGCATCTTCAATATAACACCCCTTCAGGTATTTAAACATGGTTATCATGCCACCTCTTAACCTGCTTTTCTCCAGGATAAATATGAAATGAAATGAAATTTTATTTATATACCGCCGTTCCCATGATCACGGCGGTTTACAACAAGTAAAATACTATACAATGCAATTTACAAGCAGCATAAAAAGCAAATACTACAATACAAAGATAAGAATACAACAATGGCATAGCATTACATATTTCAAGCACAGCATAATAACAATTAACAATGCATTTCACTACAGGACAGCAATACAATTCAATACAAGATAAAAATCTATACATGTCTCAGAACAACCAATATTACATAACAGCAATAACATATCCAAACAGTATAAGCCCAGCATTACTGACCAAACTAACCAAACCCCACCCCTCCGAAAATGCCGCTCCACGGCGGTAGGAAGAAGTCACCTCTTGGGCCGCTGCCCTGTGGAGGAGGGAGAGCTGGGGCGGCGTTCTTGGTGGGAGGCGGGGGCCGGCTTTATGGGCCCGCTCTACGGCCCCGACCCTCAAAAAATGATGCTAGCGGGGAGAGAAATCTTGGGCGCTGCCCTGATGGGGAGGGCGAGGGGGCGTTCTGGGGGGAGGCCGGAGCCGGCTTTATGGGGCCGCTCTCACCGGCCCGCCCCTCCAAAAAACGCTGCTCCAGCAGCGGAGAGAAGTCTTTTGGGCCGCTGCCCGATGGAGGAGGGCGAGCGGCGGGCTCTCTGGTGGGGAGGCCAGGAGCCGGCTTTATGGGGCCGCTCTCACCGGCCCCGCCCCTCCAAAAAACGCTGCTCCAGCGTGCGGAGAGAGTCCTTTGGGCCGCTGGCCCTGATACCCAGCTCCCTAAGCTGCTGTTTGTTCAACATGGTTTTCAGACCTTTTACCATTTTGGATACTCCCTCTGGACATGCTCAGTTCATCAATATCCTCTTGAATTATAGTACCCGGAACTGGACCCAGTGTTCCAAGTGACATCCGACCAAAGAAGAATAAAGTGTCACTATTTTTTCCTTGATTTCGACCCTACACTCCCATGGAGTGTCCTAGGATCATGCTGGGTGCTACAAACACAACTGATCATCAAGGCTTAAATATGGAGAAATGCCTGAAGCAGACTCCGTTGGTCCCATCCATCACACACAGGCTTGCTTTTTGGTTTATTAGCCCTCCATGTCCATTCAGGTGGATGGGGGAGGCAGATGAAGGGATTGTAGAACAATGACATCATTGCCAGGTCCTCTGGAGTCTTGCAGTGATGTACTCATTCTGTGTCTGCTGTAGGGGATAAAACAGCTTGTTTGATCTGCTCCCAACCTACTTCGAGCCACTGAATGGTTATGGTGGTTGGGGTCAAATTGAATAGACTTGGGTGCTTGGGTCTTGTGCAGGGGGAGAAAACTAACTTCTGCACAACCAAATAGATAGCCAAGTGAACATTTGCTTTTTTACAAACGGAGGGCTTTTTTTGGAGTATCAGGATGACTTGTTGGGGAACATAATAAGGCTTGGTAAAAAGGAAGTGAGGAGAACGGTCAGAGCGTAACACGCACAGTGATCAATTCAAAATAGGAAGCCACAGGCCTGGGTTTAAAGATCTGAGCAGGTGGTTAAGGTGGAGCTTCTTGGAGGTTCTTCTCCTTCATAGTGTTGCTTAGTTGAAGTTGCACAAGGCAATAGCACAATAATATTTGTCTTCACTTGTGGTAGGTCACTAACTGATTCCGCTCCTGTTGGCACAGCATCACGGCTCTCTTGCCTGGAGGGGATTTGACAAGGGCCAATTAAATGTGGATTGTGGTTTATCTATGTGATGAAATAGCCCAGTGCATTTTCTTTATAAAGTGACAAGAACAGGAACATGAGGTGGAGTGGAACTGGTCCATGCACTGACAGAGAAGGCGGGTTAACACCTTCCTTGTACAACAGGTATAATATACGTCGGAGTGTTTTGGTAACTGGGGTAGAACTTGAGGGCTGGGACGGTATTGGTCATCACTGATTTCCTGGGGCGTGCTATGCAATGCACATTGCACACCACAGACATGAGTGCAAACAGATAGTATGAACAAAGAATTCATAATTAGGAGGTCTGCCTAAATCTGTTCTTCAAGAGCCCTAGTTAAATAGATACCCTATTGCCCAGATCCAGCCACCCCTCTGCCACATTGATTGAGGATATGGGCACTGGTGATAGTTCTCCTATCAGATACCACAAATTTGGCCACTTCTTCATCACCAGAACTGGTAGGGGAATGCAATTTGGCAGAACATTTGCAAGGATATTGGAGTTGAAGGCTTTCATGGCCGGCATCCTGGTTTTTTGGTCTGGGGGTTTTGTGTTTATGTGGCATGTTTCTAGAAGGTTCCTGCGTTTTTCACAGCATTTCTGTGGCGGCTCTTAAAAGAGGAACCTTTAAAGTAAACAGGTTTGGCTACAGTCCTGAAAATATCAAGTGAAGACTCAACAATGCAATGAAAATTCTCCCAGAGTCAGGGGTTTCTCAGCAGACAAGACAGCGAATCAAGCAGACACTAATCTCTTTTCATATCCCCCCACCCTGAGGCTTGCCATTAGAAATACGTATACAATCCACATGCATAATTCTACTCCTGCCTTTCCAGGTCCACAATATTAACAACTCTTTCAGGCAAGCATTCTCTGAAGAGGCCGCCAGATGCTGGGAAACGTCAGGAAGAACTCGTCTAGGAGCATGCACATAGCCCAAAACCCCACAAAATACTCCCATAACGGGGAAAAGTGGGTAGCCTGTGTGACTGCTTTAGATACTAACTGCTGATTGGGAACATCAAGCTCTTTCGCTCTCCTTCCATATCTTTGTCATGCAGTGAGGGCGTGGGGGTGTCTGCACTGCAGATAATGCGTTTGATACTACTTTTGGCCATGGCTCAATTCATGGAATCCAGGATGTTGTGTTTTGTGTGGCACCTCCTTTATTTTATAAAGCCTGTAAATTTACACAGCGCTGTAATACAATCTTTTTATGTGGGGGTTCCCTTCCCTCAGTTTACAATGAGAAGACAGACACAGAGGGATGGTGGTGGGGAAGGGGCATCTCTAGTAGGACAATACAATATAAAATACATGGCATCAGAATGATTCATAAACAGACACTACGTTCATAGCAGGCCATGCGGTAAAGCGCTCTTCAAACTTCATTAATTCTGAGTGCAATGCAGCCTGGGAGGTGATGTCTTCAGATAGACGACCACTCAAATAGGAAGACTGTCCTTTGTTTCGTCTGAAGAAAGTGGATGTGGATACAATTGGGCCTGAATTAATGCTGCGTAGCTTCTTTTCTTGTCTAGCTGTTGCTTAATTCTTGCTAGCTATAGCGGTAGTGGACAGTGTTTTATTTACATTTATTTTGAGGACGTGGTACTCAGACTTTTTTGCTTTGGGACCTCTTTTCCAGCTACATGTGATGTTAGGGGGCTCCCACTTGGTGATGTAGTATATAAAGAATAATCTTTTTATTTAGTGTTTGTCTTTTCATTTCTGCATTCTGATTTCATATTTTAACATTTTTATATGAATGACATCATTCAATTGACAGTTTTATTTTAATAAATTCATATTGCACTCAAGTATGTGTAATTTTACAATTAACAGTTTGGGATATGTAGGAGGGAGGGATCGGCTCTAAGCGCTGTGCTGAGAGGCGTCATGCCGTCCCGCCCCCCTTGGGGGTCCTCCCCCCCTTTTTTGAGACATTGGGCTAGGAACCTTCTCGCGCTTTTACTGGTTTTTGATTATGAATAGTCCCTGTCCCTGAAGTGACAATCTCTGTTATCTACAAAGAAGAGTAAACCATAATCTGGATATCTACCAGTTTTCTTATTAACTCACCGGCAAGCCAGTATGTTTGCAGAGACATGCTTTATCACTTAGCCAGAGTTTGGATTTCAACTCTTTGCTCGTTGCAAATTGTGTACCATCTAGCCTGAAGAAATTGGCTAGGTTCTGCAGTGGGTGAAGGTTCTTGCAGAGGAAAAGTAAAGGAAAACGACCTCTGGACTTTCATGTTGTGATATACTATTATATCCATTTATAAATCTAGGAAATTTTAGTAAAAAAAACTGACCCAAACACCTAGTCAACTTTCCATAGTCAGAATAGTACTGTACTTTAACTCTGAAAAATTGAACCATGCCTGGTGAGAGGCAGGCAAATCTGTCCTAGAAGCACCGCCCTCTCTATATTCTCATCCATTCATGTTTTTATGTGTGCAAAACAGTTATGCTCTGGAATTTTTGCAGTTCTTTGGCATTGTTTTCATTGCGTCATCCTTTAGATCTTTGTACTGCCCCGGGTTGTACCTTGACTTATCCACAGTCATATCAAAATCCATAATTTTTGGGCCCCAACCTACTCTTGTCTACATGAGATTCACCCTCAGTCGAGTAGAGACGTTGGCTCAGAGTGTGTTAAAGCCACCGCTGATGCAGAGCGTGGCAGGTGGCTAGAATTGTCACCAAAAGAATTTGGGACAACAGAAATCCACACGCCACCATTATCATAAAAAAAAAAGAGGACTGGCCACGAGAATACTGAAATCTCAACATCAGTTTGCATGTCTTGAGTGTCTTTGGTTTATTGGTGTTATTGTCTCAGTTGTAGTGATATACACGTGGTTTCCGCACAAGAAAGGAAGGGGAATGGATTGGAGAGTAATGGTCTCAAAGCTGGAATAGTTGGTCCTCTGGTCATCACAATTCAAAGAGGAGGCGTTCTTGGTTCTGCTTCCAGGCTCTGGATCTTCCGGCCTAAAGATTAGAATGGCACCTCCTTGCGTCATGCCTAGGTGTCGCTTCTATGTTTTTATGAGGGGTTGGGGGGGGCCTCTTAAGATGCACAGGCAAGGGCAGACTTTTGGTTCTTGGCCATTTCTTTTTTTTCTATTCTTTTTTTTCCACTTTTCTTTGTGGTAAATCTAAATGTAACACCACAATACTTGAATACTTAGGGGAAAAAAAATGGAATCATAGACCATAAGGTGAAATGAGTCAACGTGTGGGGGGGGGGGGGGATGCAGCAGCGAAAAAGCCAATGAGATCTAGGCGATCACAGAGTATAGCATCTAGATCAAGGAACATAAATGTCGCCATTCTAGTCGGCTTTGGTCGGCCTCCTGAATACTGTGTCCAGTCTTGGCACCACATTCAAAAAGGATATGGACAAACGGAGCATGTCGGAAAGGGTGGCCAACATGGGAAGGGCTGGAACATGCCGTATGTTATGAGGAAAGACTTAGGGAGCTGGGTATGTTGCTGGAGAAGAGATGGTGTAGAGAGATATGAGAGTCCTGTTGTTATAGTAGTTGAAGAGGTGGTTATATGAGATGAGCATTCTTTGTTTTCTGCTGTTTCGCAGAAAAGGACTGGAACAATGGATGGAAACTGGCGGAAAACAAATTCCCTCACTTGGAGAACTCCGGGAGCCACGTAGCTGTTTGACAGTGGACATATCGCTCAGTCTCCTTCGTTGGGGTCGTTAAAAAAGAAATTCTTTCTTGGAGGCTTTAACAAGGCTGGATGGGCCATCTGTCGTGATGCTTTGATTGTGGTTCGGGCTGGTGGGGTTGGACTGGTGGACCTTGTGGTCTCTTTTCAACTAGGAGTTCTAGGAAATAATATAAAGTAAAGCAATCCTGTATTGCATGTATGTGTTTAGCGTCCCTTAGGGAACGGAATGGCTACCCCATTGGCAAGTGGCTGTTAGGACATCAGGGCTTCTCCATCAAGGTAAAGTTCTGCCATTGTGGTCTGAGGTTCACTGGTAGGCAGAGGAAACGAGGCATGTTGTGTTAGGGTTTGTGTTGAGGATCTACACATTATTCGCCCAGTTTTTCGGGATCTCTGATGAACTAAGAACCATGCCACCCTCCCTACCCCACCCATGCTGGCTGTCACGGAAGGTAAGAAAGAGGGCACATGACAGCCACCTAAAACGCTGATGGGGATGTCTGTACAAGAGGGGTTGAGCTTTGTTTTCTGCTGCTCTGATACTAATTGAATGCATGGATTCAAGGTAAAAAAACAGAATTCACCTAACATTAGAAAGGACTTTTGATTGTAAGATCTCTTTAAATGAAGATAGAATGGGACTCTCCTTTTTTGGAAGTCTTTAAACAAAGTGTGGTATACCACTTCTCAAGAATGCTTTAGATTCCTGCATGAGAAGGCATTGGATTCAATGGCCATTTGGTCCCTTCCAGTTATGATTCTATCACACACATACAAACACAAAATTTCTGCTCCAGCTGCAATTAAGTGGCAGGCCACTGAAAATCCTTCCACTCTGGTGCTTCCACTATAACCTGGTTTAGTGGAGCCATGATTCACAGAATCAAAGTTCCAGGGCTTTTTTATTAGCAGGGACATGAAATCACCCCCCCCCCCCAAAAAAAACCCTTGGTATCTGCTGAGGTTTTATTTCACACACACACACCCCCATGGCTACCAAAATCTGTGGATTCTCAAGTCCCATTAAATGCAACGGCATAGTACAATGGTGTCCCTTATATAAAATGACAAAATCAAGGTTTGTTTTTGGGAATTTATATATTTTTTGAATATTTCCAAGCCATGGATTCTTGAAGAGTGAAAATGGAGGGCTGACTGTATTCTGTCCCCTCTGAGTTTAGTTACAATCTTTACAGTGATTGGAAGGAAAATGGATTTTGTGTTTGCAAGCAACAATACTGATGGAGCTGTCCTAATTCAAAGTATTTGAATTTACAAAAGAGTGCTAGAAATTGAGAAGGAAGCTGTTAACGACAGTGTTATATCAACACAATCACTTTCATTTTGGAGACTGTGGGTTTGTTGCTGGAGAGATTGTCCTGGTGAATGTCCACACTTCCCAAAATTAACCACTACACCACTACTGCCCCAAGTGGAAATGAACTTGGGATTTCTCGGTAAATTAAAAAATGAAAACATTAGCAGAAGGCTAACCTATTTTCCTCTGAGACATATTTCATCAGCCTTGGGTGTGTGGGGTGGGGGGGAGAGAAAGGCTGTGCGTGCAGATTGATGTAAGAAGAACTTGACAGTTTCTTGTGTACTAAAACCCTGGCTGCGATTATGAGCTCTTAACCAATTCATGTGTGCACACATTTTTGTCCGGACAGCTTGTCCAGTGGCTTCCTTATGCTATAAGGCAGTGAGAATTAATTGATTTCAATAGAGGCATTGAGCTTGTCATTCTTAGTTGGGGTAGAGATGATCAGAGTTTTGCCTCTTCCATTAGACTGCTATTTAATTAAAATCTTAACCTCAAAATGGGATTTCAAGTGCCTCATTGCATTTGAATGCAGGTGAGCAGCAGAGTGTGAACCCTTCTCTAGGAATGTACTTGGCAGTCGTCTCTGCCTTCATCATCTATCATCAGCTAATGAAGAAACCTTTGTCATAATATAGCCTGTGTCTGGCTTTTCAAGAAATGTTTCAGTGACATGGAGAGAATGCAACAGGTTTCAGCTTTTATCCTCAACCAGCACTTCAAGAGGAAATACCTCTCTGGTGGATGGATGGAAGGAGCCACCCTCTAGTAGGCTACTAACATGGCATGCAAAGGTTGTACAGATTATCCCCATAGCCAAAAGAAAAGTAGGTTAGCTAGCTTCTGATTACAGAACTCCTTCTCCAATGAGATCAGATTGCCCAGAATTTGGAAACTACAGCTCCCAGAATTCCCAAGCTAATATGGCTATTGCCTGGGGAATTATTAACTGAAATCCAAAACAAAACTTTCTGAGTTCTGAGACAGGACTATCTTCCCATAGCATAAGCCAGGTTGTACAGCCTTGTTCCATTGAGGTTGGGCCTTTTTTTGGTGCATTTCTCCGAGCATGTTAAAACTGGTTTGTGCTGTTTTTCATTTGATTGTTCTAGGAAGTTGCTTCTAAGGTTTTGTACTCCCAGGGATGTATGAGGGAAAGGGCAATTCATAGGTGTGTTAATTAATACATCAATACAAATATTAATACAAATGTTAAGGGGTCTTGCTCTTGAGCTATTCATAATAGTATTGTTGTTTTGTATAGAAATGCTGCTCTAGGTAATGGCTAGACCTGTACATCAGCACAAGTTTATTTCTTAGATCAGCATCTTATCATCTAATCAGAGCAGTCTCACAGCTTTTTAAGGGCATTGTGTAGGGTTGCCATAAGTGAGGACCTCCAAACCGGGACAAAAGTAGGACAAATGCAGGACAACATTTTCAAATGTAGGACACATTTTATAAAAATGGAGGACACACAAAAAATTGAGGCTTTTTTTGAAATGTTAATATAAATGCATGTTTCTTAGGCATGATCAAAATGGAGGACATTTTGACATTATTCGTAGACAGATCACGGAAATGTACTTCCCTTTCTGGCCACCCCCCTCTCCCCATTCCAAACAGCACATTTGAGCATTGAACATGGCTTTATTTTAACATTGCCTCTTGCATATTTCAGAGGCTTATTCCACAACCAAACCCTTTGGTCAAAGGACTTTGGTTTTCCTTCATTTTGACTTGTTTTGTCTGTATTCCTCCCCACTAAATAAAGGAGACATGAAATGGAGTTAATGGGTACAACTACAAGTTGTTAAACAAAAAAGTCTTGTGAGACTCTGTAGGCAAGAGGTGCACCATCTTAAGAACTGCATTAAGCACACTTAGGCTGCTGCCACACTGCTTTCACTCTCATCACTCCATCCTATGGAATCCTGGGATTTGTAGTTTGTTGTGGTGCCAAGGCTGGGCTTTGAAATCTCAGGCATAAGAGAAGCAAAAGGCTTGGGCTGCATCTACACTGGAGAAATCATCTGGTTTGAGACCACTTTAACTGTCTTGGCTTAATGCTATGGAATTCTGGAAATGGTGGTTTGTTCCAGCACCACAGCAGAATGGCAGTTAACCCCTGGAAAGCTCTCTGACCAAGGTGACCAATGCCCTCACCCCAAAATGTAGGGCACCCAAGCAAAAATATGTAGGACATGGCCAAAAATAAAAGCTAAAAACACCCATGTAATTATAAATCCATGCTTCTTAGCCATGATCCAAATGGAGGACAGTTTGAAATGTGACAGAAGAGGACATGTCCTGGAAAAGGAGGAGGATGCCTGGTCACCTTGTCTCTAATCCAAAATGCACTGCAGAAATAAAACAATGCTGGACTGAAATGCCCAGAGTTCCTCACCAAAGCTGCATCCACACTGAGGAAATAATCCAGTTTGAGAGTGACTTAACTGTCATGGGTTAGTGCTGGGGAATGCTGGGAACTGTAGTACACTGTGGCCCCAGAGCTATCTCTGACAGGGAGTCCCATAACCCTCCAAACGTAGTTGAACTGCAGTGCCCAGAATGCCTCACCAGTTGCATCCACACTGAGGAAATGGTCCAGTTTGAGACTGCTCAGTGCTGAGGAATCCTGGGAATTGTAGTCTATTGTGGCCTCAGAGCCATCACTGACAGAAAAGTCTCAATGTCTCCCAAACACTAGCATTCCCAGGATTCCCTAGCATTGAGTTAAAGCAGTCTCAAAGTGGGTTATTATTCCTGCAGTGTGTGAGAGAGATATAAAAGCTAGGGACTGGATTCATTTGGAGGATCTCTGTGTTCAAAACACACTGCTTGGACTACCAGGGCTCAGTGCTATGGAATCCTGGGAATTGTAGTTTATTGTGGCACCAGAGCTCTCTGACAGAGAAGGCCAAATGCCTCACACAGACCCCAGAATTCCAGAGCATTGAGCTTTGGCAGTTAAAGGGGTCTCAAAGTGCGGGGGGGGGGGAGAGAAAAGCCAGGGAGAGTGAATGAGAAGCTCACCTCGGCTGGAGGAGGAGGAGGAGGGAGGGAGCCAAGGGAAGTGGCCAGGACCATCAGCCTCCTCTCTTCCACCAAAGACTGCTGGCAAGAGGCTCTGCCCCCAGGCAACGCCTCCTCTGTGGACCATTCAGCTTCCTTTTGTCAAAAGAGCTCTGGTGCCACAAGAAACTACAATTCCCAGAATCCCATAGCACTGAGCCATGGATGTTTAAGGGGGGGGGTCAAACTATTTCTGCAGCCTTTTGCAACCCCAAAGCCTTCTATTATTTACCAGCAACTTGCAAGGCAAAATCTCTTCCTTCACCAAGCCACTGAAAACCAACCCAAGGGGAGGGGGGCTGATTGCTTCTTTCCCATTGGTCAGCTTCGGGATAAATTTGCATATTACAAGGAAAGGCGCTTAGGGCCTCAAAAATGATCCTGTGATAAAGAATTACAAGAATACTGATGCGGTAGACATTTAAAAGATGAGGCATTTAGACTCCCAGTGAAACAGGAACTATTGATGGCCTTTTTTTTTTCTTTGCTCACTGTAACCTAGAAGGTCAGGCCTTTTGCAAGACATATATACCAAGTGGGCTGGCAATAGCTCTGAGTGGCAGATGTTTTGAAGCCCTGCTCTCTAGGCTAAGCTAGGCAGGGAGGCGGGGAGGGTGGCACACAGCCATGGGGAGGGGTGAGGCTGCCTCCAGGGCCTTGCTGGGGGGGAGGTCCCGGGGGAGGGGCTAAACCAGGGTGGGACTGTGTGGCCCCGCCCCAAACTGGGAAAGTCCCGCCCCCAGGCGGGATATGGCAAGCCTAATTGTGATAAAGAAGGACAAGGACAAGGACAAGTTGAGAGTGACCATCCAACTATCTGTATAGGGAAAGGATGAGTAACTGAAGCTTGTACCAGGCCCAATTTTGCCCTAAAAGACCACCCGTAAAAATGTGGAAAACTGGCCAAAAACTGGAACTGACCCATGATAGGCTCACCTTAGAGTTGCCATGTTGGAAACAACTTGAGGGCACACAGCAGCAGCATGTTTTGAGATCTTTTATGGAGGCCCTTCTCTCTGACCCACCATCCTCACATAATTATGGGAGAGGCTTTCTTGGGCCTGTTACAGACTGCCAAAATAAAGCTGCTTCGGGTCTCTTTGGAGGTATGCTATTTGAATGATGCATGGGTCCTAAGAGTCCGGAGGTCACGCCAAAGCCACACTCCATTCCTAAGCACTGGAGTGCAGCTTTGGTGCAGCTTCTGGATTCTTAGGATGCAGGCATCATTTAAACAGCATACCTCCAAAGAGACCCGAAGCAGCTTTATTTTGGCAGTCTGTAACAGGCCATGGTGACTGCTTCCAGGCTCTGAAACTCCATTTTTAAAGAAGTTAGAATGATATCCTTCTTGCTATCATCCCATAGGGAGCCAAAGACTTTTTTTTTGGTTTGCTTCAGCAGGCCTTTGAGGACCTGGAGAAAAGGGACTTTAATAATGTGCTGAATTGTCTGCATTGCTTGGTAGGGTCCCCCCCCCCCTTTCCTTTTTTATGGTTGTGTCTTTAACTGGTTTTAATTCTATTTATAGTTCAATCCTATTTTTTAAAAGAACTTTTACTATATCTGTTTTAATTTTGGTAAACTGCCTTGTGTGCTGGATTGGGAAAAGGGCAGGATACAAGAGTAACAGCAACATTGACCATCCACCTTAATTCATAGGTCAGACTGTAGTGAAATTAGAAATAGTTGTCTCCCTTTTCAGACCCAGCCTAGCCTGGACAGATTTTGCTGTGTATATTTCAGGACATTCATATATAATATTAAGATGCACAATGTTATTGACAGTACATTCAAACAGTTCCAGAGTATGCACAGCCTTAGCAACAGAGGTCCTTTGGATGGGTTGTTTGGAGGAATCTTAGGGACGGGTGTGTCTATGTTGTTTTGATTAATTGCATGATCTGCCCTTTAGTTTGGAGAATCAAGTTGGAAGGGGTCATCAGGCTGTATTTCAGTTTTTCACATCCTGTAATCCAGAGAGTTTATACTCATGTCCTAATGATCACTAGAGAGTTAGGCCCATCTTATTTTTCATAACATCACAACACCTGTTGATGAAAAAATGCATTTCATCCTAGCATTTCTGAGGAAACATTTCCAACACCTGTCCCCTGCCAGTGCATGGCACTAAAATGCCCTATATGGCAGGGACATACACTGACATCCTGTTAGTGATTTAGGCACATTTATGCCCCTTTGTGGATGGTGTGCAGAGGGCTTTTCTCTTCTCCCTGTGCTCTAGCTAAACACCTCCCATACCCAGCGGTTGTCAAATCCTGGGAAGGGTTGCTGCTGTTCCTCTTTCATAGAAGGAAGGGGAGTGAGTGAAGAGGAAATTCAGACCATGAAGGTCCAACTAATTCTGAGATCTTGGAAGAAAGAAAAAGCAGGTGCACTCCATTTGAGAGTGCAGCCTCATTTCTCTCCATCAGACCAAGTTCAGGTCAGTTTCCTCTCTATGGTGTGAATCACATTTTCCCCTACTTCCTTTACCCACCAGTAAGTGATAGTGGCAGGATTCCCTCCAAGGGTTTGACAGCTGCTGGGCAGTGAGAGGACATTGAACTGCATGTGTGGAGCTATGCACATGTGTTGGATCTTGACCATTGGATATTACAGGAACCACTTCTTTAATGCTTCATAGCATATGTATTTGGTTAGTCAATGCACACTGTGTCTGATGGAGCAATGACTAACACCCCTCAGATCAATTATGGACTTGGTCAACTTATAGGTAAATCCCATTTACATAATAGGTCTCTCTAATTAAAACTAACAATAGGTTTGGGGCTAAAGAAAGCACCATGGTGGGCTTCTCTGAAGTGAGGGAAATATAGTATTTTCTCTTAAGCTGTGCATCTCCATACAGTAAGGGAGCTCTGCTTGCAGAAACAACTTTTTTCCCTAAAGAGCTATATCTCCAAACACTCCTGTGCCATGGTCTGTAGGGATGCATCTTTTATTGGTGATGTGCATGCCCATTGGGGGAACCATAATATATGACTAATGTTGCATGGAGGGTCCTACTGTTCAAGACTGTGGGACTTCAGCCACTTACAGCAACTCTACATTTTGCTGTGTTGCAATACAGTCCCAACCATTTGCCTGGATGCAGATAGCTTGGACTTAACACCTCCTATACACCCACTCCTAGCCTGAAAGACTACCTCCCAATATGGCAGGCAACAATGGAGGAGGCCTCTTTCACATTAGGGTTTTGTACGCTGTAATTCCATTAAGGACAAAGGATTTCCTGCTGGATAATATGGCATGAAAAATAGTTTTTAACACCTTGCATGCTACATCATTTGTAAGTTTTTGGATGCCAACTTGAGAATCTATGCTCACTCCCTGAGCTCACAGAAGACACAGTAGATTTGACTTCAACTGTTCTAAGTTCCCCCATTCCCATTTTTCCTTTATTCACAGCTACAGTGGTGAATGCATTACTGACAAGGGGGCTTCAAGAAGAACATCCATTCTGGGAAATATGTTGTTCGATGTAATAAAGGAATCTCAAGTGCATTTTGGTCTTTGTGGGTCCAAACCCATGAGGATTTCTGCCCATGCTCCCCCTTCCAACTCAGAGTGTGTTGAAATTAGCACACACAAAAAACAGTGGGGGGAAGATTTTGGTAACTCACCCTGGGTTTCACCAGCATTTTGTAAAAAAGACTAATTGCCAAGTACCATATGCACATGGGACCATTAGTAATTCCATAGCTATGCAAATTAAAACAGTGATGTATGATTTATAGCTTTAATAATGTTCTGAAGGCTCTTAAATTTTAATCACTTGCAACATCCTTTTTAATATTCAATTACTTTATTAACTAATTAGGTCACTTGCTGAAAAAGCATATAAGGTTGGTGCTATTTTAATATCAGCTGAGCCTCACAAAATACCTTTGAAATAGTGTGAATGGTTTATTTATTTTAAACAGATCATTAAGATGCTATCATTAATAAACCAATTATAGAGGGAAAAGGAAGAAACTGAATTATGACTGCTGCGGCCACAGACTTAGCCACTTGATCGACATAGTCATTCAGGTGCAGGACACAAAGGGCTCTAAGAAAAAAGCAGAAGAGGAGCTCAAGTCATCATATTAACGAAGGTGTAACTCTGGTAAGTGAAACCTTAAAGCTCCTGATCAGTCTGCAAGTGTTCTCAGAAAATGAAACAAATGGCTGGGTCCAGAAGTGTTTTCTGTCTTTCATATATCATGAAAGGGGTGTATCTTCCTCCTAAAGAACAAGAACTTAGGCATCTTCATTCCACCCTCAAGGGTCGGTTGCTACAATGTGCTGTATATGAGGCTGAAGTGGACAATGTTTCAGGAATGAAAAATAGTGTCTGAACACACACCATTATGGACCTGTTATAAGACAAGTCCCCTTGGATCAGCTCAAGGGACCTATTTTTAGGTTGTGAGACTGCACTTTACCAAATCAGGCTGACTTTGCTTACCAAACAACCATTTTACATTTCTTTCAAATAATCTCCACCCCAACCCAAAATTCTCAGTCTATGGCTTTTTTGGATGTGCAAAAAGCTGCAGATAAGGCTCATTCTGTCTAGATCATCTTTTATTGTGTTGTAACCATGTGCTTCTAGTGCAGCATCCACACTGCAGAAATAATCTGTTTGATCCCACTTTAACTGCCATGGCTCCATACTATGGAATTCTGGGCATTGGTGTCACAACAAAACTATAATGTCCAGAATTCCATAGCATGGAGCCATGGCAGTTAAAGTGGGATCAAACCAGATTATTTCTGCAGTGTGGACGCACTACACAACAGTGATTCCCAGGCTGTGTCAAATGGGGGACAAGCAGTTCCGTTTCCCACCCCCCAGTGCAAAATTATTATTTTTTGTGTCCATTGGGTAGAATTATTTCTTTGTTTTATAGAAACCTGCCAGAGCCCAGAAGTCAATGGCTCAAGGATGGGCCCCAATCCAGAGATTACCATTTTGAGTGGGTTTGCTCTGGAAATCCTACAAAATGGCATAAACGTAGGAACTTTTCCTTGGGAAAGAGCTACTGATTTCCTGTATTAAAGGGCTTGGGCTTTCTCTGTCAGAATTTCCTTTATCTGTTAAGGTTCATGGGAGTTGCCTTCCCTGGGGTTATGTCTGTTTCTGAAGAAATAAAATCTGCTAGGGCACAGCATGACCCGAAAGAAAATGCGTTGTCGTCAATACAAAATACATCATAAAGCTGTTGTGAGGCATTAATGCTATTGTGAGGTTTGAAAGATGCTCATTCACTTGCGGGGGAAATCTGAGGAAAAGCTTTGAAAGTGAGAAGCAACCCACTATTTGCAGGATAAAGCTTTTCATATTTCAAGAATACATTGCCAAAAGCACAGCTATTCAGTGATTAAACATATTTATTTATGTATGATAATAGCTTTGTGACATGAGGTGGATTTCAACAAAAATCAGTGGCAGCAGAAACACGCACTGCCTTAGGGCTCATACAAGTATTTATACTGTATGACACAATACCTAAAGTTTTGAATCCAGGGCACATTATACACATACCCACACAGGCATAAACACACTGTGAGCATTAGGCTGACAACAAACTGTCCATATTCTTAAAATAAATCAGTAGTACATAATTGAAATTCCATTCTTCACCTGAGGTTTGGGGCAGATTAAAATGTCAAAATGGATTTGTGTTATTATTAAAAAGATATCTAACTCATCTTTCTGTGCATAGCTTTCCCGAGGCAGTTCAGAAGATTTTTTTTTAAAAAAAAATGAAATCACATTTTAAAAATTACATCATTTTCTCTTAACCAATGAAAAAAACCTCATAATTAATGAGCAGCAACTGTTCAGAAAATAGCCCATCAAACAAATGCGAGTGAAATAAAGTTTTCAAACCTGTCTTAAAAGTGAGTATCCAAGGGTCATGCATGTCTCTGAGGGCATTGTATCTGAGTCTGAACTTCAAACAGACAAACAAAATCAGATCAATAAAGCATCTGCTAATTTAAGCCTGGGGAACTTGTGCCTTTAATTTGTTTTTGGACTCCAATTCTCATCAGCCTAGTCAGGGATGGAGGATGATGGAAGAAGTAGTTCATCAACAGCTGGTGCACCACCACAAATCTTTCAAGCCCTACATTCACTTACTGTATCTGGGAGTATGTTCTGCTGAACTCACTGGTACTTATTTTTGAATAGTTACAGGATCATAATCATAGAGTTGGAAGGGATCACAAAAATCATCTGGTTTATCTGCCTTCTGTGCAGGAATACAGAACTAAAGCTCTCCCAAAAGATGGTAATCCCATTTCTGTTTACAGACCTCCAAAGAAGGAGAGTCCAACCACTTTCCAATGTAGTCTATTCCACTACTGAGCAGCTCTTACTGTCAGGAAGTTCTTCCTAATGTTTAGGTGGAATCTCTTTTCTTTGTTATTTGAATCCATTGGTTCATGTCCTTGTCTCTGGAGCAGTGGAAACAGAACATCCACAGAATTAGTTAATATTAATCCTTGAGACGAGTATATTAGCAGAGAAAGTTGCAGAACAGATTTTCAGTATTTTCTCCTCCTGTTCTACTGTAAATCACTGCCTCTAGTATTGTCATTTGTAGCTTGGACCAAGTGATCCAACTCAGAAATGTTAAGTTTAAAATTGGTAATGAAGCCAAAGGCTAGGATCACTTGGTCCAAACTACAAATGACAATACTAGAGGCAGTGATTTACAGTAGAACAAGTGGAGGAGAAAATAAGGAAAATATGTTCTGCAACTTGCTCTGCTCTCAGCCACAATTCCAGATCTGTGTTTGTAGGGGAAGAGAAATGCTCAAGCTCTGGAAGGAAAGCAATTTTCCATTTAACATTACGGTACTCTGAATACAGGTATGTAAGAATAATGTAGATTACAAAATAGGATAATTAAGTCTATACTTCCAAAGTGCAGGTATAAAGTGGGGAGAAGATGCAATATTTGACACCATGGAATTAAATACAGTTTATACCTCCCTGTTCCCAGCTCTTTTCAAATTATTGGGTTCTATGCCTGTTCTAAAGAAATCGTAATCTGCTTTTCAGTCAACACCTTGGACCCAAATTTCAGTCAGTTTTGGTTCCTGGTCCTGTGGCAAAAATGCAAGGGTTGGCTCTATAGCTCCAATAATAATCTGGCCTGCTGTTGGTTTTGTGAGCCAATGTGGCACAGTGATTTGAGCGCTGGACTAAGACTCTGGAGATCAGGATTTGAATCCCCACTTGGCCATAAAACCCACTGGGAGGGCTTGGACAAGTCACATGCGCTCAGCCTCAGAGGAAAGCAATGGCAGACCTCCTCTTGCCAAGAAAACCCCACGATAGGGATAGAAATAGAAACAGAGATTAATGGCACCAACAATTGAAGGCTCAAAACAACAGTAACAACACACTATTGGATTTGAGGCAAGCAGTATTCTTTTATACAGTGGTGCCACCCAACTGTGGTGCCACCCAGTGAAGCAGAGGTGTGCATACACCCATCCTGTTCCTCCCATCCCTAAGCTTTCTCCTATGGGAGAAAAGCTGTGGACAGAACAGCCAGGAAAGGCACATACTCTCGCCTCCTGCTTTGAAAGGGGAGAAGGGCCCAACCAGGTCCAGGTGTCACCCAATGTGGTCCTCACCCTCCCAGTGATGCCACCACATATACAGTATATATGTGTGTGTGGTATATAGAAAGAGAGAGAGTATTTTTCAACATCCTTGTAACAAAATATTTATCCCCTTATCAACATAACTTACATACTTCACATATTGAACAAACAAAACATGTCTTAAGATTACCTGATATACCATAACCTTTTCAACAGTGCATTCAAGCCAAATAACAACACTCACATATCATAAATGTAACATATACAGTCATCCCTCCATATTTGTGGCTTTGATATTTGCGGCTTTGATTATTCACGGATTTCCTTAATATTTTCTCTCTAGGACTGTCTAGGTCCTCCAGTGCAACTCTGTGGTCAACTTTAGCTAAAACTTGCACTCAAAGACCATTTGTAGCTCCTCCAGTGCCATTCTATGGTCAGTGTATGTTGGACATTGACCACAGAGTTGCACTGGAGGACCTAGAGATTCCTAGAGAGGTGTCCTCTCAGGTAAAAACAGTGTTTTTGTTATTTGTGGTTTTTCCATATTCACGGGGGTCTTGTTCCCCTAACCCTAGCGAATATGGAGGGACAAGTGTATAACCAACATTTAACATTTACTTCCTTCCTTTCCTATAGTTCTTGGTTAGAACAGTCTATTAGTATGTCTGTCTTTCTGGTGCACTTTCTAATATCACTCTTCACTCTCCAACTAGTTATTTTTGTTTTGTTTTTTCATTGTTTGTACCATTAACCTCTGTTTCTATTCCTTGAATCCCTTAGTAGCTATTTCCCTCTGTTTCAGACCCAACTATAATATCACACATTCCCAGTCCATCTTAAATTTCTTCAGTCTTGTCAATTTGTCCATCTCTGCCATATTGTAAATCTTCAGTAATCAATCTTCCATTGTGAGTGTTTCCTCTTCTTTCCACAACTGAGCATATAACATTCTTGCCAGTGTACTCATATAAAACACTACCTTACCACATTTTCCTATGTTTTCATCTATCATATTCAACAGAAATGTCTCAATATTATTTTGAACAACCTCACCACATGTAAAAGTTACGTCTCTCTTCTGAACACTTCCAACATCTATTAGGGGTCAGGTACCAACTATGCAACATTTTACAATAGTTCTTCTTAATACCCTAGGTTTTCATATATATTTTAATCTCTTACACCATGTCTTTTCCCAATGGGCTAACTCAAATCTTATTTCCTGATACCCTGCTTGTAAAATCCAGTTGATTAAGATTGGTTAGTGTTACTTAATATTTCAAATTTCCTTAGGCAGATTCACTTTCTTTCTCCTAATTTCTAATGTCTTCTTTAATTGTTTTTGCCCCACTGTACACCATTTATTTTTATAGTTCAATTTTGCATCCCTTTATGTTTTAACAAACAATTTGCAGAGCTTGTTTAACTTTTTACTCTGAATTTGTAATTTTTCTATAACATTCCTTGCAATTCCTAAACTACTTATCCCTTATTGTTGTTGCTGTTGCATGCCTTTAAGTTATTTCTGACTTATGGAACCTTATCATAGTGTTTTCTTGGCAAGTATCTTTGAGGTGGGGTGGGGGTTTGCCATGCCCATCCTCTGAGGCTGAGAGAGTGTGACTTGCCCAGGGTCACCCAGTGGGTTTAATGGCTGAGCTGGCAATTGAACCCTGGTCTTCAGAGTCGTAGTCCAACACTCAAACCACACATTTACACTGGCTCAATTTGTCTATTACAGCACAAATCAAATCATTAGTCTCTTAATTCAATTACATATGGAATGTTAAAAAGGATTTTGTTGAAAATTAAATTATATATAGCAGATAAACAGTTTAGATATTGAATTTTTTCCTGTTGAAAATCAATTTATATGTTGTTCATTCCATTATAAATAGATGATTTGTTGACATACAATTAATTTAATTCATTGAAATACTTTCTTATCATACAGCAGCTGATTTAACAGTAATCTTTTCCTTGATGTAAGTCTTCTGAGTAGCCTTCACTGGGCTATTTCCTTCCATTCACTTTTATTTTCGTTGCCCCAACAATGAAGACTGGCAGGTTTTCTCTGTGTATAGTTGTTTACTTCCAGTTCGTCTCATTCCAATTTTGATACAGCCTGATTGTAGATAGTTCTGTTGTCCCTGAGAACTATAGGAATGCTTGATGTAGTCAGTTGGAAAATTTCTTCTCTGTTTTAAAAAATTGTGGTGGCACTTGTGCCCATCAAAGGCAGAAGTTGAGGCAAGCAGTATTCTGATCTTATCAACATTCTGATGTTACCAGGTTATGCCAGTGTAGGGGTATGATGAGATTTATTTCTGGTGCCAGTACACAGGTACAGCTCAGATTTTGAAGTAAATCTAGGCATATATTAAATGGAAAACATGATACCTGAAGAAAAAATAACATGAGAATGGTTCCTTTTCTAGGGAAATGTTCCTACACCATGGGGGAGGGGGGGAGCAGTTCAACATGTTCCAGCAAACTTAATTTTCAAAACCAACAATATGCACATGTGAAATGAAACAACCAGGTCAGCTAAGTCTAGCATGAGTAAACAAAAACATTGTGAACCTTCTAGAGACCAAGGAGATTTTCAGATGGGCACAAATGATGGGAGTATAGCTTTTATTTGTCTTTTTGGTGGCCTGTGGAAGTCCTCTCCTCAAGCATCACATTTAAAATGAGTTGATTCTTTACCTATCAGCTTTTTCCCCACAATCATACACAGAAATATGATGGCATACATTGTTCTTTGATATTTAATGCTATATTTTTACACCTGAGGATTTTATCTAGTTCCTTCATAGCTATCTTTCCAAGTCTTAGCTTCCTACTGATTTCTTGGTAAGACTTTCCATTTTGATTAATGATTGCGCCTGTGTGTTGTAGTGGTTTGAGCACTGGATTACAACTCTGGAGACCAGGGTCTGAATCCCCACTCAACCATGGAAACCCACTGGTGACCCTGAGCAAGTCATAATCTCTCAGCCTCAGAGATGGCCAAGGCAAACCCATTCCAAACAAGTCTTTGCCAAGAAAATGCTATGCTATGTTCACCTTAGGATCACTGTAAGTTGGAAACTCCTGGAAGGGATACAACAAGTAATTGGAAATCTTTAACTATTTCAATTTTGGAGTTATATAAATCATCTGTGGTCATTATTATTTTGTTTATTATTCAACTGTGACCCTGGTTTTGCAGTTTCTTCCTTAACTTTCATCAGTAGTTATCTGATGTCTTTGCTGTATGATGTCATGTGCATGTCTTAAAACTGTTGATGTTCCTTCCCTCAACTTATTTCAGGATGAACAAACATCCTCCTTTCCCCAGACATGTCCTACATTTCAGCCTTCTGTCCAGGAAGAATTTTAAAACGTCCTCCATTTTGAGCAAGACTAAAAAGCATGAATTTACATTTATATTAGTGTTTTTATTTTTATTTTTATTTTGTAATCTCCTGAATTTTTCTTGAATGTCCAACATTTTGCAATGCTTGTCCTCCTTTGTGGTTAAAACATCTGGCACTTCATTTCAGCATAGTAATTTGGAGCAGTAGAGAGGGGGAGGCAGAAGAAGAAGAAATCCCTGCTCTACAATGAGAAAAGGAACATAATACGTGACCATTACGAATTTTTTTAAAAAGTTATGGAAGCAATATACTGAAGAACTATATAAAAAAGAAGAAGCAATGAATCACAAATCAGAAAAAGAAAATTAAGAAGATGAAAAACAAAGTGATAGAAGCACTCAGAGCAATTGGGAAGAATAAGTCACCAATAACAGATGACATACCAAGAGAACTGCTACAATCCAGTGACAGAAGCAAATTCAGTTTTAACTAAAATATACCAGCAAGTATGGAAAACAAAACAGTGCCCCACAGATTGGAAGTAATCAATATACATTCCTATGGACAAAAACGGGGAGAAACAAAAGATGACAGTAATTACGGGACCATTGCACTAATTTCTCACACAAGCAAAATAATGCTCAAAATTCTGCAGCATAGAGTCCTATCATATATGGGGAGAGAGAGTAGGTTTCAGGAAAGAAAGAGGCACTAGGGATCACATTGCAAACATATGATGGATAATGGAGTGAGTGCACAAGGAAATTCCAGAAAAAAATCAGTATGTGTAGTTTTATCAACTACAGCAAAAAAGATAGAAAGGGCAATGATGTAAAGTGGAAGGCAGCAGAAAGAGAGGAAGACCACAAGCCAGATGGCTAGACTGAATCAGCATAGAGGATGGGGGGTCTTGGAAATGTTTCATCCACAGGATTGCCATGGGTCGAGGTTGACTCAAGAGCAGCTAACAGCAAAAAAAACAAGAGAGCCTGGGAACAGAGTCATTTTGTCATTGCTATCATGAAACAGCAGAAAACAGTAATAGTTAAATAGTAGAAAAGCCTTTCCAGTCTACTGCTAGTCAGTCATAGGTGCTAATATGTTCCAATGGACTCTTCCCATTTGTGGTATTTTTTCTGAAATACATGGAGAATACTCTCATGCTATTAGTAATGTATGATATTGGCACCTGAGACCAGGTGCACTGCTGAGCTATTCTTTAACATATATTCTGGTGGGGAAAAAGTAATGAAAATGCATTTGTTTGCTGCTTCAAACATATCTTCGCCTGTTGAGGCTCTAAAGCTGAGCCCTGAAGTTCTATTTCACACCAGCATGTTTCATTGCAACCCTAACAACTATTTTTCCAGTTTTTTTTCATGGAGGGATGCTAAGCTTTGTTTAACTGACATCTTTAACTTTATTTTACTGTTTTCTTTAGCTAATTTGCATCTGATTATACCAAGAAAGTTCATGGCAAATCTTGTTAGTCCTGAAGGAGCTAAAAAAGTACCATGTTATTTTCTTGCAAAAGCCTAATATTTACATTTTTTAACTAACTTGTACCATAAAGATAAATGACAGTTTCTTGAATATAGCATCATGTTTTAGGTTGCAACCTAATTTCCACTTACCTGGAAGCAAGCCCCACTGATTTGAATGTTTACATCTGAGCAGACACATTATGAGATTGTTGGTTTTGCAAAGGACAGGAGAAGTCACAACTTAAAAGGCAACTCTTTGGCAGATAAGCAGCAGAAAAGGAAAAGGGAACAAAGCATAGCAAATATAGTACCCTAACATCCCAAATTCACAAAACAGTGACATCTTCATTGGCCAACCAAAATACATATTTTGGGCATTTTTGTTGACCAATAAAGGTTTCACTGTTTTGTGGATTTTGGATGTTATGCTTTGCTGTATGGTCAACACTGATAGTCCTGGATATGTTTTCTGGATGACAAATGTATGGTTTCATCACTTCCCATGTCTCACAACAGAGGGGACATGGAGCTCTGTTTACAGTCACTAAGGCATGGCTACCAAAGTTGATTGTTAACCTCGCCAGTCCAATTCAATGTGACAGTGACACTTCACAGCACATTGCATCCAATCTCATTTGAAGCTGACGAAGATTGTTTCTGCTTTATATCTATTGGTTTATTAATGGACTACAGCCTCTTAAGCAGATGCATATTCATTAGGTAGCCAGCTGTTTGGAGGTTCCCAGATGTCGAATGTAGCTTTGTCTTCGAGTGTGTGTGTGTGTGTGTGTTTTCTTCTTTTTTAAAGCCCCTTATAAAACAAAGCAATTGAGGACCTATTAAAAGATTCTGTTAATTACTAAACGGGTACCTTATGGCACCCAATCTTTTTTGCCCCCTGCCTGTTTATGATAGGAGTCATAAAACTCTGGAAACTTCCTTTAAAAAAGTTATACAGCATGCTGAGATGAAAACTGAGATCTTGCACCAGGAGACATATCATAATGTTCTGCACAGGCAGAATTATGACACATCATCCCCTCACCCACCCAAATCCACCTTTAAAGCTTCTGCAGCCCCTCTAGAAGTGCATCTACTGGCCAGTGGAGAAGGGATGGGAGGTGCAGTGGGTCAGCATCTGGTTAGGTTCTTATTGCTGAATGTACGACAGACTCTGGGACCTACCAGGAGATCCTCCAGAGTTCCAGGAGGACAATGTCATTCCTGTGCATCCAGCTATAGGAACATTGGCGGGTGCTGCCCTGCCAAAGCCCACATCTCACTCTCTTTCAACCTCAGTGAATGCCTGTGTGTGTGTACTTGGGGCTGCTGCAGCTTAGGTGGTTTTGGGAGAGGGAATTTGGTCATTGTCTGGTTGGTGGAGATGTAGGTTGAACTTTAGTCATCGCAATCCACTAGCAGGATGTCACCCATAGCCTTACAGAACTTGAGATTTTTTGTGTGTAACAGTATGTACAAGTAGAACTCATTAAGATGGAGGGTCGATATAACCATAATGGGGCAGTCAAGGCCAGAGATTGTGGAAGACGTACTGATAATTACCTGGGTAACTAGGAGCAGGCCAACTGCCTTCCTTCCTTGCTCACTGTTGATGTAAAGAGTGCTGTAGTTGTTTTAGCAGAAATAAATCTTTGTCGAACTTTTAACCTCTAATGGGAATTAGCACTACATTCAGAAGAAGATGGAACATATCTGTCTCCTAAGGAGGAGAGAGATTCACATCCCACTTTGGAAATATTTTTATTGTTCATTTTTTATAGGTTGGTACTTGGAATATATTTCCCTGACCTTCAAGCAGAGCTGGGCCGCTTCTTAGCTCAGCATCAGACATACCTTATGCTCAATGGGAAAGGAGGTATTTGGGAGAAGCTGTACTGATACTGCTGTCTCATCAGAACAGTTGCTTCCTATAGCCCAATGATGCCCAAATGCTGGTCCATCAGGTTTTGGACTTCAGCTCCCAGAAGCCTCAGACATCTTGGCCAATGGTTGGGATTCTGGGAGCCAAAGTCCAAAAGACCTGGAAGGCCAGTGTTTGGGAATCACTGTTCCCACTTCCCTTTCTCCACATGAGCTTATCAAACCCCATTTGTCTGGGAACTGGGAACCATTCCGATGGAGAGTGATGTAAGGGTACACAGAAGAGCCTGGGGACTGAAAACCATGGAAATATCATGGCACTACAATGTAGGAAGATTTATGTACATTTCTGTAAAGCTTTATCAGATGGAAGTGGAACCAAGAAAATGTCATGCCCAGCCTGGAAGATGGCTTGGAGGACTCAGAGGATGAGCTAGAGCCTCTGGGATCTGAACCTATAACGGAGGAGCTAGAGCCCCAGGGGCTTGAACCTGTAATGGAGGAGCCAGAGGCTGGCCCTAGTTCTGCTGGAGCAGAGTCTATGGCCCCTCCAGAGGTTCAGCAGTCAAGTTTGCCTGGTGCCGAGGCTGTGGACATGGAGGAGGATCTGGGCAGCGTGCCTACCTTCAATGAGCGTCGAGCAGAAAGAGAGGGCCTTTGAAGATCTCGGAGGCTTTATCAGAAGCATCTTCGTAATCAGGCACAGCTGAAGGCCAGCTCCTTGCCTTCTTAAGCACCTGGAGCATGTGTGGTTCTTTGCCAGTGGATATCTGACTCTTTTAGGGGAAAGACTCTGTCTCTGGCTCCTTGGCTTTTTGTCTTGAATACCCGGAAACCTTGACCTTGGACTGCTTCATCGACCTGCCTATCTGTTACCCTGAACCTCGGACCGTCTGACAATTCTTTTGGTAATCCCTTTTGGTAAAGCTACTGCAACTCTCTAGGACTGTGTAGCTTACACTGACTTTGCTGTGCTGGGAGGGGGTTGTTTGTTTGAGAACTAGCTGCCTTATCAGCCCTTTGGCTGCTTTCCCGGACAGAAAATGAATTTGCCTTGCATAAAAAAGAGTTCTTTCTTTTTAATTAAGGAAAATATTCCTTTATATTAATCATTTCCCCCTGATGTGGTTGCCTTTTGCCTTGCTCCAGCTTAACACTGTTCTTGGTTAAGGGCAGTTTTAATTAGAATTTTTATTTTCTGAAGCTGTTATACTCTGATGGTGTTCAAAGACATAACATTCTATTTTGTGCATTCAAACTGAATTCTGACATAGTTTTGTGACCTCTTTACAGTGACTATATTTGTTAATTATCTCCATATCAGCTACAGCTTTATTTCAGAGGCTTGGGCATACGAATCTGTTTTGCATGGGTTCAAGGCATTGCTGTCTGTCAACTCCGGCTGGGTATATGTTTCAAAAGAAAGTTACAGGAAACATCCAGTGGGAAGTAATGAAATAACACCATTGGAACATAGAATTGCAGGGTTGGAAGGTGCTCCAATGGTAATCCTGTCCAACCTCCTAACGCTATAAGAGTCCACAACTAAAGCATCCCTGATGGTCATCCAACCTGTTTACAAACTTCCAGTGAAGGAGATTAAACCACTCCTCTATTGTCAAATAGCTTTTATATCAGTACACCTGCTAATATATTAAATTAATTTACAGTTGTTATTAAGGCCTATATTCTGATGTAGCTCTATAGCAGCATCTAGAATGCCTGGGATGTAGGACTCCCAAACAGATCAATACCCTCGGCTTTCAATCTGGTTTCCTATACCAGTTTAATCCTGTGTCCCATAACTTGGCTTCATTTATTTGAAAAGGGTACTGCTGCTGAATTTCTTACACAAATCATTCCCATGTGCAAAATGCATAGCTGTTTAAGCTACCTCTGCAAAAGATGTTAAATTCTGTATCCCCTGGGCCTTGGGAATATCTCTTTCTCTCTCTCTCTCTATATATATATTGGGTTAACGCAAGAATCTGCTTCGGATAGACTGAAGAGCTACTTCCATCTCCAGGAAGCTCCTGATTCAGCAGAAAAATCCCACTAACAATCTTCGTCATTTCCCCTCTATTTTGCAGTCCCCTAATACAGCCCCAAATCTATTTTAAACAGCCAGAGGACTTTCCAGGACAGTATAGGAGTCAGTGTGGCTTAGTGGCTTGTGTTGGACTATGATTCTGGAGGCCAGGGTTCAATTCCCTGCTCAGCCATGAAATCCCTGGGTGACTGGACAAGTCACACTTTCTCAGCCTCAGGGGAAGGCAATGGCCAACCTCCTCTGAACAAATCTGGCCAAGAAAATCCCATGATAGCTTTGCCTTAGGGTCGCCATAAGTTGGAAATAACCTGAAGGCACACACACACACAAAACAACAACAACAGGAGGTGGCAAGTCTGGAAAGATCAATTCATCCTTTTCACTTATGAGAGTACTTCAAGCAGAACATGGCTGGTGCAGCTGGAGAAAGAGAAACTGGCTCTAACTAGAGATGTAGAAAAGATGAGTTATTTTTTAAAAATGGAAACTTTGGTCTGGCATCAAATTTTAATATTTGGAATATTCAAAGTATAGCTTGTTCAGACAGTAATTACAAATCGAATTTGCTTTTTAGATATATATTTTTAAATTGGTTACAAATGGAGCAAGTGAACTGAAAGGCACACCCAAACTCTGTCATTTTGACAATGTATGTGTGTGTGTGTGTGTGTGTGGGGGGGGGGCAATTCTAAAAAAACAAGGGAGGGAACCCCATCAACATTAGCAAAACAAAGAAAACTATTTCTCTCTTCTAGTCCTCTATATTACCAAACTGACCTAAAACACTTATTCACTTTAAAAGAACTGAGAAAAGGAAACTAAGACCGGAAACTGCAATCATTTGATCCCGTACATAATCTTACATAGAAATCTCCATTAGGAATGTTTAAGAGTGAATAAATATATGAACATCTTGTATTTCTTTTTATAATTCTAAAGAAAATATTCCAGAAAAAAATCTTAATTTTTTTAACAACAAAGGGCTTCAGAAAAAAAGTAGGAAAACTTTTTCAATCAATATTTTCCCCCCCCCCCCCCCCCCGGCCTGGTCTTCACATCCGTGCTATCAATTCACTGTTTCTACACCCAGAATAGAGCATAGACCTATATAAATTGGACACTGATATTTCTTTTCCTATCATCTAACCAGAGAGCCTAGTTATTTATTTCACACTTTCTGGAGAAACCTTGCAAAAAAGGGGAACCTGCCAGTAAGGAAATACTTTCTCCCATATTTGGACTCACATAATCTGCTTATACCAAAATATTGTTAACTCAGTTGTGTGTGTGTGTTTTTAATGATTTCTGACAAGTTTGGAAGAGGGTTAGTGTGCCACAAAAATTAATCACTTACTGGAGGCTGCTCTATCGAGTACTTTTCTTACAAAGCAAACATGCAGTGGCACTGGTGGCTTCCAATTTGCATGTGTGTGATACTTTCTAAGGTACTGAACCCTACTGCTAAAATACATAAAGCATTTTGGATAGCTCCTGTACAGATCACTCTCCAGCCTGGTTGAGATTCATGACCCCAATAACATGGAAGCCATCGGTCATTGCTGGAAACATTGGCCCTTGACCTACTGTTTAAGAGAACTAATAGGAATGTCAGTTAATTCAGTATTAGTGTTTTATTGATTGTATTTTGTATTATTGTATCATTTTTATTAATATAATCCCGCCTCAATCCTTGGGAGAAGTGGGAAATAAAAATAAACTTTATTATTATTATTACTATCATCATCATCATCATCACTGTTAGTTCTACCAAGACTACACTGACTGAATCAATCAGATTTACAGTGGGCCCTTCACATTTGCTGGAGTTAGGGATTCAGGAACCCCATGAGATTGGAAAAACTGCAAATAAACACATATATTTTAACCAGAGAGAACACCTCTCTATGAATCTCTAAATCCTTCAGCACAACTTTATGGTCAACATCCACTGGAATTTGACCACAGAATCATGTTGAAGGACCTACAAATGCCTGGAAAGTGTTTGTTCTAGGAACTGCTAAGTTCTCTAGTGCAACGTCTGGCAAAAGTTGGCCACAGAGTCACACTGGAGGACCTAGAAATTCCTTGAGAGAACATATTAATCAAATGCGCAAATAATCAAATCTGCAAAAGTCAAAGCCACAAATATGGAGGGCCAACTGTACTTATGTGTTGACTCGCCATTCAATAACTGATTCAGTGGGTCTACTCCAGTTGAGACTAACCCAACAAGATTCTAGCCTTTTCATTTCAATTAACTTGAAGCAGAACACACAGTATATTAAAATAATAACTGAGACATGGTTTGGTGATTTCCAAAATAATTAACAAACTTAGTATTAGGTTCACAAAGGTTGCTGGGATCAAGCATAATTGATTTTTTTTAAATGTCACATTTGTTTTGTTGATTAACATAAGATAATGTTATGTTAATTAACATAATATTAACATAATAATCAGAGTCAACCAAGAGACCAAATACTGTAGTGTGGAGTGTTTCTTTTCATGTTATAGCTAGTCAACCCTGCCCTTTCTCAAGATACTCCATTTCCCCTATCCATGTTCATTCCTCCCCAAGCATACTTTGGCCTGTGAGTATGCACAGTCCATGCTGAGCTGGGTTTGGTCATTCTCCTTATGTCTTTCCTCCCACATTTATGAAATTCCTGTGGCTCTCCCTCTTGTGGTGGTTTTGCTTGCACAAGGATCTACACTCACAGGTTCACTCTTAGTATACAGGATCGTTGTTGCACTCATGGCTCAATGTAAATGGCAACAGAAACAGCAAGTGTCTTTGAGAATCTAAGATCTCGGAGAATATAAATAGCCTTTAAGTGTTTGCTACTGTTATTGTTGGTATCACCTTGAGTGCAGGATGCCTCTTTGTATTATGCAAACCCTTCAGTGATGAGCTCTCCTGCTGCCCTTCTCTTCACAAGATGTGTCAGGCTTTTCTTTGCTGATGGATCGAGATGAAACAGATGCTGCCATAAATACTCTTGTTCAGTGGTTTCAGATGCAGTTTCTGTTTTGTCAAACACACAGAGGGCTTGGGTTATCAGCAAGCCTGCACCTGTGCCATTTATTCCTTTGCTAAGCTCCTGGTGTTACTGCAGTGGACTGCATTTGTAGAAAACTGCCAAGGAGTTCAGTAATTGGGCTTCTCATCTGTCCATACTTTTAAAAAAATATAATAACACACATATATATTAGTTTCTCTAGATTAGCCTTAAAAGGTCCACATTTCACTGTTTCAGTTTCATTGCATCCTGCATGAGTTTTGCATATTCTGTCAAGAGGCCTTAAGTATAACATTAAACAGAAATGCAGCTGGTATGACACTCTGCTGGCCTCATTAAGATGTTAAGAACAGGAATCATCTTCTTTTAAATTTTTGGGCTGGGGAACTAAAACCTCTCCCAAACCTGTAAGCTAGTTTCCAGAAAATCAAGATATTTTAGGATATATAACACACACATCTGAGAGTTTTTCATTGTTCCACTCACAGAAAAACTCTGGTGCCTTGTCAGAGAACTTGAAAGGAGCATTTAGGGCTAAGAAAGCAACATCTGGGCAGTGCAGGTCTGGGGATTTACATTTGAGGCTATGTCACATTCTAGCTGAGAGAACAATTTATTTATATTTTCTCTGACTGCATTCTTTCCGCATGTAAATGTGGCATCAATCAATTTATAATTTGTATTTTCAGTCATGGATTTTCCTTCAGGTCATTGTGGGTTGTGCACCTTCAAGTCTTTTCTGACTTATTGCAGCCCTAGGTCAAAGCTATTGTGAGGTGCCCTCTGCAAGGTTCGGGGAGGGGGGGTTGCCATTGCCTTCCCTCTGAAGAAGAGAGAATGTGACTTGTCCAAAGTCACCAAACTGGGTTCCAGGTCTGAACAGGGATTTGAACCCTGGTTTCCCAGAGTTCTAGCTCAACATTCAAACCAGAAAACCACACTGGTTCTAAGATCACTTTTATGTAATCTCAAAGAAATGTATTATAAGAAGCAGCCTTCAAAGGAAAGCCAAGCATGCTGCTCATGTCATGAACAACTACATAATATAGATTTTTGGTAGACATTTTAAACCTGAAACATAACCAAAAGTTTCTTACTAAAATCTGTGTCACTGCCTTTTTGGTAAGGTTCTTCTTCTTGATGAGTAGCATTAGAAAGTAAGGAGGAGACAGCACCAGGACAGGACATTTTAACTAGATTCTTAGTGCGCCTAGCCAGATATCTTAATAAAAGATGTTCTGAGCTTATGAAGGCTGCCATCTTTCTTTTCTAAGCACTGGCTGGGAGCTGCATCATTTCTGCCTTTTTTTTTTCATGCTGGGATAGGCACCACCACGATCTATACAAATAAAATGTCTGATTGACACATTAGACAGTATATTCAGGATGGTCTGATGTAAAATATAGGGTACATGGCATACATTTTGGGTTAGCCTTAAAGCGGCATCCCAATTATTTTTGGGGGTCCCTGGAGAACACTCTGATTAATTCTTCATCCATACTAAACGGAACATTATTTAAAAGATTTTGACAAGTTCAGAAAAAAAATATTTTTTGAAAATTTCACTGTAATTACAACAAATTTTCTGTCTGTTAATGTGCCACGTTGAAACAGCCAGATGAATTTTCAACCAATTTGGAGGGAAAGCTTTGAATGGTCTGACTTAACATATAAGCTATGTGGCATATATGACATTTACTTTGGAAGACTCTGTGGGCATCCCATTATTTTTTCATTCATACCTTATTTGGCAGCCCCTCAGGACAGGCATGTTCTCTCAAGGGCAACTGAGACCAAGGTTCAGTAGGAGGAATGTCTGAGTAAGCAAAGAGTAGGTACTCATCCCTGAGAGCAGTTGAAACTAAATGACCATCAACAATAGTTAATTATTCGAATCATAGAGTTGGAAGAGACCACAATGGCCATCCAGTCTAAACCCCCTGCCATGCAGGAAATCTCAATCAAAGCATACCCGACAGATGGCCATCCAGCCTCTGCTTAAAGACCTCCAAGGAAGAAGACTCCACTATGCTCTGACGGAGTGTGTTCCACTGTCGAACAGCCCTTACTATGTTGAGGTGGAATTCTTTTCCTGGAGTTTGCATCCACTGCTCCAGGTCCTAGCATCCGGAGCAGCAGAAAACAAGCTTGCTCCCTCCTCAATATGACATCCCTTCAAATATTTAAACAGTGATATCATATCACCTCTTAACCTTCTCTTCTTCAGACTAAACATCCCCAGCTCTCTTTCCTCATAGGACATGATTTCCAGACCTTCACCATTTTAGTCACCCTCCTTTGGACACACTCCAGTTTCTCAATGTCCTTTTTGAATTGTGGTGCACAGAACTGGATACAATATTCCAGGTGGGGCCTGACCAGACCAAAATAGAGTGACACTATTACTTCCCTTGTTCTAGACACTAAACTTTTATTGATGCAGCCTAAAATCACATTGGCCTTGTTAGCTGCCGCATAACAGTGTTGACTAATGTTCAATTTGTAGTCTACTTGGACTCCTAGATCCCTTTCACACGTAGTCTCATTCAGCCAGGTGTCCCCCATCCTATATCTGTGCGTTTCATTTTTCCACCCTAAGTGCAGTACCTTACATTTCTCCCTGTTGAAGTTCATTTTGTTAGCTTTGGCCCAGATTTCCAGTCTATTCAGGTCATTTTAAATGTTAATCCTATCCTTTAGTGTGTTAGCTACTCCACCTAATTTGGTGTCATCTGCAAATTTGATAAGTATGCTCCCAATTCTGTCATCCAAGTCATTGATAAAGATGTTGAATAGCACTGGTCCCAGGCGGACCCCTATGGGACCCCACTGGTCACTTCTCTCCAGGATGAAAAAGAGCGATTGTTGAGCACCCTTTGGGTTCGGCCAGTCAACCAATTACAAATCCATGTAACTGTTGCCTTGACTAGCCCACATTTTACAAGCTTGTTTGCAAGAATGTCATGGGGAACTTTGTCAAAGGCCTTATCCACCGCAGTGTCCTTTCATCTACCAAGCTGTAATTTATCAAAGAGAGATCAGATTTTGGCTGGCATGACTTTTTCTCTGAAACCTAGCGACTTTTTGTGATTATGGAATTGCCTTCTAAGATGTTCCAGACTCCTCTGGTTTAATGATCTGCTCAAGAATCTTTCCTGGTATTGAGTCAGACTAACTGGACGATAATTGTTGGGATCCTCTTTTTTCCCTTTTTGAAGATGGGAACAACGTTTGCCCTCCTCCAGTCTGCTGGGACTTCTCCTGTTCTCCAGTTCTCAAAGATTATACTTCCAAGCAATCTTAGCAACTGTAAGTAGTCCATGAAACAAAATGAAATATCCAGAGTTTTGGTGCTGTCTTATTTTATGACTATCTTCCCATCTTGGAAATTCACCAAAGCATCTTCCATAAGCAAATACAGTGGTCCTTCCACATTCACTGTAGTTAGGGATGAAGGACCCCCGTGAATGTGGAAAAAACACAAATTTTTTTTAAAAAATCACTGTTCTTTTTATCTAAGAACACCTCTCTAGGTCATCCAGTGCAACTCTGTGGTCAACATATGCTAGAAGTTGATCACAGAATCATGCTGGAGAACCTGCTTTCTCTAGGAACTTCTAGGTTCTCCAGCACAACTTTATGGTCAACTTCTGGCAGAGTTGGGCTGGAGGACCTAGAGATTCCTAAAGATAACATATTAATCAAAAACGCAAATAATCAAATCCGCAAAAGTCAAATCCGCAAATACAGAGGGCCAACTGTAAACCAAATACCTGGTGGTCAGGTTTCATGGGGCACAGGCTTTTAGAGTTGCCAAAGTATTTTCACGTTCATATTTGCTGTCTGTCTTGATGGTATTGTTATCTGTATCAGCCTCCTTTGGACACCAGAATACAATTAAACTGTGTAGTGACTACCCAGGTATTTGACAAATTTGCCCAACATTTTCCAAAACTTTAGTCAACACTAATTGATTCTGAATTGCAAGATGCACCTTGACTTTTATTGACTATGTTCTTGGACTTCCGTTCATTGGTACCATAGAAATAAAATGACATTTAAAAACCCCGTTTTGACTTCTCCTTCCCCCCATGAAAACCAGTTTGTTCCTGCCTTTTGAGATACTATATACAGTAGTTGGGTTTTTTCTTCTTCGTTTTTCCCCTTCTGAACATCTGTCACAAGTCAAACTTATGAGGACAATTCCCACAAATAGTTCAAGGGTTTCAAAATTGGAGATGAAGAGAAGGTGATCCATCCCGCTCAACCAGTAAAGCTTGTCTTGATTTCTTTGATGTAACAACACTTGAAAGCTTCTATTCTTTGAAACTAATTTAAACACATTGAATTGTTGAAAGATTAAAAACCGCAGTCAGCTAATTACACTCACTCTCATCTCTTATTCAGCAAATGAATCACTTTTCATTACCACTTAGCTGAAGTACATGAATTTCTGCCTAATTAGAAATGTTGTAGATGGAGCATTAGCAAGGCTGGAGTGGGTCAAGATATCTTGGCTGCTTCATTTTTAATTCCTAACAGTAGAGTCAGATAGGAAAGGCAGGAGATAAAAAGTCATTAAACAATTTTAAATTATTTATAAAAATTACTTTGCCCAAATTATAATTATTCCCCCCAACCGCTTTCACAAACGTCAAATGGAATGAAAAGAGAGGCAGCCCCAACATTGTTTTTAATGAACAGTTTAATGTTATGTATAACAGAACATTATGAATACAATGGAAATAAAGTTTTATCAATTTAATAATAATAATAATAAATATCCAACATAAGAAAAGGGAAGGCAATAAAGTTTCATACCTAGAATATAGTACTTATTCTCGATAGCAGCCCCGGCTTTGTGAATATAAACTGAACCTCTGCATTCCATAAACTGAACCTCCACATTCCAGACTAAAAATCATGATGCATGTGTGAATCTAAAGGCTGACTTATATCAGAAGAAGGGAGGGAAAGCCTTTAATTCATTCATTTGTTTCTTTTATTTTCATTAATTCATAAAATCTGACTGCTACAGGTTTCCTTTAATAATATATATATATATTTATATTTATTTAACTCCTTTCTATTGAATTCCGCAATTGCTAAGGCCATATTTACATAAGAGAAGTGAAGTCACCAGATGAATAAAATCTGGAATCCAGTACTGTTGGATTAACAAAAAAAAATCAATGGTGATTACTGGTAACTTAAAAGATATGGGTCTTCTTTCTTTTCTTTTGTAAAGTTGCAAGAAAACTATAATAAATATTTTTGCCTTTTGACTGTCTGCAGGTGTGTAAATGGGCTAGGGTATGCCAATTACAACTGAAGCAGGACTGAAGAAAAGCCACCCCAAATCAAATCCAAACCATATATATATTTTCTAGAGTTCTCTGAAAGGAAACCACACAGCAGCTCCAGATGACATTACTACCACTTCTGCATAGGCTCTTATAGCACAAAGAGGCAGGAAGTCCCCCACAAACCCTATTCATCGGCAAATTGCTTGAAGAAATCTACAATAAAAATCTGGATAAGTATAGGAGCGTTGCTGGAAGAGTAGCAAAAGTATATATACATTCGAGGTCCCTCTGAATTAGCCATAATCACATATGTAAGCCATTTTTGGACAAAAATATATATATATATTCTTATAAAAAATTGATCAGCATACTTTGACTTCAAATTTGACTCACTGGTAGGAAAAGGAATGGATCCAATTATGATAAACAGATTCCAGGAGAGGGGAGAAAGAGACAGAAATCAAGTATAAAATTAGATTCACACAGATTCTTCCAGCCCACAAAATTTTGGGCATTCCAGAAGTTTCAAAGTTAAAACTGGTTCTGCCATCCAGAAAGGCTTTTAATTGTCTTGTTCCAAAACAAGGCCTTGTCACTGCAATGTCAAACATCTGACTCACTGGAAGAACCTTTATTCATCAAACCTTCAACAAAAGCAGTTTCAGCGTGTATAAAACGACCTTTGGGTTTTTTTTTTTAAAATGTGGATTCTTTAAAAGTAAGCAATAAAAGGAAAAAAAAAAGCATTTGATCAGCATTTCCCACCCTTATCCCAGCTTTATTTGTGCAGCTAAAATCCTTCATTGAATCTGATTAGTTTACAATCTTTATTTGCTAAAATTGGCAAAATTTGCAAAGGCATCTTGCTTCGGTTGCACAGTCCCAGGAGTCATGGAGGCTGCCACAGCTATATTAGGAACACTCATGCCCATCGTACCTGACAAACCCATTCCAGAAGCTGGCACTGCCATGTTAACATTCATTCCCATCATGCCCTGATTCATCATAGGTGTGCTTCCCATGGAAGCCATGCCCATTGTGCCAGTCATCACCGTAGGCATTCCCATCCCTACAGAAATGGGTCCTCCCATCAGTGGATTTGCCGGAGGTCGAACAGGCATCATGCTGGGTGGTGAGTTGAGGCTCATGGTTGCAAAATTCTGAGACATCACATTCATAGGTTGTTGCATATCTACAGGGGGAAAAATGTTAAGTTTTCTTTCCTATTCCCTTATTTGGACTGATGCCCAATCCTTAACACATCTATACGCCTGCCTGTTATGGTTCACACAATTTTTAATTCCCACAGTCCCCTTTCCTTCAGCTCCCTGCCACTCTCTCCCACACCTTTCCTCTAGAATTTGGCCCTCCAGATGTTCTGGTCTACTTGAAGTAAGGTGTTACCTGTATGCTGATGATACCCAGCTCTATCATTCCTTTCCACCTAATTCCAAGGAAGCTGTTTCTGTCCTAAAGTGGTGTCTGGCTGCTGTAATGGACTGGGTGAAGGCCAGCTTAATCCAGACAAGACAGAGGTGGTCCTGGTTAGTCGAAAAACAGATCCGGGAATAGGGATTCAGCCTGTGTTAGATGGGTATACACTCCCCCTGAAAACTCAGGTTTGTAGTTTGGGGGTACTTCTGGATTCAGCGCTGAGCCTGGTAGCCCACGTATTGGTGGTGACCAGGAGTGCTTTTGCACAGGTAAAACATGCGTGCACCTGTTCCTGGAGAAGTCAGATCTGGCCACAATAGTACATGCCCTGGTTACGTCCTGTTTGGATTACTGTAATGGTCTTTACGTGGGGCTGCCTTTGAAAAGTGCTTAGAAACTTCAGCTGGTTCAAAGAGCTGCAGCCAGGCTGTTAACTGGAACTGGCTACAGAGAGCATATAACTTCCTTATTGCAACAGCTCCATTGGCGGCCAGTTCATTTCCGGGCACAATTCAAAGTGCTGGTTTTGACCTATAAAACCCTATAAGGCTTGGGGTCCAGGCTACTTGAAGGACCATATCTCCCTGTATGAGCCCCCCAGAGTATTGAGATCATCATGAGAGGCCCTTCTCTCTGTCTTACCACTCTCTAAGGCACATTTGGTGGGAACAAGAGACAGGGCCTTTTAAGTGGGTGCTCCCAAGCTTTGGAACTCCCTCCCTAGAGAGGCCAGGATGGCTCCATCCCTGCTATCCTTCCGATGCCAGGTAAAGACATTTTTGTGCAGTCAGGCCTTTTCAGCTGATAAGGACTGGGTTTTTAATGCTGTGCTATATAAATTTTAATCGTTTGTATTTTTAACATGTTATATTTCAACTTATAAATGTTAAAATTATTGTTATTTAAAATTGTTATTTTGTATTTATATAGTTTAATGTTATATTATTTTTAAATTGTATTGTTTTATACTTCTTGTTTGCTGCCTTGTGTCCCTATACTGGGAGAAAGGTGGGGTATGGACAGGTTGCTCACCTGTAACAGTATTTCTTTGAGCGGTCATCTGCGAATTCACACAAATGGGTTTTTACTGTGCCTGCGCAGTTATCTCGGAAACTTCTATAATCTCTAGGCAAAACTTAGTTTGCATCTACAGTCCAAAACATCTGGAGGGCCAAATGTCATCCATACTTGCTCTAGATAATACAATTCAGGTTCTACAATTAGATGGCTATGTCATATTTCTAGATTTGTGTAAGCTGAAACTCAAAATCAAATGCTTTCACAATTTCATATGAAACAGAAACACAATGAATTTTGCCATAGGTCCATCTTGTCCACCACTGCTCACTTTGACTGGTAGCAGCTATTCATGGTCTTAGACATATGAATCTTTCTCATCACTACTTGCTCATTTCACTAGAAAATGGATCAGATAATTTAAGATGGAAAAATCACAAACTAATGCTGAGTTCTGGCACCTCCCAACAGTTTCTTTCTCTGCATAATACACTTTAGTTATAGAAAACAGAAAATCTATGGAAGCTGAAGTTATCTATGGGTGGTGATATTTTTTTAGAACACAGCTTGATCATGAATACTTTAAGAAACACATAACCACATTCCCCACCCCCCTTTACAAATCCTGCAGAGAAAGAATGATAGCATAGGTGGTTACTTACTCTGTTGTTGAATCATTGTGTTCAGTGATGGTTGCTGTGGCTTAGAAGGTTGCATACCAGGAACTAAATTGTCCAAACTGATATTAACACTGGGATCTGACCAAGTGGATGGCAGGGTTTTGCCTATATTTTTGGGGACAATCTCTGCACCCAGGTTATAAAGTTGATTGGGTTTCTGCATCATTGGGTTGACATTTTGCAAAGGCTAGAAGTGTCAATGAGACAGACAGAAAGAGATCTTGACAGTTATGCTATTCACTGCTGACTGTATTTTACAGTCAATTTATACAGTCACCATGAAGAGAAACAGATGGATATTCGTGCTTATTTAAGAGAAACAAAAAAGTCAGAGTTGAAGTTCATGCAAATAAAGGGTTCAAGATCATCTCTTTAGTAATTTACCTGTCAACTGGTAGCTTGCTAGCACTGTGTCAAGACTAGTTAACTCAAAAGTGTTCCATTCCTTCCTTCCACCCACCAAATATTATCTTCCCCTGACTCCCCGACTCAGAATCTATTTTGGTTTTAGAGTCTGAAAAATTAGTAGTGGACTTTAGCAAATCAAAAAACCTGGCTTTCGATAGTAAATTATTCCACAACTGGAAGAAATCCTTTGTAAAATGGTCTGTCAGAAACAAGTCACCATTTACCCCTGTGCTGCCAATCAAATTTGAGACCTACAATATGTTAAAGAGCTCTTGAATTACCTAAGGCATTCTCTTTCTTAATTTAGTTAAATCTTGAAGAGTGACCATTGAAGCAAAAGAGACAAGAAAGCATCTGAGATCTACAGAAAAGATGCTTTAAGGAAGGAGTATGTCAAACCTATTTGGCACAACCTTCTGCATGGAGAGAATGATCATTAAGATACGACAGAACAGCATCATACCTGGGATCTTGACATAGGTAGATTAATGCTGACAGTGTTAGAACCCATCATGGAAAAATTCATGCTTTGGGAAGAGGTCATGGTGGCTTGGGAGGCACCCATCAAATCAAAGAGGTCAGCAGCATTTGAAGCAGCTGGAGGCTGGCCAAGGCTCTGCTGAGCAGATCCACTAAAGAGCTCAACAGCTGGCTGAGCAGGCCCACCAAAGAGCTCTCCAGACGCAGCAGCAGGGCTTGGAGAGGCTTGGTTGAAGGCACTCCAGTCACCAAACTCTCCATTCCCACTTGTAGCTGTGCCTGGGGAGGAAAAAGAAAGATAAGGGACTTTGTGAAAGGCACACAACAAATGCCCCAGTCCATGAACTGAAACAAATGAGAGACGATGTGTGTCCATCCAGATTAACGTCGGCAGGTATAATCTCCATCTGGACATTACTCTTCCTCATGAATATTCCAACAATTTTAGCAGGATAGCAAAGAAAATGAGAAACACCCTTACCAGCACTAGACGGTAGAGTAATATTTCACCTGAGGACTTGTTATGACTGGAACACAAGATATCCTAACAACCAAACCTACAGGTCCAAATAAACTTCCAGTAAAAAAAGAATGTGGAGGGCACAAGGTAGATGAGAAGTTCAGTATTTGAACTGCCAATATCCAAAAAAAAGAGGAAGCCCAAGGCAGAACAACAAGCATTAATTCACTGATGCTTTCAATCAATCACTGTAAACAAGCTTGGTTTCGCAGTCATAAAAACAACAATTTGTTCAAACTCATTTGATTATGTATAAATTACTTGCTGTACAAAGAGTTATTAAACATGTATAGCTAAGTGGCATAATAATAAAATCACAGGCTTTCAACTTCAGCTGCCTCTGGGTGTTTATCTCACCTCTACTGAGCTTGTTGACAGCATTGTGTAGTATTTATTTAGTGCTCTATGGGTGCTTTGATAAATACACACTCAAAGCTCGCATAAGCTCTCAAATCTTTATACAGCAGGTTCACAGAGATCTGCAAGATATGCAATTCCTTTTTCTTGTATAATTGGACTCTAGCAGAGTTTCCATATTTTTAAGAATAAAACATTTTATTTGAGTAAAACCTGCAATCAAAAACTGCCATCAGTCAATCAATCAATCAATCAATTGATGACTGTGACGTTTGCTCTTTTATTTTTTAAGACGAAGTATCCATTGGTACAATCATCTATTTCTAGCCAATGGTGACTACTGAACATCTGAGGCACATGTAATAAAAATGTTTGTCTAGTTTGAAAAGTTTACTACAGTATTTTGGAATAATGCATATGTATGTATGAACACAACCCAGCTTTGTTAGTTACACAGATGAAGATCCTGTAATTAACATTTCATAGTTCAACAGTCCAGACAGAAAGGGAAAAAATCAGGATTTTTAATCAATCATTACTGAACAATTGATGAGTTTTTTCTTATTTAAGTGAGAAAAGAAAGACTTGGGAAAAGTAAGGTCAGACAGATGAGACCCCACTGATTTCAGAATAATCTGGCCTGTACAGCTTGCTAGGAATTAGTCATGTACAAACTTACCTATTACCTGGAATTTAACTTGCCTGATCTTAAAGATGTTGCAATAATTTACACCTCATGTCAATAATTCTTAAAGCTACCTGAGCACCTGGGTATAAAAACCTTTATTTTAATTAACTTTACCTCTACAGTTGGATTAAAATTTAAGCAAGAAAGAGCATGGAGAGAAAAGAAGATCCACACATCTCTACAACCCACTTTAATGCAAGTAGTGAGCTGAAACTCATTAGCTTAGGGCCAAACTGAAACATTTGCTTTGATCTCCCTTACAAAAGGGACATTATTGGGAGTATTTCAATTAGTACTGCCTATTAAAAATTTAAGCACACTTAAAGTATTCCTGATGGATAAGTAAATGCTGAATATGCTGATTCTCCAGTTACTGGACACTAATATCAAGCAACTGAATGTAAAGGAAGTGGGGAAAATGGAGAGGTGTTTGTTACCACTCTTTGGGGAACTTTATCAAAGATGATTAATCAACAAAGATTTCGGGGGGGGGGGGCGTTATTGTTCGAGAATGATTAATCACTGCTGTCTGCTTGCATAATAGTGATTGGTATAGATTAATCATACTAATACTGATAAAGTAATATTATCAAATTAGACTGCATTATTTGCATAATAAGATTCAAGCACCACAAACCCCTACTTTCATTAAATTGTGAAAACTGGGCAGAACAGTACAACTTAAAAGTATTTACGGGCACAGGTATCAAATCAGGTCAGACCATCTCTACATAGTACATTTGATTACAGGGGGCCAACAAAACAAAACAAAGTACAATACTATGCTTTCCTCGAAACCATGCACATGGTTGCAGAAGATATTTTTCCAGGCTGGGGTTCATTTAGATAATGTAGCAATTATTACAGCAGTATGACAAGAAAACCAGAGAAGATGATAATTCAGGGCCAATCATAATATTTGCATAAGCTTCTTCACCCCTGCAAGGGCCTCTTAATGTTAAGTTTTTATGCTTTCTCTCCCTCCTGGGCAATTTCTCATTTTCATGGAAGTTAAAATAAATAAATACACACAAATTAGCAATTTCTCTCCCCTACTCTTTCCTTTGCCATGACGTACATGTGCCTAAAGCAAGTAATCTATTTTCTTGGGTTAATTTCAACTTTTACCAACACTTGAAGATATGTGGACTCATGGCATGCAGTTCTTAATTTACTGTTTTCAAACCGATGACGAAAAAAAAATCCAGCAAATGCTTCACTCAACCAAGGACCAGAGACACCCTCTCACAGCCACAGGAGTTAACCGCATGCCATGCAGCTGCAGACAAGTCTACATAGGGACCACCAAACGCAGTGTGCAAACAAGAATCAAGGAACACAAGAGACACTGCAGACTAGGCCAGCCAGAAAAATCAGCAGTAGCAGAACATGCCACAAACCATCCTGGGCATAAAATACTGTTTGAAAACACTGAAGTTCTGGACCATGCCAACCACTACCAGGTCAGGATGCACAGGGAAGCCATTGAAATTCACAAACATCTGGATAATTTCAACCGGAAAGAAGAAAAAAGTGAACAAAATTTGGCTACCAGTCCTGAAGAATAGCAAAATAAGGATGCAGCAAATGCAAATGGGAAACCACTCAGAGTCAGGGGCTGTCCCAGCAGATAATGATCACCAATAATGATCTCCCAGCCTGAAGCCTGCCATCAGCAACTGAAGAATACTTGTGCAAATCACTCCTGCATTCCCAGGCTCACACAGTATGTGTGTGTGTGTGTGTGTGTGCGCGCGCATGTGCGTGTGTGTGTGTGTGTGTCACATACACACACACACACATACACAACTTTTTCCAGGCAAGCATTCTCTGAAGATGCCAGCCACAGATGCTGGCAAAACATCAGGAAGAAATTCTTCTAGAACATGGCCACACAGCCCGAAAAGCCCATAAAAAACAATATATGAAAAAGCCTGATAGCCCTGGGTCTCCTCAACAGAGAAAGACACATAATTAGCATTTGCTAAGACAATCGTACAGTCAGACTCAGGAAGTGAACAGATACCTGTCAGAAAATACTGTTTTGGGGGAATGAAATTATTTGTACCGATATGACATCAGACCTATTAGATGTAGAGTCAAATAAATATAGAGATTTCTCAGTTCAAAATGGCAAATCATGGCAGAAACTTTCTGGACACATTGAGAGGAAAACAATAAGCTTAAATCTTGTTAGTCCACACCTCCAGGAAGATCTGTGTTTCTGAACAGTAGGATGGAAATACAGCATGCCCACTCCATACGTGGGTGCATCATACCCACTGTAACCCGCCTTGATCTTTGGAAAGGCGGGCTAGAAATAAAGCTTTTATTTATTATTATTATTTATACGTGACTTCAACTTTACGCGGATGCTGCGCTGCAATGTATTGAATGGGCTCGAGTTTACACGGCATTTGCCTTACGCGGGGTGGGGGGTGGGGTCTCGAATGGATCCCCACGTAAGGCATGGCTCTACTGTAGTTTAGGGAGAGGCCAACTAATACATTAGAAATAAATGGTACACTGTAAGAAGGACAGAGCAGCCCAGAATTAATAAACTTCTGATGTGGTATATGAGAGAGTGAGAGCAATTGAGAGCAGGACTGGATCCACAGTAGGTTGAATAGTACAACTGAATA